>NW_006399980.1:1450535-1513829 GCF_000299155.1 Elephantulus edwardii | reverse complement strand
GACTCGACGGCACATAACAACAACAACAACAATTATTTTGACTTTTTTTCAGGTTATACCATATATTAATAGTTTATTCCTTTTGATAGCTGGATAGCATTCCATTGTATAGATGCTCCTAAGTTTATTTAAGCACTTACTTGTTGATAGACATTTGGGTTGTTTCCACTTTTGAGCTTGGAGTTTCAGAATCCTTTAAAATTGGCTTTTCTAGCCATTGCATTAGCCCCTGTTGGGGAAGGGTATGGTCTTCATTTACTTTAACTATGGATATATGGCCTTGCAAATCATCAACAGCTGTGGGACCAATATAAGTGATGCTATCCACACTTTGAATGATGGTAGTGGAGAGAGGGTAAAGAGGCTGTAGTACAACTGTGAATTAACAAGATAAAAGCAGAGAAACTTTGGAGATGAAACCAAAGTTAAAGGTTTTTCTTGCTGGATGAAAGAATGAAAAACTGACTTGCAACTACTCTGAGATAAAGTTTACTGGATGATTGAAGAAACCAGATTAGAATCTGCCTTATCCTGCATCAACCTCACAATCTCCACAAGCTTGACGCCATTGGTATAGTCACCGTGTCAATCTTGTTGAGAACCTTCTCTTTCTCTGACCCTCCACCTATCTCTGCGTGCTGTATTTTCCAAGGACAAGCCCTTTCTGATAACATGCCCAAAATGCAGGAGACAAAATGGTATCATTGCCTCTAAGAAGCACCCCAGTTGCACTCCCGCCAAAATAGACTTGGTTGTTTATTTTAGTCCATAATATACTCAGTAATCTTCTTAAACACCACAATTTAAATTAAATAACTTTTTATATAAAACAAAATTTAGTATGTTGCTGTTGTTATTGTTGTTATGTGCCATCGAGTCGTTTGCGACAAATAGCGACCCTCTGTACAAGAGCCCTAAACGCCGTTCTATCCTGTGCCAACTTCGCTGTCTCAAACACATTCATTCCCACCACTCCACTCACAGAATCCATCCATCTCATCGAAATTCTTCCTCTCCTGCACTGTCCCTCCACTCTCCCAAACGTGATGTCGCTCTCCAAGAACCAGTCCCTCCTTGCAACATGCACAAAGTATGTCAGATAAAGTTTCAGAATCCTTGACTCCAGGGAACATTCTGGCTTCACTGTCTCCAGGACAAACCTGATTGTTCTCCTAGAAGTCCATTCAGCACTCTTCTCCAGCACCACAACTCAAAAGCATCAATTCTCTTTCTATCATCCCTATTCACTGTCCAACTCTCTGATGCATAGCACGTAATTGCAAAGACTATAGCCTGGATCAGGTGCACCTTAGTCTCCAGCCTGACATCATTGCCCTTCAGTACTCTTGAGAGGTCCCTCACAGCTGATGCAATTGATCTCCTGATTTCCTGGCTGCTGTTACCAAGAGTGTTGACTGTGGAACCAAGGAAACGAAAGCTGTTAACTATCTCAATCTTTTCACCATCCATACTGATGCTGCCAATTGGCCCAGTGGTGAGAATCTTTTTTTTCTTGATATTGAGCTTCAATCCATATAGGAGGCTGCAGTCCTTGACCTTCTGCAGCAAGCACTTCAGTCCTCCTCAGTTTCAGCAAGCAGGGTTGTGTCATCTGCATAACACAGGTTGTTGATAATTCTTCCACCAATCCTGATGCCACATTCCTCCTCCTATAGCCCAGCATCTCAGATGATCTGCATACAGATTGAAATGGTATGCAGACAGAATACATCCCTGACGGACCCCTTTCTTGATTTTGAACCATCCAGTGTTTCCCTGCTCTGTTCTGACAACTGCCTCTTGGTCCAAGTATAGGTTTCACATTAGCACACTCAAATGTTCTGGGATTCCCATTCTTCTCAGAGTCAGCCACAGCTTGTTGTAATCCACACAGTCAAAAGCCTTTGCATAGTCAATGAATCACAGATAGACATTCTTCTGGTATTCTTTGCTTTCTGCCAAGGTCCATCTTACATTAGCTATAATATCCCTAGTACCACGACCTCTTCTAAATCCAGCCTGCACATCTGGCAGTTCTCTGTTGACATATTGTTCCAAACGTTTTTGTATAATTTTCAGCAGAATCTTGCTTGCATGTGATATCAATGATATTGCTTGATAAGTCCCACACTCGGTTGGGTCACCGTTCTTTGGAATGGGAACAAATATTGATCTCTTCCAGTCAGCTGGCCAGCTGGCTGTCCTCCAGATTTCCTGGCACAGCTTACTGAACAACACATCCAGGGCAGCATCCGTTTGTTGAAATAAATCAATCGATATGCTGTCAACTCCTGGAGTCTTGTTTTTTGCCAATTCCTTCATAGCAACTTGAACTTCCTCCTTCATCACCATAGGCTATTGCTCATATGTTATTTCATGAAATTCCTCTGCGTCAGCCAATTCCTTCTGATACAGTGACTCTGTGTACTCCTTCCATCTTCTTTTGAGACTTCCTGGATCGTTCAACATTCTACCCAAACTATCTTTACGTATTGCCACCCGTAGCTTGAATTTGTTTTCCAACTCCTTCAGCTTAAGAAACGCTGAGTGAGTCCGGCCCTTTTGATTTTCTGACTCCAGCCTGGAAAGTAGTGGATGTTTTTCAGTAGAGAAATCAATTGCATTAGTTGTTAGATGACATTCGCTTCAAATCATAGCAACTCTATGCACACCCATGCTCAAATCTGCATTTTTCTTAATCAACAGTAAACTTCAGCATACTGTTACAGACATTATGTCAATCCATTTCAGTAAGGGCATTCCTCTTCTTCTCTGGCCTTCTCATTTACCAGGTAAGTTCCATTCCTGGGAATACAAACTATGTGAGACAATGTCTTACCAGCTTCACTTCTAAGAAGCATTCTCGTTGCACTTCCTCTAAGACAGATTATTTGTTCTTTAGCCAGTATAGTAAAACATCTTCTCCAACAACACCACTCAAAAGTTTCAATTCTTCTTCAGTTTTCCTTATTTATTGGCCAGCTTCTGCATATGTATGACTTGATTGTTGTTGTTATTGTGGTTGTTGTTAGGTGCCATCGAGTTGAATCTAGTCCAGCCCTGCACCATCCTCACACTTCCTGACACACATGAACCTATTGCAGCACTTTGTCCATTCACCTGGTTGATGCCTTCCTCTCCTTTGTCAACCCTCCACACTTCTCAAAATCATATCTCTCTCCAATAGCACCTCCTAGCAACATGTCCAAAGTATGTGAGGTGAAGCCTCATCATTCTTGCCTCCAAAGAGCACTCTGGGTACATCCTCTCCAAGATATATCTATTTGTCTTCTTGGCCATCCATGGAATGTTCAATGTTCTTCTTCAACACCACAGCTCAAAGGCATCAATTATTTTTCTGTCATTCTTATCCATTGTCCAGGTCTTGGATGCATAGCTAGTAATTGGAAAGACCAGGGACTAATCAGATGCACCTTAGTCCTCACACTAACATAACTACTCCTCAATAATTTGGAAAGATCCATGCATACATGTCTCCTTATCTTCTGACTTTTCATACCAAGGGTGTTAATTGTGGATCCAAGGAAGAAAGATGAAAGTGTTGATAGTTTCAATTTCCTCTCCATCCATCATGACAGCCTATTGGCCCAGTAGTAAGAATCCTTGTTTTCTTGAAATTGAGATACAATCCTTACCGAAAGCTGCATTCCTTGACCTTCTGCAACATGTGCTTCAAATCCTCCTCACTTTCAACAAGAAAGGTTGAGTCATCTGCATTCACGCAAGATATTGATGAGTCTCCCTCCAATCCTGATGCCACACTCCTCTTCATGGAGTCCAGCTTCTCAGATCATTTGCTCAGCATATAGACTGAACAGGCATGGAGACAGAATACATCCCTTGTGCACACCCTTTCCAATTCTAAACCATGCAGTGCTCCCCAGCTTTGTTCACACAACAGCCTCCTGATTCAGGTATAGGTTCCTCATAAGCACCATCAAGTGCTCTGCGATTCCCAGTTGCGTTGGCCACAATTTGTTATGATCCACAGAGTCAAACGTCTTTGCATAGTCAATAAATGACAAATAGACACTCTTCTGGTATTCCTTACTTTTAGCCAAGATTCATCTGACATCAGCAATGATATCCCTGGTGCCATGGCCCCCTCTAAATCCCTCTTGAACTTCTGGAAACTAGCTATCTACTGTTTTAGTTGGTTTTGAATTATCTTGAGCAGTATTTTGCTAGTATGTGATATCAATAATATCGCTCAATAATTTCCACATTCAGTTGGATCACCCTTTTTGGGAATAGGAATAAATAAAGACCTCTTCCAATCCGCTGGCCAGATAGCCATCCTCTAAATTTCCTGGCAAAGGACTTGATTAAAACACCATAACTTTACTAGACATGCCTTACTCCTCAAAGCGAAAGTGACAATCCTGCTCTTCAATACTTTAAAGAGGTCCTTTGCATCAGATTTCCCCAATACAATGTGCCATTTCTTTTGTTAAAGTTTAGTTTTATTTTATATTGGCTTGCATACAAAATTCATATACATTGTTTTTCATTTACATAGTGTTTCACACATTCTTTAATTCACAAGTGTTTAATACCATTGCTACACACTATGGAGGTTTGTATTAATCACCATAGATCTATGCCCTCTATTGCCCCATCTTGTCAGGTCTCTAGTGGATCTTTCCTAATTCTTTTAGCCTCTATGCACTGCCTGCCAATCTCTGCAACCCAGTGAATTTCCCTCCCGCGCTCCACTGCCTCCCTATCCTCAGGCTCCCTGTCATAAATGCTCTCTAGCCTCCCCCATGTTATTTAGTATTTTTCAAAATCATTGCTCCTGAGTGCTGCATAGTTTTCCATTGTAAAAATGTACTACAATTTTGTAATCGATTTGTTTGTTGATAAACATTTAAGCTGTTTCTATGTTCTTGCTATAGAAGATAATACTGCTATGAACACCAGTGTACAAATTTCTCTTTGTGTCTCAGTTCTATTTTCCTCAGGGTATACTCCTAGCAGTGGAATAGCTGGATGACAAGGAATTCCTATGTTCAGCTTTTTGAGGAAACTCCAAACTGCCTTCCAGTGTGGCTGTAACATTTTAAAATCCCATAAAAATAGGGAACGCTTCACAAATGTGCCTGTCATTCTTGTGCAGGGGCCTTGCTAATCTTTTTTATCATTTACATTTTAGTATATGTGCTGCCAATTAAGTACTCATACTGCTGCTCCCAGCTGAGTTTGATCATAGATTCAAGTAAAATTAAATTCTTGACAACTTCAATACTTGTTTCTTTATCAAGATGTTGTTTATTAGTTCAGTTGCAAGGATGCTTGCCTTCTTTATGTTGAGGTTTAACCCATACAGAAAGCTAGTTTTTGCTCTTCATCATGAAGTACTTCAAGCCCTCTTTGCTTTTAGAAAGCAATGTTGTGTTATCTGCATATTGCAAATTGTAATGATTCTTCCTTCAATCCTGATGCCTCACAATCATCTTCACGTAGTCCAACTTCTCAAATTATTTGAACATACAGACTAAATAAATATGTTAAAAGGATGCAATTCTAACACAATATGTTCTTTATATAAACCATGCTAAACACCACTGTTATGTTTTAACAACTGCTTCTTATTCTAGTTATGTTGTTATTGTTACTGTGTACTGTTGAGATAGAACATACCCATAGCTGACCGTCCCGTTGCTTTTCAGAGATAGTTAATCACGTAGAAGGAGAATATCCACTCTTCTCCCGCGGAAGACTTTATTTATAGGTTCCGCACAAGCACAATTAAGTGTTTTGGAATTCTAGTTCTCTGTAATTTTATGCATAGTTTGCTGTGACCCAAATAATAGTTTTCCACAATCAATAATGTATAAGAAAATATATTAAGGTAGTCTGTTTCAGTCAAGATTCATTTGCCATCAGCAATGATACTCCTTGTTCCACATCCTATCCAGAATGCACCTTGAATTTCTGACAGCTCCCTGTTAATGGAATGTTTGAGCTGTTTTTGTTTTTTTCTATTTTATTTTATTTTCTTCAGTAAAACACATTTGGCACCAGCAGTCTGGAAATCAAAACATGAATTGCATTGGGAAAGTCTGCTGTCAGAGACCTCTCTAGAATACTGAAGAGCAACTATGTCAGTCTAGAGACTAAGGTGTGCCCAATCCAGGCCATAATCTTTCTAATTATTTGTTAAAAGCTGGGCAATAACTTAGGATGACAGAAAAGAATCAATGCCTTTGAGTTGTGGTGCTGGAAAAGAGTGTTGAACATACCACAGACTGCCAGGAGAACAAATAGGTTAGTTTTAGAGAGGGTGAAAACAAGCTGATGATTGAAGGCAAGGGTTTTGAAGCTCTGTCTCACACTTACTGGGCAAGTGGCCAGAAGAGACAGTCCTTGGAGAAAAACATTATGCTAGGAAGGATGGAGGGAAAGCGCAGGAGGGGAAGACCCAGGATGAGATAGATTAACTCAGTGACTGGAGATAAGGGACTCGGTCTGTCAGAGACAATGAGATTGGCCCAGGGTAGAGCAGGGTTCAAGAGATGTCGTATATATTGTTGGCAAGAGTTTCAGGTGACTTGATAGCACATAACAACAATCTAGGATCATGAGCCTCAGATTCTTGTGCCGCCTAGCCCAAGGAAGCTCAGCTCCATACCATGAAACCTATACATTTGCTTATCCTTAGGTTTTCTCTTAGGGGTACAATAGTTATTTGTCAAAGATAGCTACTGTCATTGTTATGTGCCATCGAGTCACCTGTGAAACATAGTGACCATATGTACAATAGCTCTGAAGCCTGTTCTATCCTGAGCTAATCTCACTGACTTCAACACGCCTATTCCTATTACTCAATTACTGTGTAAATCCATCTCATTCAGAGTCTTCCTCTCCTGCACTTTCCCTCCACTCTTCCAAACATTATTTCCTTCTCCAAGAACCAGTCCCTTATGGCCGCATGCCCAAAGTTTGTGAGACAGAGCTTCAAAATCCTAGCTTCCTAGGAGAAAGTTGCTTTCACCCCCTCACTATGTTTGTGATCTTGGCAGCCCATGTATGTTCAATACTCTTCTCCACCACCAAAAGTCAAAGGTATTGGTTCTTCTTCTGTCATCCTTAGTCAGTCCAGCTCTCTGATGCACAGCAAGTAATTGTGAAGACTGTGGTCTGGATCGGGCACATCTGAGTCCCTAGTCTGATATCATTACAGATAGCTAGTAGGAAGTTAAACTTTATTTTGAATGCTTAAAAATGTAGGTGCTTATATTATCCTTTATAGAGGTTTGAGAGGCAGGGTAACACTAGAGTATTAATAAAAAGATGCAAACATAATTGTTACAGGTATTGGTTTGAGAACTAGTTATGGTGCTAGAGATGAGTATTGAACATACCACGGAATGCCAAGAGGAAAAGCAGGTCTGTGCTGGAAAGGGTGAAATCAGGCTTCTCCTTGGAGGCAAGGATTTTGAGACTCTGTCTCACATACTTTGAACATGTTGCCAGGAGGGATCAGTCCTGGGCAAAAGCCCTCATGCTTGAAAAGAGTGTCAGCACAGAAGAGGAAGACTTTGAATGAGATAGATTGACACAGTGAGTGTGACAAAGGGGTCAGATGTGTCAGAGCTGGTGAGGTTGGCTCAGGATAGGCTAAGGTTTAGAGTCATTGTCCATAGGGTCACTGTGAGTTATGGTTAACTCAGATGCACACAAGAACAACTTCTCCAACAACGTAACTCTGGTCGCCTAGTAGTAAGAAGCTGCACTGTAATCTCAAAGGCATAATGTTTGAACCCATCAGCTGTTGTGTGAGAGAAGGATGGATAATCTCTTTCCATATGATCTACTGCCTCTGAAAACCTGGTAGAGGGTCGGTTATGTGTCAGTTCCAACTTGACAGTACATAGAAATAACAACAACATAATGATATTACCTTTCAGTCCACTGGTGAGGATTTTTCTTCTTGCTGTTGAAATGTAATCCATGTTGAAAGTTGTAGTCTCTATATTATTTTATATATTATTATATTTCCACATAAATATACAGTTAATCCTTCCAGAGCATACAAAGATTTATCATCATGTCCTTTTGGCTACATTTCTGTTTTTGTTTAAAAAAAAAAAATTAACCCAATACTCCAGCATGCTGTTTCTAATAGATGAATCACTATTGCCACCTAGTGGCAGATTGTTACTATCTACAGTAACTCAATACTCAATTGACATCAAGCCAAAAGCGCATGAATGAAGGAATGATGTGACTCTTTGTGAACCTTCACTAAAAGTGGGAAAAAAACTCAACACACACACACACACACACACACACACACACACACACACCCTTATTATCATCAACGGTCATTGCATATTCTATATAAATATTTGAAAGTAGATAAAGTTAAAACTTGAAAACTCAGATTACTTGGTAAATGCAATATTAAAAAAAATTTCATTGTGCATGAAATAGACAACTAAGCTCAAACCAAATAAAAATTCTTGAACGATATGTGTTCTTAAAAAATCCTTGGCCTTCTCTAGACTTCAGTTCCCTGTGATATACAATGTTAAGTGCTACATGTGAATTCTTCTTCTAATTCTAAACATCATCTCTGACACACCTACCCCTTACCCCAGTCACTGAATCAATTCAGCTCATCCAAGGTCTTCCTCTTTTGTGCTGTCTCTCCACCCTTCTAGGAATGATGTCCTTCTTCAAGGACTGGTCCCTCCTTGTAACACACCCACAGGATGTGAGATGAAGCTTCAAAATCCTTGCGTCCAAGGAGCAAACTGGTTTCACTCTCTCCAGGATGAACCTGTTTGCTTTTCTAGCAGTTCACGGTATATTCAATACTCTTCTCCATCACCACAGCTCAAAGGCATCAATTCTTCTACTGTCATCCTTAGTCATTGTCCAGCTTTCTGACGCATAGTAAGTAATTGTGAAGGCCATGTCTTTGATCAACACACCTTAGTCTCCACCCTGAAATCGTTGCTCTTCAGTACTCTGGAGAAGTCCTTGACAGATGACTTTCCCAATGCAATTAGTCTTTTGATTTTTATGCTGCTGGTACCAAGAGTGTTGACTATGGAGTCAAGCAAGCTAAAGCTGTTAACAACCTCAATCTCTTCACCATTTAAGATGCTATCAACTGGCCAAGGGGTGAGAATTTTTGCTTTCTTGATGTTGAGGTTCAATCCATATTGAAGGCTGACCTCGTGCAGCAAATGCCTCAGACCCTCCTCAGTTGACACAACCTTTCTTGTTGAGAAGTAACTGAGGAGATTTGGCATTACACATTTGCTATTCAGTTCACATAGACACCAAAGTTGCAGTTGTATTGACACCTCTTTTTCCAGTAATAAACCCACAATACATTTTACTCAAATGGATACATCGAAGGGCCAACAAAGATAAAGAAATGTACAGCAAAGAAGCAAAATGTGTTAATACAGCAGGTGAAATTGGACTTCATGAAATGAATTAAAAATGACAAAGGCAAAGGCAAAAATTAAACTACAGGCAATACTGGAAAAGTTTAATGAACACAGAAAGCTCTTTGCCCCCTAAGTTGTATTAGGTGTTTGCACTCACTTACTAAACTAAACTGAAGGTTGGCACAGAAAAATGTCCAGGCAAGTTACTTCTATAAAAACAGACACCAAAATCATATGGAGCAAATCTACTCTGGGAAACATTAGAATATCAGGAGTCAGAACTGACTTGACAGTAACTGGAGGTATGGAGAAGCCACTTCAAGAGAATTCAAATTGCATACACAAGGAATCCTGGATTACTTAATGCCTGACTTACATACAACAATAGTTATTTTGCAACAGCATTAAAATGATGATACCAAAGATATTTTCATGTATCTGGAAGTGTTTATTTCACATTTTTATACACAGATAAATGCACAATATACTAACTGACATTAGATATCAACCATACTGTTCAGATTTACACCCAGTCCTGACTTAAAGATAGATTTAGGGATATTAAAATAACTAACAGAAATATTTTAAAACTTTTAAAGGATGAAATGTTGGAATCTAACCCAAATTCGGAAAGGAAATTGAGTATTCCTCAAAGCATAGAAAGGATACTCTCTCTGTACCTTAAGCTCCAGGATAAGATAACAAGCACTGTTCAAACCATTCATTAGACTTTTCTATAAAGAAATTAAACATGCTCATTCTCAAGCTTTATGGCACTTTAAAATACAGTGTGCTGAATATACACAAGCTTTATTTTTTTTAATTTTCCTATAAGGTAAGGTGAGGTTTTATTCTGTTGTTCATGGCATCACTGTAAGTCATAATCAACCCCTCAGCACCTAACAACAGCACACACTTACAGCCAAAGGTAAGAGAGCTTTTATGTTTTTCAAGAAACTCCTTAAAGTCAAAGAATAATTACAATTTTCTGAAATAATTTTGCAAGCTGAAACTCAAAGTGATCTCCAAAAATCATAATTATTGTAGTCCTGCACTACTTATATAAAAGTAAACTGCTTGAACTACTGATGCTTAATTGCTTTTTCCTTTCCATTTTCGGTCATTGTGAGCTTCCTTTGTGAAACCGGCACTCACTGCATGCCTGACTAATAGCTAGTCTCATTTTAGATATATTTTCTAAATTACCTGTAGTACCTCTGGTAGCCTAACGACAAGAAGCTGCGCTGAAATCCCAAAGGCAGGCGGTTCGAGGCCACCAGCTGCTTCACAGGAGAAGGACGGACAATCAGTTATAACTCAGTGGTACTCAACCATAACAACAACTTTGAAATATAATACTAAAAGATGTCCTTTCTCCCAGGTAAACTCAACACTGCGTAGAAGAACATAACCTACCTGGCAGTGGTAACTGAACTAAAATGCCGCTGACTCGTGGATCCATGTTCAGTTGATCTATGACATCCAAAAGTTCTTCCTGAGAAACATCCTTAGGTTTTAGAATGATCTCACTGCAGATACCTGGAAGAAAATAAGCAGAAAGAATCATCTGACTGACAAACATGTGGGATTGGGGTTTGCTTCATTATATTTGATTTTTTTTTTTCTATCTGTCCCATAGGAAGTAAAGGCATTGCTTCAAAGATTGTGCTCACTTCACCATCAGAGGGCATTTTTCAAAGACTAGAGATATTTTCTCATGGTTGATATGACAGATTGCACTTATTTGTAATAAACGGTTTCTCCAATTGTACATCATTCAGCACCCCTTGTTCTGTTCAAACAACTACTTCTTGGTCTGTGTACAGGTTCCATATGGTCACAAACAAATCTTCAAGAATTATTCTTCTCAGTGCTATCCATTGGTCATATTTTCAGGACACAATATCTCTGGGGGAAAGACATCATGTTTGAATGATAGGTCAGCAAAAGAAAGATTTTCAATGAGATGGATTAACACAATGACTACAGCAATGAGCTTGATTAGCAGAGATGAGGAGGCACAGGATGGGGCAAGGTTTCAATCCGTTCATGGGATAACTGTGACTCTTACTCCACTTGATGGTACTTAACAACACACATGCTTTGGGCATGTTGCTAGGACAGGCTATTCCTTGGACAAGTTCATCATGCTTGTAAAGCTGGGGGAACAGCAAAAGAGAGGAGACCCTCAACCAGGATTAACATAGTGACTATAGCTAAGGGCTTGGGTGTGTCCGAGATGGAGAGATTGACACAGGATAGGATGGAGTTCAGATCTGTTGTTCATAGGGTCACTATGAGTCCTATTAAACACGAACCACATAACAACAATAGCAACAAGTGACTCTCAAGGTTACTACCAGTCTGAATCAACTTGACAACAACTATCACTAGACAGGACATTAGTGATGCAGTGATAGAATTTTTGCCTTCTATGTGGCAGACATGGGTTCTATTTCTGGCAAATGTGCCTCATCCACAGCCATGAGTGGAGCTTCCAGACTGAAACTGTCTTAGAAGAAAGGTCTTGTGATCTGCTTTTGAAAAATCAGTCAATAAAAACCTTTATAAATCACACGGAACACTATCTAATTCATAATTGATCATGGAGATAGCCTTTGTTTCATTCCATATGCAATGGTAACCATAAGGTGATAGATAACTTGATCGCAGAAAATAAGAATGGTTAGTAGATTTAAATAGGTAAAAATAATCACTACCACCACTACTAGAAGACCAAGTTCCATAGAGTGTAGTAGACCAGGTTTCTTAATTAATTAAAGCAAATGTAACAAAGATAGGCCCTTTACATGAAAAATATTTCTTTGACACCTTACCATAAGCTCTGAGGTGACACCAGATTGATTTTCGAATTTTGAAACAAAATTTCAAGAATTAAACAAACATCAACTATGGAAATAATCTCTAATGATAATATAATATGTTCTTCCAATGGCACTTACTTGATAGCCCTTCTGGCCTCTTTCATGGGGAATTGAACTGCTAATCCAAAGATCATACCTTGGTGCCATTTTTTTTCCCACTAGTTTATTTACAAAATTCTAATACAAATTTGAACAAATTTTTTTTATTACCGTCATCCCCAACACATCAAATTGTACAACCCAATGATTAATCCCATCTTTACCCTTGCACATCCACATCCCTCTGCTTCCAGCCTCTCCTACCCCTCCTGGATCCTTATACTCAGTCTATAATAACAGTCTTATACAATATTTATCCCTGTGGGACTGAGTTATTTCACTCAGCATAATGCCTTCCAGTCCCTTCCAAGTTAGGTAATAATTTACAAAGACACTGCTCCTGCGTTCTGCATAGTATTACATTGTGTGAATGTACCATAATTTCTCAATCCATTCTTTTGTGGTTGGACATTTGGGCTGTTCATATCTTCTTTCGATGGTGCCATTTTTAATCTACTTGTGGTTCCTTGGGAGAAAGACAGACACTCTCTTCCTATACAAGTTACAGCCTCTAAAGTTGGTTCAGACCCAAGGACAATGAATGAGTTTATTTGGCAGCTATCAATTATAGTTATCATAATTCAGGTAAGAACAGAAAACTCACCTGCGAACAATTACAACTAAAACGCATACTCACCAACAGCAGATGCAGCTCTGATCTTATTCCTTACATATGTCTGGCTTGCTGGGTTATCTCCCACTAGAACAATACTAAGGTGAGGTCTTCTGTTTCCAAGGGAAATCCAGGATTCCACACCTCGGTGGATTTCTTTCTGGATTTGTTTGGCCATTTTAGTTCCTGAGATAATAATGGCTTCATGTCTATGGAAAACAAAATAATAAACAGGGAACTATAAATACATAGAACATTCAACCATATTCTTTTTTTCCAGGTTGGGTTGTTGGGTTATTTTTTTGGTCTTTTAGTAGTAGTAGTAGTAGTAGTAGTAGTAGTAGTAGTAGTAGTAGTAGTAGTAGTAGTAGTAGTTGCTTACAACGTTCAAGTACATTATGTCTCACTCTATTCTTCATTCATATTGTATTTCATACACTCATTCTCATACATTATGTTTTATAAACTTAAACACCATTGGGTCTTGTCCATCATTATCTTGTCTTTTCACCTGAATCCTTCTCATTTCCTTCCCCCCATTCCTTCTACTCACCAAACTGTGCAACCCTGTTAAACTGTGCAACCACATACATGTAAAATATAAGCATAAGCTAAGCATCTATGATATTCTAAATGAGTATCCCAAATTTACCTTGTTTTAATTATACCTAACCTCTTTTCTTCAGCTTTATAAATGTGGTCATATTTGTATGAAGGATCCCAACTCTGCATTTATTTCTACATAAAAATCTATCTACAGGATACATTTCTTCAAATTTTTCATCTCCATATGTATTACATTATCACAGGCTGAAGACCCTGACTAAATGCTCTGTTTTTTCCAGGACCTCGCCAACTTGGTAAAGATTCAGTTAATAACACCACATCAGCGATGCAACCCAGAATTTATGCAGTTTCTGTATATTAAAATATGAATGCATAGCTGCTATAAAAAGAATTGCTTTTTTTATCTGCACCTTTATTTTTAAGTCAACTCTATAGATAGCAATGAGCACTATAAAATCACTATTACTTAATAAATTTTTAATAAAAATAAGTGCTAGTTGTTTCTCAATAAAACTAATAATCATATAACTTGGACAAAAATTTATGACACAATCTACCATGGGTGCACCCCATGACCACATGGCACAAACTTGCTATATTTAAAATGTTAATGGTTATTTTAAGAACATTGTATCCAAGGTGAAAGATGGACAGCTACGGAAGCTGTTCTTGCATATCACTCTGTAAGAATGAATTTTTATTTAATTATAAGATTTTTTTTCTCAATTATACTCATCTTCACTTTCAAGGGATTTTGTGGTGTGTACAATGTAAGGGAAGTAATAGCTTTTAATGGTTAGCTACATTAGCATAACAACTCACAAAAGTTAAATAATCACAAGTTTAGTGTTAGCAAATGCTTTAATAGTTTAAATCCAGTAATGCTGTTGCTGTTAAGTTCCCAAGAGTTGACTAAAACTTGCAGAAACCAATGAACATCAGAACTACACTGTCCCATCCTCACAATTTTAGACATAGCAAACCCATTGTTACAGTCACTGTGGCTATGTCCATGAGAGATACCAGTCTTTAGTTTCCAATTTTGGTGGTGTTTTTACCTGACTTTGGTATCAAGAATCTGTCTGCTTCACAGAATGAATCTGGCAGTACTTCAGACTGTGTCAGTTTGGGTGAGTTGTGAGTTTCCAAGTATCTGTCCATTTCTTCTCTGTTATCATATTTGTTTGAATATAGTTTATCATAAAAGTCTGTTATTAATCTTATTTCAGTTAGCTCTGTTGTGACAACACCCCTTCACTTTTTATTTATATTCTTTTCTTTCTTTTCATTTGTTAGCTTTGTCAGTGATTTGTTTATTTTTTTTTTTTTTGAAGAACCAATTCCTGGTTTTGTTGGTAATTTCAATGGTTTTTTCTGATTTCTATTCCATTTATTTCTACCCTAATTTTTGAAATATTATTTCTTTTAAGTTCTCATATTCTCTTGCTGTTCTTTTTCTGTTTGTTGATGACGTTTGGTTAAATTATTGACTTTTCATTCCTTCTCTTTTGATATATTTGCTTATTGTTATGAATAGAATTCTAAGTACTACTTTGACTATATCCTACAGGTTTTGATAAGTTGTATTTGCATCTTTATTTGTTTCAAGAATTTTTTTAATTTCAATTTCTTCTATTTCCTATGCATGTTCAAGTAGGGTATTGTTTAACTTCCATATGCATTTTTCCTTCTTTATCTTCTTACTGATTTCTAATTTTGTAGCATTGTTGTCTGAGAAAATTCTTGGCATTATTTCTATATTTTGAAATGTATTGAGCCTTCATTTGTGGTCTAGAATTTGATCTATTGTGGAGAATGCTTCACGTGTGCGAGAAAGCAATGTGCATCGTGCTTGGAAGGGTAGAAGGACAGTGAAGGAGAGGAAAAATCAGAATGAGATGGATTGATTCAGTGACTGGAGAAATGGGATTATGTCTTTTGGAGACAATGAGATTCGCTCACTATAGGGCAGGATGTATACTCAGAGCTAGTGTACATAGGGTCGCTATGAGTCACAGGTGACTCGATGGCAAATTACAACAAGAAGCTTCTTGGATGTATATTCTCTTATTCTCCAAAATACCTGTAGTTTTGTTCTAGTAACTCTTCCATAATTTTTTCAGTGACTATTTTTGCTTCTTCGTGTTCTGGAATTCCAGGAACTCTTGTTTTCCTCTTGATAGTGTTCCACATTATCCTTGTTGTTGCTGTTTTATGCTGTTTAGTTCCTTGAGACTCATAGCGACACTATGTACAACAGCTCTGAAACCTGCTCAAACTTGAAGGAATGTCATTGTCTCCTACACAATTACCCCCATTACCCCAGTTACGCTTGAATTTATTCTTCAGTTCCTTCAGCTTAAGGAATGCTAAGTTCATCCTTCTTGATTTTCCAATTCCAGCTCTTTGCACATTTCATTATAATACTTTGTCTTCCCGTGGTGCTCTTTGAAGTCTTTTCAGCTCCTTAATTTCTTGATTTCTTCCCTTTGCTTTGACTCCTTGGCACTATATTCAGTTCAGTATTCAGAGTTCCTTCTGACATCCATTTTGGTCTTTTCTTCTTCCTCCATCTTTGTGATGACCTTTTACATTCTTCATGGATTATATTCTTCATATCCTGCCACAGTTCATCGGTTCTTTGATCTTTCATATTCAAGGCCTAAAATCTGTTCCTGAGATGGTCTTAAACTCAGTGGGGATAGACTCAAAGTAAAACTCTGTTTCTTGCAGATTTTATTTTATTTTATTTTGCTTCAGTTTGAACTTACATGTTAGTGGTCTGTTCCACAGTCAGCACCTGGCCTATTTTTCACAGTTGATACTGAGCATCTCCAACGATTTTCCCCCACAGATATAATAAATCTGATTCCTGTGTAGGCCATCAGGTGAAGTTCATGTATATTGTCACCATTTGTGTTTCTCATGAAATGTATTTGCAATGAATAAATCATTGGTTCTACAGAATTCTACCATCCTGTCTCCAGCTTCATTTCTGTCACGAAGTCCATGTTTCCCAAATATTGATTCCTCTCCCTGTTTCCAACTTTTGTATTCCAGTCACTCAATATTACTAATGCATCTTGGTTGCTTGTTCGATTGATTTACAATTGTAACAGTAGGTAGAAGTCATCTGTTTCCTGTTCTTTGACTCTGGTTATTGGTTAATAAATTTTAAAGATAGTGGTAATAATGGGTTTTCCATCAATGTTTGTGAATATTATCCTGTCACTCATAACATTATATTTCAAGATGGATTTAGAAACGGTCTTTGTAACTATTAATACAACCACATTTTTCCTTACCTTTTCATTTCCTTCATAGTAGATCATATGATTGTCTGATTCAAAATATCCCATGCCAATCCATTTCATTTCACCAATGCCGAGTATGTTAATATTTATGTGTTCAATTTCTTCCTTAACAATCCCAAATTTCCCTATATTCAAATTTCTCACACTTCACATTCCAGTCACTAGTGTCTGTATGCAACTGTTTCTCCCTCTTTGTGATTCCCAACATGAAGGCTCAGCCTCTAATGCCATAGCTGCTAGTCTTATCTAAGTGTGTTCTATTATACATAGGGTATTCAAAGGCCTGGTATTTTGGAAGTGGATGGCCAATCCTTACAAATAGTCTGTCTTAATTTGGGTGCTAAGCTTTAGAGCAGTATTTGACAGATAAGCATTTTACCCAAAATAGCAAATGAAAGTATGCATGTAATAGATCGAGTATTGGTCCTGGGATCAACCCCTTAAACTCATGTATTGTATTCCCACAATCACCCCACGCTGCCAGCATCCAGCTCAGTTCCCTCTCGCTGCCCTTCCAGCACCTCCCCATTCCCTGCCTTGCCACATGGAGATCACCCTGCCTCATGATGACTGCTCTCCCTGTGCCAGTAGCACCAATATCACAAGGAAGTGGAGAGGAAATGGGGTGAGAGAGACGGTTAGAAGCCTGAGCAAGACATTAGTCTTAGGCTTTCATTTTTCCTTTTTTTTTTTAAATTCTTTTTTGCTCTAGCAGATCAATGCTGAGAGTTCTATCCTCTGTTCAGCTGATTTTGTGCTCCATCTCATCAATTCTATAATCTGTCTCACCAATCTTCTGACAGCTTCTGAGACTTTGGTTTTAATATCCTGGATTGTTTGAGGTTTCTTGTTTTTCTAGGTTTTCTTATGCCTCATTGGTTTTATCTACTCTGTCTTGTATTTCTTCTTTTAAAGTTCCTCTTTGATTTTAACAGCCAATCTTCACACCAGGCCTGAGTGCCACAGACCTGAAGCCTACTCACTTTTAAACACAAAGGTCCCCCTACCCAGTCCTAAGTGCTGATCTGCTATTAGAGGTACAAATGAAATTGTCAGTTTGTTGTATTTGGGGAGAAAATTGTTCTAATTGGTATAGCAATTGTCTGTCAGTTTGCTATACTGAGATTACTTATGGGTTGCTGTGATACTGAAAGGTATGCTACTTGGAGAAGCTCACTATCATCAATTAAAACTGGGTCAGAGGAGGTCTGTGGGTCAGACCATTAATTATTCATGTACAAGTGCAAACTGAAGTCAAAGAAAATTAAAACAAGCCCACATGAACCAAAATGTGTTCTTTAAACTTTTCCATCTGAATTTCAAAATCACATTAAGAAAAAGTTTGAAGCACTGAACACCAATGCTCAAAGACCAGAGGAGTTGTGGGATGATATCCAAGATATCATCCATGAAGAGAATAAAAGGTCATTATGAAGAAAGGAGAAAGACAAAACCTAAATGGATGGCAGAAGAGACTCTGAAAATTGCACTAAAGTGTTGAGAAACTGAAACAAAGGGTAAACATACTGAAATAAAGCATCTGAACAGAAGATTTCAAGGGCAGTTTGAGAACACAAAGAAAAGTATTAATAATGGAACGTGTAGAGAGATGGAACTGAAGAATAAAAACAGAATTCGTTCTGCATTTCTCAAGCTGAAATGAAAAACAAATTTAAGTCTCAAGTCATAATATTTAAAAATGCTACAGGCAATATGCTTTAGGAAGAATATTAAATGATCCAGGAAGTATTAAAAGAAGATGGAAAGAATATACTGAGTCACTGTATCAAAAGGAATTGACAGACACAGAAGAATTTCATGAAACAACATATGAGCAAGAGCCTATGGTGATGAAGGAAGAAGTTCAAGCTGCTTTGAAGGAAATAGCAAAAAATAAGGCCCCAGGAATATATGGTATACCAAATGATGTATTTCAGCTGGCAGATTCTTCCCTGGATGTGCTCAACAAGTTGTGCCAAGAAATCTGGAGAACAACCACTTGGCCAACTGACTGGAAGAGATCTATATTTGTTCCCATTCCAAAGAAAGGTGACCCAACTGAGTGTGGAAACTACAGAACAATCTCATTGATTTCACATGCAAGCAAGATTCTACTGAAGATTATCCAAAAACAAATGGAACAACACCAGCAGAGAACTGCCAGAAGTCCAGGCTGGGTTTAGAAGGGGTTGTGATACTACGGATATTGTAGCTGATATTAGATGGATCTTAGCTGAAAGCAGGGAAAACCAGAAGAACATCTATCTGTGTTTCATTGATTATGCGAAGTTGTTTGACTGTGTGGATCATGACAAACTGTGGCAGACTCTGAGAAGAATGGGAATCCCAGAACACGTGATCGTGCTAATGCGAAACCTATACTTGGACCAGGAAGACAGTCATCAGAACAGAGCAAGGAAACACTGCATGGTTCAAAATTGGGAAGGGCAAATGCCAGGGATGTGTCCTGTCTCCATACCTTTTCAACCTGTATGCAGAACAGATTATCCGGGAGGCTGGGCTCTATAAGGAGAAATGGGGTCAAGATTGGTGGAAGATCTATCAACAATCTGCGTCATGCAGATGACACAACCCTGCTTGCTGAAACTGAGGAGGACCTGAAGCACTTGCTGCAGAGGGTAAAGGACTGCAGCCTTCAGTACAGATTAAGGCTCAACATCAAGAAGACAGGTTCTCACCACTGGGCCAATTGGCAGCAACAGGATGGATAGTGAAGAGATTGAGATTGTTCACAGCTTTAGTATGCTTGGCTTCACAGCCAACTCTCTTGGCACCAGCAGCCAGGAAATTAAAAGACGTACTGCGATGGGGAAGTCTGCTGTTAGAGACATCTCCAAAGTACTGAAGAGCAATGTCTCTCTGGAGACTAAGGTGCGTTTGATACATGCCATGGTCTTTGCAATCACTTGTTATGTGTCAGAGAGTTGGAGAATGACTAGGGAGGATAGAGGGAGAATTGATGCCTTTGAGCTGTGGTGCTGGAGAAAAGTTTTGAGGGTACCATGGACTGCTAAGAAAAGAAACAGATTCATCCTGGAGAGGGTTAAACCGGGCTGCTCCTTGGAGGCAAGGATTCTGAGGCTTCGTCTGACATACTTTGGACGTGTTGTAAGGAGGGACCGGTCCTTAAAGAGGCACATCACACTTGGGAGGGTGGAGGGACGGTTCAGGAAGGGAAGGCACTTTATGAGGTGGATTGATTCAGTGACTGGGGTAATTGGGATGGGTGTATCAGAGACAGTGTGATTGGCACAAGACAGAACAGAGTTTAGGGATGTTGTACATAGGGTTGTTATGAGTTGCAAGTGACTCGACAGCACATAACAACAACAACATGGGCAATATATTGAATGACCAAGGAGGCATCAAAGGAACATGAAGGGAGTACAAAGAGTCACTGTACCAAACAGAACTGACAGACACAGAAAAATTTCAGAAAATACCTCATGAACAGGAGTCAATGATAATGAAAGAGGAAGCTGAAGCTACACTGAAAGCACTGGCAAAAAATTAAGGCCCCAGGAATCTATGGGATATTTATTGACTTGTTTCAATTAACATATACAACCCTGGATTCACTCAATAATCTATGTCAGAAAATTTGGAGGACAGCTTTCTGGATTGGATTGGAAGAGGTCCATATTTGTTCCCATTTTCAAGAAAGGTGATACAACAGAATGTGGAAACTATTGAAAAATATCATTAATATTACTTGCAAGTAAAATACTGCTGAAGACCATTAAAAAATAGTTAGAACAGTAAATAAATAGAAAATTTCCAGAAGTTCAAGCAGGATTTAGAAGAGGTCAGGACACCGGGGATATCATTGCTGATGTCAGATGGAAGCTAACTGAAAGTAAAAAATACCAGAAGAATGTCTGTTTATGTTTTATTGACTATTCAAAGGTATTTGACTGCGTAGAACATAAAAAGATGTGGCTAACATTGAGAACAATGAGAATACTAGAGCACATAATTGTGCTCATGTGAAACCTGTACCTATACCAATAGGTTGCTGTGTGAATAGAGCAAGGGAAATCTATATGATTTCTAATTAAGAATAGTGTGTGTCATGGTGGTTTTCTCTCTCCCTACCTATTTAATTGTATCCTGAGCAATTTATTTGAGAAGCTGGACTCTATGAGGAGGAATGTGGCATCAGGATTGGAGCGAGATTCATCAATTACCTGCATTATGCAGATGACACAATCTTGCTTGCTGAAAGTGAGGAGGACTTGAAACATTTGTTTCAGAAGATCAAAGAATTCAACCTTCAATAGGGATTGCATCTCAGTGTCAAGAAAACAAAAATTCTTACAAATGGACCAATAGGCAACACTATGATAGATGGAAAAAAGACTGAAACTATCAATAACTGCATCTTACGTGGATCCACAACCAACACTCTTGGTACCAGCAGTCAGGAAAATAGGAGATGTATTGCACTGAGAAATTAGGAGATGTATTGCACTGAGAAAGTCTGAAGTTAGGAATCTTTCAAAATTATAGAGGAGTAATGAAGTCAGATTGAGGACTAAGGTGTGTCTGATACATGACTTTACAATATTTTCTATTTATGTGAGGGCTAGACAATTAATAAGGATGGCAGAAGAAAAATTGAGACCTTTGAGCTGTAGTATTGGAGAAGAACACTAAACATTTCATGAATGGCCAAAAGAAAAAGTAAATACATAAATATGTCTAGGAGAAAGTGCAGCCAGAATGTTCTTCGGAGGTAAAGATGATAAAGCTCCCTCTCAAGTACTTTGGCATGTTGCTAGAAGGGGCTATTCCTTGGAAAGGGAAATGATGCTCAAAAAGCCAGAAGTTGGAGAAGAAGTGGAAGATCCTCAACCAGGTGGACTGCCACAGTGACTGCCCCAATGGGCTCTAGTGTGTCAGAAGTGTAATGATGGCACAGCTAATAGGACAAGGTTCAGATCTGTTGCTCATAGAATTGCCACGGGTCATATTTGACTTGAACCACTGAGAACATCAGCAACTTGGGTTTTGCTCATAGATTCCTCCAATTCTGCGACTTTTTCTTTTACCCATTGAAAATATTTGATCATTGTTTGAATTCTGTTTCAGAAAGTTCAACTAGACTTTCACCCTTTAGGAAATTCACTCATTCTGTGGGGCTTTTTATTTTCCATTTTTTGTTAATAAAATTAGTATTTTATACTGGTTTACTTACAAAGATTGTATAGATTGTTTTTCAAACCAGATTCCCCCCCTTTTCTTTACCCACCCCTCCCTCCACCCATCAAATTATGACTCTATGATTAAGCCCCACCTCCACCCACTCTCACTCCTCTGCTCCTTCCTCCCATGAAGAAATAGTCAAAATCACTGGCAATAAAAAAAAGACGCAAATCAAAACAACAATGAGATACTGTCTCGCTTCAGTAGCAGTGGCAAAATAACAGGCAGCAAGTAATAAATATTGGAGAGGATGTGACTAAATAGGAACTCTTAAACATTGTTGGTGGGATTGTAAAATGGTATAATAACTCAAAAGACAGTTTGCCATTTCCTCAAAAATTTGGACATAGTAATTGCATATGACCCAGTTATTCCACTGCTTGGAATATACCCTGAGAAAATGAGAACTGAGGCACAAACAGAGATTTGTACACCAATGTTCATAGTAGTGTTATTCATCTTAGCAAGAACATGGAAACAGCCCAAATGTCCAACCACAATGGAATGGATTGAGAAATTATGGTACATTCACACACAGAAGCAATGACTTTGCTAGGATGGGAGGGACTGGAGAGCATTATGCTGAGTGAACTAACTCAGTCCCCTAAGGACAAATACTATATAAGACCATGATTCTGTGTTTTGATCACTTTTTGTGGATGATATCTTGCCTTTGTTTTGTGTGAGGTGTGAGGTAATATACTTCTTCTGTGTTATTGCTGTGATAGCGTTTTTCTTGTCTAAAGTCCTCACAGGTCTCTCTATTTGCTGAACTTGGCTGTAGAGCTCACTGCTCCAGCAGAAGGGAGGTCAACTCACCCTGCCTGAAGACCTCTCTGGTGCCTGAGTTTGAAGGAAGACTTGTCCTGGTTGGGATGATCACTGCCTCAGGGGAGAGGAACTCATCTCTCCAGGGAAAGAAAGGGCAACATGTCCTACCTAATTTCCTGGGCTCATGGGAAGAATTGCTGCACCTGGGGAGCTCAAAACTCTAGGGAAAGGAAGGGAAGTTCGCTCTGCCTAAAGTCCTCTCTAGTCTCTGGGCTCATCAGAAGATTTGCCCTGGTGACAAAGTCACTGTTCCAGGGGAAAAGAAAGCAACCTGCTTTATCTGAAGGCCCCTCTGGTCTCACAGCTGGTGGGAAAGGTTGCCTGGCTGGGGAGTTCAAGTCTCCAGGGAAAGGAAGAGTACCCTGCTTGAAGTCCTCTCTATTCCTGTGGCTGGTAGGAAAGATTGCCTGAGGAGCTCACCTTTCCAGGAAAGTGGATGGCAATTCATCCTGCCTGAAGTCCTCTCCTGTCCCTTGCCTGGGGGAAAACTCATCTGGCCTGGGAGCTCATCTCTACAGGGAAAGGGAGAGCACCTCACCTTGCCTGAATCACTATTTGGAATAAAAAAAAAATACTCTTAGGGGAACATAAAGACACCTGCGAAAACATTTGTTCTGAAATTTGTTCTTCTCATTTCAATATTAAAAAAAATACTAAAATTAAGATGATCTTTCATTTAGTACAATTTGCTCTGAAGACCTTCAATGAGATGGATGAACACAGTAAGGGCAGCAATGTCAGAGATGAAGAGAATGGTACAGGACAGGACACTGTTCACACCTACTACTCTTAGAGTCATTATGAGTCATACTCAACTGGGAGGCACATAAGAGCAACAGCTCAGATGATCAGGTGATTTAGCATTTGTATAGAAAACATTTTTAATAGTAGGATCTAAAGCAGAACAGATCAGTCAGGAAGCAGGGCTTTATGAGGAAGAGTGTGGCATCAGGATTTGAAGCAGACTCATCAACAACCTACATCATGCAGATGACACAACCTTGCTTGCTGAAACTGTAGAAGACCTGAAGGGCTTGCTGCAGAAGGTCAAGGACTGTAGTTTTCAATATGGATTGAAGTTAACATCAAGAAGTCAAAGATTCTCACCACTGGGCCAATTAGTAGCACCATGATAGATGGAGAAGAGATTGAAGTTGTTAACAGTTACAGCTTGCTCGGCTCCACAATCAACACTCTTAACACCAGCAGTCAGGAAGTCAAAAGATTAAATGCATTGGGGAAAATCTGCTGTCCTCTCCAGAGTACTGAAAAGCAATAGTGTCAGTTTAGAGACTAAGGTGGACCTAATCTAGGCCATGGTCTTCACAATTATTTGCTATGCATCAGAGAGCTGGACAATGACTAAGGATGACAGAAGAATCAATGCCTTTTAAATGTTGTGCTGGAGAAGAGTCTTGAACATACTATGGACTGCTAAGGAAACAAATAGGTCTCTCTTGGAAAGCGTGAAACCAAGTCTCTCCTTGGAGGCTAGGATTTTGAAATTCCATCTTACAAACTTTGGGCACATGGCCAGGAAAGATCAGTCCTTGGATAAGGACATCATGCTTGAAAGGGTGGAGGGACATCATGCTTGCAAGGGTGGAGAGGACGACCCTGGGTAGGGTGGACTGATACAGGGCAATGGGTGTTGGTATATCAGAATTATTGAAACTGGCTCAGGACAGGGCAGGATTCAGAGCTTCTGTACATACTGTCTCTATGGGTCACAAGCAACTCAACAGCACATAATAACAACAGCAAAAAGGGAAAGGTTAACTTATAACTTAGAAATAAATTTTTTAAGTAAACTTAAGATGTTATCAATAACTTAGAGAAAATTACCCATATATTAAAGGAAGATGAGTCTAAAAAAACTAAGTAATATTTGTAGTAACACACACACACACAGAGAATAATTATTCTGTATACATTAAAAACCTAATATCCACATTACATATTTTCTTTTAATGTGTAAGAGTATGATTTATAATGTTAATTTTGAAAAGCATGTTAATAAAACTATTATATAACCCCTCAATCTATTTGTCTGTAAACAAATATTTCAGATGAATAATGTTCATTACTCTGGTGTCCCTGCTTATTCTGAAATGTGTGTTGAATTAGGTTAAAAAAATCTGTCATCCTGATTACTGAAGTCAATTTGATCCCCAGATACTGTTCCCAGAACATATCCTGCCATCACTTGCTGAATGTCAGCTCAGGTTCACCATCACTCATCATAATGTGGTCGAGCAAGTCAATGGACTGCTCCAAAAGGCACGCCATGTCTTTAAATGTACAATGAAAATATCCTGTGCTGTCTTTATATAAGAGAACTTAGCTAAGAGTTGATCTGCAAAAATCACTCTCTTTCCCATTTCTTTTAAGTAATTTATGGAGCCATATTCAGATGACCAGATAAGAATATTATCAAAAACATTAAGTGTTGCTTCCAAAAGCTCTTTATTTCTCTTTATTTAGAGAAATCATCCTACTCTATAGTCACTAGAACTAAGTGAAATGTTTTCTTAATAAAGCGGTATTGTTGCTATGTGCCCTAGAGTTGGAACCTCCAGTGGGTTTTCAAAGCTATAAATCAAATGGGAGGAGACTGCTCGTGGATTCAAACTGCCTGCCCATTGGCTGATAGTATAACTCCTTACCCATTAGGCCACCAGAGACCCCTTTCTTAATAAAGTAGAACAAAAAATGAAACAATAAAAAACACTAGTAGTTTTTTCTGGTGACCTAGATGCAACTCTGGACATGTTCACCAGACTCTGTCAACAAATATGGAAGACATACACATGGACAACTGACAGGAAGAGATTTCTGTCTGGTCCCATTCCCCCCAAAATGGTGATTCAACAGAATGTGAAATTATCTAATTATATCACTAATATCTCATATAAGAAAAATCTTTCTGAAGATCATTTAAAAACAGCTGGGAAGTGCATTGACAGGAAACAGCGAGAAATTTAAGGTAGATGAAGACGTCATGGCACAAGGGATATTGCTAACATCAGGTGGATCTTGGCTGAAAGCAGAGAACACCAGAAAGATGTTTACTTGTGTTTTCTTGATTAAGCAAAGAAATTTCATTGTGTAGTTCAAAATAATACGTGGTAATCATTAAGAGTGGGAATACCAGCACATGATAGTACATATGTGAAGCCTCTGCAAGGTTTAAAATCAAGAATGGTGTGCATCATGGCTGTATCCTTTCCTCATACCTGTTCAATCTGTGTGCTGATCCAATCATTCAAAAAGCTGAAATTTATGAAGAATGTAGCATCAAAATGTGAGAAAGACCTATCAAAAACCTGAGTTATGCAGATAACACAACCTTGTTTGTTGAAAAGTGAAGAGGACTTGAAACATTTGCTGCAGAAGATCAAAGAATTGCAGCTTTCAATATGGATTACATGGCAACATCAAGATAACAAAAATCCTCACCACTGAACCAGTAGGCAACAACCATGGTAGATGGAGAAAAGACTTAAGTTGTAAAATAATTGCATTTTACTCAGTTCCACAATCAACACAGATGGCAGCAGTTGTCAAGAAATCAAAAGGTGTGTTGCATTGGGGAAATCTGCTGTCAATGACTTCTCCAAAGTTTAAAGAGCAAAATTATCGATTTAAAGACTAGATTGTGCCTTATTTTCAATTGCTTCTTATGGATTGAATAACGATAACAGAAGGACAATTGATGCCTTTGAACTGCTGTGTAGGCTAAGAGTATTGAATATATCATGGACTGTCAAAAAAACAAATGAATTTGCACTTAAGAAAGGGCAGAGTTCCTTAGAGGCATGGATAGTGAAACTTCATCTCAATTACTTTGTGCATATTTTCAGGAGGAACTAGTCTTTGAAGAGAGATATTCCACTGGGAAAGGTAGAAGATGAGCAAAAGAGAGGAAGACTCTCAATGAGACAGATTGGCAGCATGACAGATCATGAGGACAGCACAAGGCAAGGTTCAGATCTGTTGTTCATAGAGTCCTTATCAGTTATAGTCATCACAGTGGCACCTAACAATAGATCTTAATGCACCACTTAACTACTTACTTTCCTAAGACATAAGCTGAAAAATTTTAATTACAGCATCATAGAAATGAACCGTAGGGACTTAGGGTAAAATTATATTTGGAATAGTGTCTATCACTAGTGCACATTTTCATTTAGGGGATCTAAAATTGTGCTATTGCAGTAAATGTGTACTTTTAAATGCTAAGATTATATGGCTGTTAGGTCTCGGAGTCAATTGTGACTCATGGCAACACTTATGATAGTGTAGAACTATCTCAAAAGGATTTTCTTGGCTGTGATTTTTATGGAAGATTGCCATGCCTTTCTTCCAAGGCATTTTTGAGTGGACTCAAGTCTTCAGTCTTCTGATTAGCAGCCAAGTACTTCACTATTAGTATTTAACTCTATGCTCCTTTAACTGGACAATGAGTAAGGATGACAAGAAAAACCAGTGCCTTTAAATCTTTAAAATGGAGAAGAGCACAGAATATGCCATGGAGAAGGTGCAGCAAGAGTGCTCCTTTGAGGCAAGCACAGCGAAGCTTCATCTCGAATACTTTGGGCATGTTGCTAGGAAACACTATTCCTTGGAAAAGGACAACAAGCTTGGAAAGGTGACGGGATGGATCTCTACCTCCGAGTAATCAGCTGTGAGTTAATATTGAAATTAGATTCTGATGCTATTAATAGTAACACCTCTTTCACCCTTTTTCAGACTGAAACTTAGAAGCATGGCAATTTTATAAAAATTAGTCAATTAAAACTCTTAAACACAACCAATATGTTCCACAGAAAAACGGTGAAACCTCACCTTATTCTGATCACATCATCAAGACCCATCACTAAAAAACAACATCATGTTTAGTATAATAGAGGCCCAGCAAAATGAAATCATTAGTGAGACTGATCAACACAACAGACTAAAAAATACCAATGAACATGAAGATGGCACAGCACCAGAAAATAATTTTTCCTGTTATGCATGAGATCAATAACCAGCAAGTAGTAGGTCTAATATCTACCACAGTATCAAAGTGCTGATGGTGTATACGAGTGAGGCAAGTTTTGGAGATACATGCTTCAACTCTGTATTAGTAAGTGCTATTATTTTGGTTTTGGGTGTCTTTTGAAATCCTTGTGGGCTGGTTTGTGTGCATGTACGTGTGTGCATTCCCTTTGTTTTGTTTTCGTTTAGGCACTAACACAAGTACTGGTAATATGACTGTGGTTTGTTGCCAACATTAACAATTAAAGAGAATGTTAAATTTGCTATGAGGTTAAAGACACTCCATAGAAGGAAACATCCTTTCATGATTATCAGGAAAAGGCAAAGAAAGAAGGCAAAGCACTAACGAGGGAGCAGACACATATTAACCTCGTGAGGGGGAACGTTATACACAGGAAGGGGAAGATGAAGACAACAGACCAAGGCAAAGGAAGGCACTGAGGTACACAAGAGTTACAGACAAAAAAAGATAAAGGTTATTACACAAACTCCTGCTGTTATCTTATTACCTGAGGAGCAACTGGTGGATTAAACTGCTGCCTTTGGGATTGCAGGGCAGCTTCTTGCCATTAGGCCACCAGAGGTCCCTACTTATTATATGAACAGTAATAAAAACCAGTAATCTGCAAGAGGATATATAGACAGACATATAACCTGAGTAGCTATGGGTAGGCAAAAAAGGACTAAAATGACTAGGCTTGGCAAAGGAGATAGATAGATAGATAGATAGATAGATAGATAGATAGATAGATAGATAGATAGATCTAGATCTATCTATCTATCTATATATAGAGAGAGAGATAATGAATTGCATTAGAAAAATCTGTTGTCAGAGACCTCTCCAGAGAGCTGAAGAACAACGACATCAGTCTAGAGACTTAAGGTGAGCCTGATTCAGCCCATGGTCTTCGCAATTATTTGCTATGAACCACAGAGCTTTTTCACAGAGTGAAAAAGTATGACAGAAGAAGAATCAATGCTATTGAGTTGTAGTGCCAGAAAAGAGTGTTAAGTATACCATGGACTGCCAAGAAAAAAAAAAAAACACACCTGGATTGTCCTATAGATGTGGAAACCAAGTTGCTTTCTGGAAGCAAGGATTTTGAAGCTCAGTCTGATATACTTTGGGCATGCTGCCAAGAGGGACCAGTCCTTGAAAAGGGACATAATGCTTGGAAGAGTGGAGAGACCACACAGGAGAGGAACACTTTGAATGAGGCAGTGCCTAGGGTAATCGGGCCAGGTGTGGTGGAGACATTGAGATTGGCTCAGGATATGGCAGGGTTCGGAGCTATTGTTCATAGGGTTGCCATGATGCAACATAATATGACATAACAATATAACAACAAACAACATACAATTATGTGTTGCAAATATATTCCTTTAATAGTAGAGTGTATAAGGGACAAGGTTATGAAAACTTCTTAGCCATTACCAAATATCTTGAGTTGAGATAATGAGTCACTGGGTTTGAGGACATAGGACCATAGTTTCAGGGGGCAGCTAAATCAATTGGTATATCACAGTTCACAAAGAAAATTTCTATATTCTGCTACAGTGAGTAACTAAGGTCTTAAAAGCTGGCTAGCAGTCACCTATTAGTCTCCCCTCATTAGGAATAAACAGTGAAGGAAGCCAAAGTCTCAAGGAAACAATCAGTCCTAAGGACTAATGAGCCACACAAACTCTACCACCTGGAGACCCGAAGAACTGCATAGTGCCCTGCTACTACTACCAAGGGCTCTGATTAAAGAAGGTCCTGACTCTTATATATTGGTGATGGGATTGTAAAATGACACAATCACTCTAGAAGGCAATTTGGTGTTTCCTCAAAAAGCTGAACATAGAAATTTCATATGACTCAGCTATTCCACTGCTTGGAATATACCCTGTGAAAATGAGAACTGAGGCACAAATGGAGACTTGTGCACCAATGTTAATAGTAGCTTTATTCACCATCATAAGAACATGAAAATAGCCCAAATGTCCAATCACAATTGAAAAGATTGAGAAATTATGATACATTCACACAATGGAATACTACACAGCATACAGGAGCAATGAATTTGTAAATTACAACCTAACCTGGGAGGGAATGGAAGCATTATGTTAAGTGTACGAACTCAGTCTCATTAGGACAAATACTGCATAAGACCGTTATTGTAGAAAGAGTATGAGGATCCAGGCAGGGAGAGGGGAGAGCTGTGGGGTGAGAATGGGCAGAAGGAGGGAGGGGTGGTAATCATAGGGCTACACAATTTGATGGGTGGAGGAAGAAGTGGGTGAAGCAAAATCCCCTCAAATTGGACCCATCAAGTACCAGGTTAAAAGGATCAATAGAATATTGTTGTTGTTATGTGCCGTTAAGTCACCTGTGACTCACAGCAACCCTATGTACAACAGCCCTAAACCCTATTCTGTCCTGTGCCAATCTTATTATCTTTGACACACCTACCTCCATTACCTCAGTCACTGAATCAATACATCTCATTGAGGGTCTTCCTCTCCTGCACTGTCCCTCCACCCTCCTATGCATGACATCCCTCTCCAAGGACTGGTCCCTCCTTGCAACAAGCCCAAAGTATGTCAGATGAAGCTTCAGAATCCTTGCTTCCAAGGAGCAACCTGGTCTCACCCTGTGAGACAGGATGAACCTGTTTCCTAAGTGTCTATATTAGAAAATAATTTTAATATTTACACGAAAAATCACCTTTCTAGATTAAAATTGTTCTATAAGAGTTAATATTGTAATAAAAAGGAAGAAGCAATAATAAAATGTCAGAATTGTGAGCTTATAGAAGAAAGAACTGGAGATACTGCGTGTATTCAAACTGTCTTTACTATTTATTTACCATGATATCCTGAAGAGGTTACTGATCTAATTTAGGGAGCTCTGGTGGTGTAACCTACCTGGAGTTGTGCTGTTAATCCAAAGGATTCATCGCTCTCTGGCAGTTTTAATCCTGTCAGCTCCTCAGGAGAAAGACAATCATCTCCTCTCATGCTATTTATGGCCTCCAAAAAACCAGTGGAGGCTCAGCTTTAAAGTGGTTTTCAGTCGACAGCAATGAGTTTGTGTTTGAAACCACTGGGAATAGTACTCCCATCTACTGCCTTCAGTTGGTAGGATTAACATTGTTGTTGTTATATACTGTTGAGTCACCTGCAACTCATAGCCACCCTTTGCACAACAGCCCTAAAGCCTGTTCTATTCTTTGCCAATCTGAGTCCAACACACCTAGCTCCATTACCCCAGTCACTAAATCAATCCATCTCTTCAAGCATCTTCCTCTCTTACACAGTCCCTCCATCCACCCAAGCATGATGTCCTTCTCCAAGGACTGGTCCCTCCTTACAACATGTCTAAAGTATGTCAGACAAAGCTTTAGAATCCTTGCCTCCAAGGAACAGCCTGATCTCACCCTCTCTAGGACAAACTTGTTTGTTCTCCTTGCAGTTCATGATTTTTCAATATTCTTCTCCAGCACCACAGCTCAAAGGCATCAATTCTCCTTCTATCATCTCTAGTCACTGCCCAGCTTTCTGATGCACAGCAAGTGATTGCAAAGATCATGGCCTGGATCAAGAGCACCCCAGTCTCCAGACTGACATCGTTGCTTTTCAGTACTTTGGAGAGGTCTCTGACAACAGACTTTCCCAATGCAATTCATCTTTTTATTTCTTGGCTGCTGATACCAGAGTGTTGACTATAGAACCAAGCAAACGGAAGCTGTCAACAATCTCGTTCTCTTCACCATCTATCATAATGCTGTCAATCGACCTAGTGGTGAGAATCTTTGTTTTCTTGATGTTGAGCTTCAATCCATATTGAAGGCTGCAGTCTTTGACCTTCTGCAACAAGCGCATCAGGTCCTCCTCCGTTTCAGCAAGCAGGCTTGTGTCATCTGCATAACACAGATTATGGCTAAATCTACTTCCAATCCTGATGCCACGTTTCTCCTCATAGAGCCCAGCCTCCCAGATAATCTGTTTCTCATATAGATTAAAAAGGTATGGTGATAGGACACATCCCTGGCATACACCCTTCTCAATTTTGAACCATACAGTGTTTCCTTGTGTATATGAAAAATGCCAGTAAATGCTAACAGATTAAAGGCTCACTAAATATTAGCAATTTCTTTACAACAGTACAATGTAATAGATAGCTCTGGTGGCCTAAAGGCAAGAAGCTGCACTGTCATCTTGAAGGTACCCAGTTCCAGCCCACCATCAGCTCCACGGGTGAAAGATGGGCAATCTTTTCCTGTGCGATTAACTGCTCCGATAACCCATGGAGGGTCAGCTGTGAGTCAGTTCCAAACAGATGGTACACAACAACAGCAACACCACAATTCAATTACTTAAAGGCAAGTTGACATTCATTACAGTTAATAACAAACAGTAAAATGGGAAGATGGTACTGTTGAGCATTACTGACACAATTCCAATCCATAGTGACCCTGCAGGACAGAGCACAACTGTCCTGCAGGAATTTCTAGGGTCAAGATAGGAGCCGATTGTCAGCTCTTTTTTTCCTTGGTGCAGCTGATAAGAAGCCAAGTCTTAACCACTGCACCATCAGGGCTCTGTTTAAAGGGAGGTGTGGGATATATGTATTTTAACTGTACATGTCCTTGCTTTAGCATTATGACTTAGCTTAGTCTTTTGGTATACTCTTTAATACGTCCAGTTACAAGAATGTATGTACAGTTCAAATCATAACATGAATAGTGACAGTTCTTATGATGTTAACAAGCACATGGCTTGAATCTAAGAGTACTCCATTTCTTATTATACAAGAACTCCACACTGAACAACAGCAAGAGAATTAGGTATGCCTTGGCCAAGGAGCTTAAGTAATGTTATTGTTAGGTGCTGTTGAGTACAACTCCTAACAAGTTTATGAACAGCCAGTCTAAAGCTTGCCCTCTCCTGTGCCGTCCTCATCATCTCTGAGACCCTAGAGCCCACTGCTGAAGTCACAGTGTCAATCCATCTCCTTGGGGGTCTTCCTCTCCTTCGCTGACCTTCCATTTTTCCACTCATGATGTCCCTTTCCAAGGAATAGTCTCACCTAGCTACATGTCCAAAATAGGAAAGACAAGCTTCAAACCTTCCTCAACCTTACCTCCAAGGAGTACTCTGGATAAGCCCTTTCCAGGATACATTGTTTGTTCTTTTGGCAGGCAGTCTTTGAATAGCTGGGTCAAAATCATAAAACTAAGACATGACATTAAATGGTGAATCATTTTGGTTTCAAATGTAAACGTAAGCTGATATAATAAGAATTGCACAGAAATCAATTTTGTTGCCAAAGAATTGTCACATTTTATTTTTATCAAAAAAGACTAAGGCAGAAAGAAAGACAAACCACATTATTAAATTTGTCAAGAAAACAGAATATAATTTTGAGAAACTGTCTTTGCCCTTCTTTAGGAGTAACTTTACCTTGGTTAAAGTCAAGCCTACCACAGGTAGAATTTATTTGATGGGTGGGACAAAAGGTTATATTTGACTAGTCAAAGGTTTCAAGTTTCACAGCTACACAGAGATGCCTCAGGAAACAGGTGAGGCAATCTGCTCCTAAAAGGCCACTGACTTGAAATCTCCACGGAGCAATTCTATCTTGTAAATATGAAATTGTCATGGGTCAGAGCAACCCAATAGCTACTAATACAATTTTTAAAAAGTTTTTAAGTAAAATAATTCTATGATCAAAATAGATATTAGCTACATACTAGAGGGAAGAGTTTGAAATAAAATAAACAATCTTGCTAATAAAATTTGTCCTTTTATGGAAAATTAAGCTCAACCACTCACTCCAACAAATATAGATGCTTAAACATTTAAATGAATAAGTCATTTCCATTAATATCTCCAAAATGCATATTTTTTAATTGCTCATATAATTATATATATACATACACATACAATCATTAAAAATTAAATGTTTACACATGTACAATTTAGCAACATCAATTATAGTAACCATTGTTGCCCAACCTTCATCAGTATCTTCTGCCCATTAATGCTTCCTACATAATAACTCGTCATCTCACCCCTGCTAACCACTAAACAGCTTTAATCTTTCAAAAAGAAAAAATGAAAAGTATTCTTTACTGATCTACCTGTAAGATGAAAGGTAAAAGTGACATAAAGAAAGAGCAGTAGGCTAGCATAAAGATTTTTCAAAGACTAAACATAATCACAGCAAAAGGAGCAAAAGACAATCTGCCAAATTAATAAATTTTGGGATCACTGAGCTACAGGATAAAAACAGCACAAACATTTGTGATATTAACTTATTTACTGAAAGTTATTAGTTCAGGAAGGCTAATCACAGGCAGAATTTGGGAAGTCTCAGTATTGGAGTATATCTGCAAACCTGCATGGGGCATGGCATTAAGGTACAGGGTGTAATAAACTCTGTCCCAGGGTAGGACAGGCTACTGGCAGGTTGCACAACCTGCAAATTATTGAGCCAAAGACTTTGAAATATTCATAAACCAAGAGTATTTTGATGTATAAACTCTTCATACAGCAGTGCATAATAGGAAATACACAAGCATTACGTATTGTTTTGCATTTTTACTTTTTGGTTGTTTAGGTATTGTAATGAACAAATAATAATAATAAACTGTAATACACATGGAGCTTACTTGTGTAACATTAATTGCACTTCCCTCAGCTAACAAAGGAACCACAATGGGCTTGAGCATGACAGCGATCATGAGAACAGTGCAGGATACATCAAGGTTCAGATCTGCTGCTCATAGAGATGTCAGAAGTCATAGAAGATTTGATGACTGCTAACAAAACAACAATTAATAAGATCTAATTTTTCACAAACATATAATTTCCTATTTATCTCCACTAAAAATGTGTCACTGAATAAAGAGTTTCAAGATTATCTGCAACTTAAAAATTTCATCCTACATTTTTTAGTAACTTCGGGGTAGGGGGGAAGAGGGAGGGAAACAACACCAAAAAAAAAAAGGCCACAATTCAACCTCTAAGCAAAAGCTGTGTATTTCATTATTACAGGACTCGAGTTAGTCCAAAACAAAAACAACAAATAACAAATAAGCAAAGGAAAATAATGAGCAATATTCTTTTATTTGTCCTTTAAGACTCTAAAAGGAGCACCAGTGGCCCAGTGGAAAAGCGTCGGGCTGTCAACCAAAGTGGTTCAAACCCACCAGACTTTCCACAGGAGAAAGACGGGCCATCACCCTCCCTGAAGATTTATAAGTTCTGAAAACCAGTGGAAGGTCACTGAGAGTCACACTTGGCTCAGTAACTGTGGTTTCGGGTGGGTTAAGGTTCTATGTACTTCATAAAATGGTAATAAATATATTCATTTAAAAGACAATATAACTGGGGGAAGAGTTTGTTAAACTCAAAAGTAATATCTAAGAAAATACCAGTTTCAAATTCTAAGTCAATTAAGACACGATGCCAAATTTAAACTACTAGATGACTTGTCACTAAGTTATATTTAAAAAAAGAACAAGACGATTGAGGATGGGCAAAGTGGGGAGCCAGACAGTGGCAACCTCTGGAAGATGGAATCTCTTCTCTCTGCTGGTCCTAAAAGAGAAAAGAGACACCAATGAGCATCAACACACTGTCTGAATTCCTCCCCGCCCAAGAGAGGTGTTTCTCAACCTCCTCACAACCTCACTTTTGAAATGCTATTCAATGCCAAGAATATGTCAATAGCATTGCTTTATACCCTATCCTACTTGAGTCAAAACAAAACTCAAACTCATTGCTATCTAATTGGAACCAACTCAAAGCTGCCCCTCCACTGACCTTCTGAGCCTGTAATAAGCACAGGAGGCTAATGCTCCTCTTCCCACAAGGGAGTCTCTAGTAAATTCTAAGTGCTAGAGAGGTGGCTTTTGGGTTCATAACACAACTCCTTAGGGACTATGCCATGCCACAAGAGCTCCCTCCTAACCTGAGGAGTTCTTTCTACCTTAAACAAATAAAAAATTGTCAAAAAATATTATTCCTTTTTAACCAGTTACAATATACATCAAGCATGGCTGAAAACAGCCAGATGAAAACAACAGATCTTAACAACTTTATTAACCAAAGCAATGATATCCAATTTGATTCTAACTCATGGGGATCCTACATCCAACTTCCAAGGCTATACATCATAATGGAAGCAGCCCACCTCAGCTATTGTTAAGTGCTGTCTAGTCAACTACAACTTATAGCAACCTTATACACAATAGATCGAAACCTTGACCTAGCCACCGATCCTGCTCAATCCTCACAACCTCGCCCAGGCTCAGGTGCACTGTGTCAATCCATGTGACTGAGAGGGGGTCTCTTACTTTTTCAATGACAGCCTACTTTTCCCAGCATTTCCTTTTTTTTTTTTCTCCAACGACCTGTCCACCTGAAATCATGACCAAAATATGTGAGATGAAGTTTCACCATCCTTGCCTCCAAGGAGCGACCTGATTACACTACCTCGAAGACAGACTGCTTTGTTCCTTTGATAGTCTATGTGGTGCTTGTTAGGTGCCATCGATATGATTCTCCAACATACTCGAGAGCCCACTGCAGTAGTCACTGTATCAATCCACCTGGTTGAGGGTATTCTCTTTCACTGTCCCTCCACCTCTTCAAGCGCGATATTCTTTTTCCCCTCCTAGCAAATGTATGAGACGAAGCTTTATCAATGTCACCTCTAAAGAGCACTGTGGCTGCACCTTCTCTAAGACATATCTGTTTGTTCTTTTGGTAGTCTACGAGAGCTTCAGTTCTCTTCTCCAACACCACAGGTCAAAGGCATCAATTCTTCTGTCATCTTTACTCATTGTCCAGTTCTCAGATGCACAGCAAGTGACTTAAAAGGTCATGACCTGAATCAGGCACACCTTAGTCCTCAAACTGATTTAGGATATTCAATACTTTTGACCAATACCATGATTCAAAGGCATCACTTCTTTTTTTGGTCTTCCTTATTCGTTTCTCAATTTTAAATGCATAACGTTATTGTTGTGTACCATCAAGTCGCAAACAACTAATAGCTGACCCTCTGAGAGGTTTTCATAGGCAGTAATCGCATGGAAGGAGCTTGCCCATACTCCCGTGTGAGCCTTAATGCCTGCAGTGCAGCATTTTATCACTAGGCCACCAGAGTTAGGCAACTGCAAACGCCAGAGCTTCAGTCAGATTTATCTTAGTCTTTAAACTGATGCCTTTGCTCTTTAGCACTTTATAGAGATCCTTGACAGCAGATTTGCCCAGTTAAACATATCTTTCGATTTTTTGACTACTGTTATCATGGGTATTGGTTGTGGATGCAAGTAAAATTAAATTGTTGATAACTTCAATCTCTTCTCCATCTAGCATGTTGTCCGTTGGGCCAGTGGTGATCATTTTGATTTTCATAATGCTTAAATGTCAGAAATCCATATTGAAGGGTGTAGTCTTTGATTTTCTTCAAGTACTTCAAGTCTTCTTTACTTTCTCCAGGAAGACTGTGTCTTCTGCATAGTAAACACTGTTGATGAGTCTTCCTCCAATTCTAATGCTACATTCTTTTTCATATAGTTCAGTTTCTTGAATTATTCCCTCAGTATCCAGATTGAATGGTATGGAGAAAGGATCCATACCTTTCCTGATTTTACACCATACAATGTCCCCTTGTTCTGGTGGAGGACTAATTTTTCATCTCTGTACATGTTTCCCATGAGCATAAATGAGTATTGTGGAATTCACATTTGTTTCAGTATTATCCATAACTTATTATTTTAAGCGTAGCCAAATGCATTCTTAGAGTCAAAAAAACACAATTAAAACATATTTCTGGTATGACCAGAAAGCGACTGACATGGAGACAGTCAAGGTAAGCCTCCAGTAACTCCTCAGGTGGTAACAGTCCCCATCCCCAAAATAAACTGATTCCCATGAGGCCAGACATGGCCTTGCTGTTTTCTGAACCTATCTCCACCAACTTGAGCATCAACCTAACCTCCCAGAGCTCGTGCTGCTCTGCTAATCCACTGCAACGGTCACACAAAATTCACAGACTCAGACTTAGGCTTGCAGGGTTTATTAGGAAAGTTAACAGGCTATGATTCAGATTGGAAATAGGATGCAATTCTTTAGTCAGGACAGCTTCTCAAGCATGCTCAAGACCCTCTGAACCATCTTAAAGCCCTTGAGATATTAAATGTTACAAAGCTTTCTTGTTGTTGTTGATTGCTGTCCAGTAGAGCACAACTCAAAGCGACCCTAAGAACAAAAGGCCTGAAGCCTTTCTATAACTATCGCCATTTATCAAAGTTCATAGAGTTTCCAGAAGAATGTTGTTTAGGAAGTGGATGCCACTCCTGCTTCCTTAGTCCTGGACCCTAGTACTCCAGTGAGCTTGGGTAAAACCTTCTGACTCTGGCTCCATAGGGAAGAGTCTAGATCTGTTTTGTCTCACAGTATTCCATTTCTCCGCTGCTGCTGCTGCTGCTGCTACATACAAGTCAAGTACAACTCATAGTGACCCTACAAACAGCAGAGCTGAACCCTGGCCTATCCTGTGCCATCATCACTATCTCTGACATACCTGAGGTCATTGCTACAGTCACTGTGTCAATCTACTTTTTTTTACAGTACATGGGATATTTAGCACATTTCTCCAACACCACAACTCAAAGAGTCAATTCCTCTGTCATCCTTTCATTGTCCAGTGTAGGAAGTGACCAAAAAGACCATGGTCTGAACCAAACACGCTTGGGTCTTCAAACTGACATGACTGCTGATCAGTATTTCATTGAGGTCCCTGACAGTAGTTACCCAATGCAATGTTTCCTGATCTCACAACTGCTGCTATTAACGGTGTTGGCTGTTGATCCAAGTAAGATGAAATCATTTAAAATTTCAATCTTTTCTCCATCTACAATGATGCTGCCTATTGGCCCAGTGGTGATGACCTTTGTTTTCTGGATGTTGACAGGTAATCTATTTTGAAGGCTGCAGTCCTTATCTTCTGCAACAAGCATTCCAAATCCTCCTCACTTTCAGCAAGCAAGGTTGTGTCATCTGTATTACACAGGTTGTAGATGAGTTTTCCTCCTGATGCCATATTCCTCTTCATAGAGTTCAATTTCACAAATCATTTGCTCAGCATACAAACTGAATAGGTATGGGGAAACAATGCAACCCTGACACACACCCTCCCTGATTTTAAACCATAGAGAGTATTCCCTGGCTCCATTCAGACAGCAGCTTCTTAGTCTAGATATAGATTTTCTGTGAGCATAATTAAGTGTTGTGAGACTCCCATTCTCCTCAGTATTAGCCATAGTTTGTTATGATCCATGCAGTTAATAAAACACAGATAGACATTCTTCTGGCATTCTCTACTTTCACCAGCAATGATATCCCTGGTGTCATGACCCTTTTAAATCCTGCTTGATTTAATTGACATTTCCCTGTCAATGCAGTGCTCTAATTGTTTTTGCATGATCTTCAGCAACATTTTGCTTGCACGTGCTATTATTCAGTAATTTTCACATTCTGTTGGACCACCTCTCTTGGGAATGGGTACAAATACGGATATCTTCCAGTCAACCAGGAGGCTTTCCTCCAAGTTTCCTGGCATAGACTGGTGAGCCTCTCAGGGTTGCAGCTGTTTCTGAAGTGACTTGTTCTTGGTATATCTCCATTTAGTACAAGGATCACTGGCCCTGAAGGTCACAGGCTGCATTCTCCATTCGTTTAATGCTAGTCATCATGAGATTCCCTTTATCTGCTGCTAAACCTGCTCATCTTAAGCCTGGTGGGATGGCACAACTGTCCAATCTCATCATGAGTAGCTTACAGACTTTGTTTTCAGGTCAAAAATCATGGCCTATGAAAGACATTTTGAACAATAAACCCAGTGCATCACACTCTACTTTCAGCCAGGGTCCATCTGACATCAGTGATGACATTCCTTATTCGAGAGCCTCCTTCAAATCCAAAGCTAGGAAATCTAACTTCTAATCTTTCAGTTAGCAACCTAGCACATAACACACTGTGCCACCAGGCTCCTCTATTAGATGCTCAAAATTACTGCACCAATTAAATTCTAAACATGCCCTTAAATACAATGAAAAAGATCTGTATCCTTTCTAAGTCGTGGGTTGCTGTTGTTGTTGATTGCCTTCGAATCGAGCTCAACTCATAGCAACCCTATGAACAAAAGGCCTGAAGCCCCTCTACAACTATTGACATTTATCAAAGTTCACAGATTTTCCAGAGGCATGTTTTTTAGGAAGTGGATGCCGCTCCTGCTTCCAAAGCTGTCATGTATGTTATTATTGTTATGTGCCATTTAGTCACTGGCAATGTATAGTGACCCTATGTACAGAGCTCTGAACCCTTTGAGCCAGTCTCATTAATTCTGACACACCAACCCCCATTGCCTCAGTTACTATATCAATCCATCTCATCCAGGGTCTCCCTCTCCTGCACTGTCTGTCCACCCTTCCGAGCATGATGTCCTTCTCCAAGGTCTGCCCTCTCTGGGTCACATGCCCAAAGTAAGTGAGACAGAGCTCCAAAATCCTAGACTCCAAGGAGAGATTTGGTTTCAGCCTCTCCAAGACAGACCTATTAGCCTTCTTGGCAGTACATGGTATGTTGAAGACTCTTCACCAGCACCACAACTTGAAGACATCTATTCTTCTGTCATCCTTTCTCATTGTCAAGCTCTCTAAAGCTTAAACAAGTAACTGAGAAGACCATGGCATGGATTAGGTGAACCTTTGTCTCTAGACTGACATCACTGCTCTTCAGCACTCTGGAGAGGTCCATGACAGCAGGTTTTCCCAATGCAATTCGTCTTTCGATATTATACAGAAAATAAAAATCCTATTTTTAAATAATAATTATTGAAGATATTTTATCAAATTAAGGTAAAAATGAAAAAGAGCTGAACCTCAAAGATCAAACTATATAATAAGATTAAAATTATATTTTTAAAATTCATGTATTTAAATATCTTTACATGTATACCTTCATGCATGCCTAAAAAAGACAAGTAAGAAATGCACTGAAATATTACTGTTGTTTTATGCCTTGAGTTGGAAACAAATTACAGCTGTCCCTCTGGCAGATTTTCAGAGGACCCAGAAATACAGGCTGAGTTTAGAAGAGGTCGTGGCACTAGGGACATTATTTACAATGTCAAGTGGATCTTGGCAGAAAGCAGAGAGTACCAGAATAATGTATATCTGTGTTACATTGACTATGCAAAGGCATTTGACTGTGTGGATCATAATAAATTATGGCTAACCTTGAGGAAAATGGGAATCTCAGGACACTTGATCTTGCTTATATGAAACCTATACTTGAACCAAGAAGCAATCCACAGAACAGAGCAAGGAAACACTGCATAGTTCAAAATCAGGAAAGGAATGCATCAGGGATAAATCCTGTCTCCATCTTTTCAGTCTGTATGCAGAACAGATCATTTGGGAAACAAGGCTTTATGAGAAGGAGTGTGGCATCAAAATTGGAGACTCATTAACAACTTATGATATGCAGATGATACAACCTGGCTTGCTGAAACTGAATACAATCTGAAGCACTTACTGCAAAAGGTAAAGGTAGTCTTCAATATGGATTGAAGCTCAACATCAACAAGACAAAGATTCTCACCACTGGGTCAACTGGCAGCACCATATTCTATGGTGAAGAGATTGAGGTTGTTAACATTTACAGCTTTCTTGGATCCACAATCAACACTAGCAGTCAGGAAGATAGGGGTAGGGAGTGTTCACATGAATGAAGCAAGTGGTCACAAACAAATATTTGAGAATACTGGTCTCTTGTTGAGCTCTTACACAAGGGGGCTGAAATTGCTCAACTTGTACAGTTGGAAATATTAGTATCCTCACTCTGGAAAGAAGCCATAAGTCAACTCAAATTCAAAGGATAAGTTAATTAGTTAAGTAAATTATGTAAATGGCCCTCAGGCCTAGTTTAAATTGGTCTGCACATTGCTGTACAGAGATAACTCATGGTTACTGTGATGCTAAACACTGTGACACTGATGTGCCAAATGTGATAATGGTTACCCATGGTGGACAGTGTTTGGTGAAGCTCCCCAATTAATTTTTCTCCAGGACCACAGCTCAAAGGCATCAATTCTCTATCATCCCTAGTCACTGTCCAGCTCTTTGACGCATAGCAAATGATTGCAAAGACTATGGCCTGGATCATGCAAACCTTAGTACTACAGTGTAGAGAAGCCAAAATGAAAGGGAAAATGCTGAAGTTAAAAGATAAAAAAGATAAAAGAAATAAACAGAAGATTGCAAAAGATAGCTCTGGAAGACAATGCAAAGTACAACCCTATGTTGCTGTGCTGTTAAGTTGGAACCATCCCTTGGTTACCCACCAGTTGGTTCTTGCATGGGAGAAGACTGTTCATCCTGCTCCCACAAAGTAGCTGGTGGGCTCGAACCCCCTGCCTTTGACATTGCAGTGTATCTCTTTGTAAAGTAAGATATAAAACTGCACAATGAAATGTGGGAAATGATTCAATTAAATGTTACTCTTATGCACTATGAATTCTGATTTCTAGGAACTCTTTATTTCACAATCTAGACAATATGGAGAACATGGCATCAGGATTAAAGGAAGACTAATAATCTGTGATATGCAGAAGACACAACCTTATTTCATGCCAATGAAAAGGTCTCGAAGTACTAACTGATGAACACCAAAAGCCTACAGTTTTAGTAGATTCCACCTCAGTATATAAAAACAAAACAAAACAAAACAAAAAAAACCACCCAGAAAAATTCTCACAATTGGATCAAAAGACAACATCATGAAAGATGGAGAAAAGACTGAAGCTGTCAATGATTTTCTTTTACTTGGATGCAAAACAAGAGCCCATGGAAGCCACAGTCAAGAAATCACATCAAATTGTGTTGGGCAAATATGATACAAAAGACCTCTTCCAAGTATTAAAAAGCAAGTAACTTTGAGAAATAAGGTGCATCTGACTCAAATCATGATATGTTTAATTGTGTCAAATGCATGCAAAAGCTGAACAATGACTAAGAAAGATCAAACAATAACTGATTTTGGATTATGGTATTGACTTTAGATTATGGTAAAGAATATTGAATACAGAATTACCTGCCAGAAGAATTTAAAAATACTTGTCTTGAAAGTACAGCCAGAATGTTTCCTAGAAATGAAGATGGGGAGATTTCGTCTAACATACTATGATATGAGTCTTTCATCAAGAAGAATCAATTCCTCAACAGGGGCATAACACTTGGTAAAGCAGAGTTAGCAAAAAAGAGTAAAACCTTCAAAGAGATGGATTGAGAGAGTGAAAGCAAAAATGGGCAAAACAGCAATAACAGATGACATTAATCATAGCCTTGCTCTGAGTGGGAACTGACTGATAGCATTGAACAATGACATTTTACCTCATAACGTTACTTTATTCCAGGCACTGTGCTAGGCACAAGGGGCAGTAACACAGTGAGCAAAATGCAGTGAAATCTGCAAAACCAACCTAGAAACGATGTAAGGAGGAACTCTTTCAAAGAAGGAAAACTCAACTCTTTTCCAATAAAATGTGTGATGGCAAAGTGGTTAAAACCAGGGTGTCAAAGACAGTAAACTTTATGAACCCTTAAAAAACCAAGGCGGCCCCATAGGGTGTTTTGGCTCTCAAAGTTTTCCCTCTCCTGTCTTGGGCATGTAAACATGTATGAGACAGTGCATTACTACAACAATCTTTCTGAAAACTCGGGGGCATCAGCTCTGTCACCCTTATTAATTGTACAGCTCTCTGATGCATAGCCAGTGATTGAGAGGGCCAGGGTCGGAATCAAGTGCATCTTGGTCTTCAAACTAGCATCAGTGCTCTTCACCATCAATGTCTCTAAGTTAAGATTCATAGCTTATTAAGTTGGAGTTCATAACGGAAACAAGTAGATGTAGATGATGTAAAAATTAAGTATTCCTGGCACCAGTTCTCAAATTTTTGTATTTTAACTATACTAGCTATAACCTAGGGCCTGGCCCAAAAAGATCACTTGAAAGAGACTTGAAACGCATGCACCCTACAGTGGCGGGGAAAACCCAAAACTTGGAAATTTAAATTAATATCTGATGTTATAAAATCGTTAAGAATTTTAGAATCAGGAAAGACCTCAGCATAATCCGTAACAAAGGAAACCAGAAACGAAAACACGAGTAGTAAACAATCTAGACCACCATATACTCCTTTGTGTATCAAATATGACAAGCTCAATTCGCTCAACTTGAACCTACTACAAAATCAGAATATGGTGGACATTGCTAGATCTGGAGCCACCACCGCATATCGAAGTTCTCCAAGCTAAAGCAAACGCCTTGTGCCGATGCCCAGAAAGACCACGCATGTTCAGAGAAGTCAAAGCCGATCTGGCCCCAGTCCGAGTGGGATCGCCAGCGAATGTTCGGCCCCACAGAGAGGACCCAGCCCCTCCTCCCACAGCCTCTGGCTCCACAAAGGGGAGGACCCAGCCAGGAGGGGACCCAAGGCCAGCGCGCCCTCCTACCTGCTGCTGTTGCTCCTGAAGCCACGGACCGCGCGCTCAGCTACTCCCAGCTCCCGGCCGGGCGTCATCACACTACTGCCCAGCGCCAGCAGTCCGGCCAGGCGACCTCGGAGTAGCAGGAACCTGAAGGTTGTTACCGCCATGGCCAGTCCCCCAGCTTCCGGACTGAGGCTCCGCCTCTCACTGCAGCAGTCCGGGCAGCCGCGAGCCCGGTCCCCCTGGCCTTAGGGCTTGGCGGGCTGGCTACCAGCCAGGCTCCTAATAACCACGTGGGGGCGGAGTCAGAAGCCACGGCCGGGGCGGGGCCGAGAGAGCGTCCTGCCCCCTGGGGGTGTGGCCAGGAGCCCCAGTGACAGGGCGGGACGAGGCGGCGGGATCCAGGGTTTGGGTCTGGGTGGCAGACGGATACAAGAAAACTCTCAGTGGGCGGGATCAGGATTCTAGTCTGAGTTCTGGATGCAAAAAGCCATGGGGAGAATTGCCAAGGGAAGGTGTCTGAGCTGGGCAGGAGACTAGAAGATACGTCTAGGAGGCTGGCACTATGGCCAGGTTACTTGGTGCCACACCCACTCAACATGTTGCTGACCCTTCCCGGGTAAAAAACGCAGAAAAATGTCTACGTCTTCAATCTTGTCTGCCTACCTCTAGTAAGAGCTTCTGATCGATCAAACGTCTCTACTGCCTTATGGAATTTAATGCAAAGTGGGAAAAATGTAATTGGCTGTTTCTAACTTACTCTGTGTGACTTTGGGATGCTTTAGGAACTGGAGAAAGAAACAAGCATTTGAGTGTGTAGACAGAGGCATATCCGGATGGGCTACAGAACGACATTAGGATCTCTAAAGTCCTTCCATATGTATTATATCTCAACCTCAGGAGAGCAAAAATCCTCACCAATGGGCTGATAGGCAACATCATGACAGGTGGAGAAAATATTAAAATTGTCATCTTGTTCATCTTGCTTAGATCCACATTCAACACCTTGGTGCCAGCAGCCATGTATTGCTCTGGGAAAATCAGCTGTCAGGGACCTCTCCAAATTATTGAGGAGCAACGATGTCAGTTTGAAGACCAAGGTTTTCATTATACAAGCCATGGTCATCTCAATCACTTGCTATACATCTGCGAGCTGGACAATGAATAAGAATGACAGGAGAAGATGTCTTAGATCTGTAGTGTTGGAGAAAAATACTGAATATCCCATGAACTGACAAAAGAACAAAGATATATGTCTAGGAAAAAGTGCAGCCAAAAGGGCGCCTTGGAGGCAAGGATGGTGAACCTTCATCTCATATACTTTGGATATATTGTTAGGAATGGCTAATTCTTGGAAAGAAACATCTTGCTTGGAAAGGTGAAGGATCAGAAAAGAGAGGAAATCCCTCAATGGGACAGATGGTCTCACATACCTTACATGTTGCCAGGAAGGAACTAGTGCTTGGTGGACATCACACTTGAAGGGATGGAGGGTCAGCGCAGGAGAGGAAGACTTTGGATGAGATGGATTGACACATTTACTGTGGCAATGAGGTCCAGTGTATCAGAGATGGTGAATTTGACTCAGGATTAGGCCAGGTCCAGAGCACTAAGAGTCGTAGTACACTCAATGGCACATAACAATAATAACAACAACAACATTGTTTTCACTTTCTAAAGAAAACTGACTAGTCAACATGCATCACTTCCTGTCTGTGATCAAATTAATAAATACGGCCTACAAACCTGCAGTCAATGGTTCATGGTTTTCAGAAAAAAAGCAAATAATCAGCTTTCTCTGAAAAGTGAAAATCTGACAGGCTATTTACTCATTATGCTGGATAACAGATATGCGCAAGTAAGTTGCAGTCCTCATATGCAAAGATACCAGAAAATACCTTATCAGAAGGTTAAACTAGAGTTGCAATGTGTCAAAACAGTGTATTCCTTTGTTTGGCAGTTTGAATTCTTTGATTTAGTAGTTTGAACTATTCCCATTAAGATTTACAGCCTCAAAAGTCACCTTGCCTTGACCTCAAATCAGCTTCACAATAGGTTTGGTTTCTTACTGAGAACCTTTGTCCTCTGGTCAGAATATTTGCTATTTATAACAATATCAGTAAAATTGAAATATTTCACCCATGCATGAGTGTATAAGTCAATTTGACATAGAAAAGTAACTTTTATTTCCAATTGAGGGTGCTTGAAGAGATCAATATTTGTTCGCATTCCAAAGAAAGGTGACCCAACAGAATGCAGAAATTATTGAACAATATCATTAAAATCACATGCAAGCAAGACTCTGCTGAAAATTATCCAAAAATGACTGGAGCAACACGTCAACAGAGAACTTCCAGATGTGCAGGCTGGGTTTAGAAGAGATTGTGGTACTAGGGATAGTATAGCTAACATTAGAGGGATCTTGGCTGAAAGCAGAGAGTACCAGAGTAATGTCTATCTTTGTTTCATTGACTGTGCAAAGGCTTTTGACTGTGTTGATCACAACAAACTGTAGCTGACTCTGAGAAGAATGGGAATCCCAGAACATTTGGTTGTGCTTATATGAAACCTATACTTGAACCAGGAGGCAGTTGTAAGAACAGAGGAAGGAGACATTGCATGGTTCAAAATCAGGAAGGATGTCCACCAGAGAGATGTATTCTGTCTCCATACCTTTTCAATCTATATACAGAATAGATCATCCAAGGATGGACGTGGCATCAGGATTGGAGAAAAATTTATCAGCAACCTCTGTTATGCAGATGACACAACCCTGCTTGCTGAAACTGAGGAGGACCTAAAGTGCTTACTGCAGAAGGTCAAGGACTGCAGCCTTCAATATGGATTGAAGCTCAACATCAAGAAAACACAGATTCTCACCACTGAACCAAGTTCCAGCATCATTATGGATGGTGAAGAGATTGAGATTGTAAATAGTTTGAGTTTACTTGACTCTACAATCAACACTCTTAGTGTCAGTAGCCAGGAAATCAAGAGATTAATTGCTTTTGAAAATCAGTTGTCGGGGACCTCTCTGGAGTACTGAAGAGCAATGACATTAATCTGGATACTAAAATGTGCCTGATCCAGGCCATTGTCTTCTCAATGACTTGCTGTGCATCAGAGAGTTGGACAATGACTAGGGATGATAGAAGGAGAATTGATGCCTTTGAGCTGTGGTGCTGGAGAAGAGTGTTGAATGTACCATGGACTGCTAGGAGAACAAACATTTTTGTCCTTTAGAGAAGGTGAATCTGGACTGCTCCTTAGAAGCAAAGATCCTGAAGTTTCATCTGACATACTTTGGGCATGTTACAAGGAAAACCAATCCTTGAAGAGGAACATTATGTTTGGGAGGCTGGAGGGACAGCACAAGAGAGGTAGACTTTCAATGAGATGGATTGATTCATTCACTAGAGCAATTGTGGTAGGTGTGTCAGAGACAATAAGGTTGGCAATGGATAGTGCAGAGTTTAGGGCTGTTGTCCACAGGGTAGCTATGAGTCTCAAATGACTTGATAGCACATGACAACTAGCAACAGGCACAGTCCATCTACCTTAATTTTGTAATTTCCAAGAAAGCAAGACCCTGAATTCCTTTCAAATTAGATTTTGGCATTGGTGGTCTTATTTGCATTGAGCACTGCTGACCAACCTGAAAGGGCTCACAAATGAAAGGAAAATGTGGACAAAGCTCAGAATCCTAAAAAATGACCAGGCTTACTGATCTGATAGAGACTCGTGGGGCCCCTACACAGAAGACTGTGGTCCTTTTGTTGCTGTTATTGTTGTTAGGTACCTCTGAGTTGAATACAATTTATAGTGATTCTATGAGCCCCTTTCTGAACAACAGACCTGAACCCCTTTGTATCCTGTGCCATCCTCCACATCTCTGACACACTTGAGCCCATTGCTGCAGTCACTGTGTCAATCCATCTCATTGTGGGTTTTTCTCTCCTTTGCTGATCCCTCACTTTTCCAAGCAAGGTGTCCCTTCTCAAGAAATGGCCTCTCCTAGCAACATGCTTGAAGTATGTGAGTTGAAACTTCACCATCCTTGCCTCCTAGTTATACTTTAAGGCTGAAACTGAACTCACTCTCACAACCCAACTTTCAAATAAACTACAGACAGACCTATCAAGTGAACACCACCAGGGGGGAATGGACTCCTTAGAAGAATCAACCACTTGAGATCAAGGGGTAGAATTTTCCCAGGGTTTGAGGCAAAAAAGCAGTGTGGGATAGGAAAGAAGGTCCAATGGAAATGGTAAACACAGGGCAGAAGTGGGAGAAGTGTCAATACGCTGTAGGGAAAGCAACCAGATCTGAAAAACAAAATGTGTGTGAATTGCTGAATGGAAAATAAATGTACTCTGTAAACTTTCACTTAAATCATAATAAAAAGAAAAAATGTCAGCGATAGGAAAAAAAAAAAAAAAACCCAAAACCCACACACCTGACTTTTGTTTTCCCCTAATCCATTAATAACAGTTATCTCTTCCTTTGTTTGATGAGGTGCCTCTGTGTCCCTTTCCTGATTGTTGTTGTTGTTGTTATGAGCCATCAATTTGCTTGTGATTCATAAAAACCCTAAGTACATCAGCTCTGAACGCTGCTCTATCTTGAGCCAGCCCCCACTATCCGAGTCACTGAGTCAATCTGTCTCATCCAGGGTCTTCCTCTCCTGTGCTGTCCCTCCACCATTCCAAGCATGGTGTCCCTCTCCAAAGAAAGGTTTCTTCTTGTAACATAACAAAATATATCAGACAAAGCTTCAAAATCCTTGCCTCCAAAGGGAGCCTAGCTTCACCCTCCTCAGGATAAATCTTCATTCTCCTAGCAGGCTGAGTGTGTGAGAGACCTCATAATAAACCTGATTACTACAAGTTTGTCCCAGATGGATTTGACCTGACTGGCCTAGAATTTCAGCCGGTTATGATGGTTCTCAGGAAGCATTACTGCCAGAGGCTAATCGTCAGTTTAGGCATAGTACAGATCTTTAGCAGGATAAAGGGGGCAGAGTATTTCCTCCATGAGGTCAGGTACCAATTACTCCATTTCTCCAACACCTTCTGTCTTGGTCATCTAGTGCTACTATAAGAGAAACACCACAAATTGGAAGCTTTAAAGATGAGACATCATTTTCTCACAGTTCTAGAAACTGAAAATCCAAAACAGGATTTCAGCCATATCCGCTCTTTTTGTGAGCTTCTCAGTTTTTTATGTTTTTGGATGTGTGTTGAATTTTTGGTACTAATACCTAGTACAGGATGTGATTCCAGTTTGGAAATAGTTTTTATTTGATATATTAACTAGACCATACTTGCATAGGTTGGGTCTTAAACTGAGTAATTTCTGAGTCATGAAAAGATTTAAAATGGCACAAAGTCTCACCAAGATAGAAAGACAGAAAACACTAAAAACAACCAGTTGTTTGATCAGCAGTTGAACAGTCTATGTATTGTACAAACAAGATACTACTGAGGAAAAATCTAAACTATAGGTTTATTTTAGGGAGCTCTGGTAGCCTGGTGTCAAGAAGCTGCACTGCAATCCCAAAAGTATCCAGTGTGAATCCACCAGCTGGTCCACAGGTGAAGTACATGATATCACCTCCCATGTGATTCATTGTCTCTGAAAACTTGCTAGAGGATCATTTATGGATCACTTACAACTTAGTGGCACACAACAAAAACACACTCCAACAAAACCATCTAACATCATTTCTGAGTGTTTCTGAGTAACTCATTAAAGTCACCTGAAAGAACACTGTCCTCTGTCAGCTGGACATGTTCTCAGATAGACCTCCTCACTGATGTTATTCCCAAAATCTAGCTTAGTGGCCAACATGCTCTAAGTCCTCCGTAAATATCTGGTGCAAGAGTGAAAGGATTGGTTCTGGGATCAGAAGAAATAGAATAAAATATCCTCCAAAAACTTCAACAGATCAATCTCCAAGAAGACTCTGACAGACTCCTACTTCATTCAGTGGTGTAGACTCAGAAGGTGAAGTTTCTGCAAAATCCTTGAGGAACTAGAAAATGTGCCCTCTGTACTACTGTCAAATTTTGGGTGACTGTGCTTTTTAATTACACATGTTGGTTTCTTTGAAAATCTGTATTTTTAAAAATACCTAAAAAATAAAATTCTTATGCTTTTGCTTGTGAATAGTTAAAATCAGTCAATTGGGTTACCTCAGAAGATATTTTTTCCAGGTTTCTAGATGATATAATGTGTAAATTGAATTTTAACTCCCTTGAAGCTGATCTACATCATCTCTGAACAAGAGTTATGTGCCATTTTTAGCTGTGTAACAGAAATTATTATGCATTAATTTCTGTGAATTCAAGATATTGCAGAGGTAAGGACATGCATAAAAAGTTTCTCAAATGGATTAGGAAAAAAATGTTTAAAGAAAAGACTTTTATTCAAAACATAGGCTATATAAAAGATGGTGGTCCCATGTTGCTGTTATTTGTTGCCATCTAGTACAACCCAGAGTGACCGTATGAATGAGACCTGAACTCTATCCTCTTCTACCAGTGACATCCTCATCATTTCTGACACACTTAAGCCCATTGCCACAGTCACTGTGTCAATCCATCTCATTGAGGCTTTTTTTTTTACCATCCACCTTTCCAAGCAAGGTGTTCCTTTTCAAAGACTGTCTCCTCTAGAACATGTTCAATGTCAAGGATTTGACAGCACTGCCTCCCAGATGCACTCTGGTTGTACTGTTACCAAATCATATCTGTTTGTTCTTTTTGCAATCAGTGAGATACTCAGTACTCTTCTCCAATATCACAATTAAAAGACATTGATTCTTCTGTCATTCTTATTTATTGCTGAGCTCTCAGATTCATAGGAAGTGATGGAAAAGAAGATGGTCTTAATAATACACACATAGTCTTCAAACTGACATCATTGCTCTTCAATAATTTGGAGAGGTTCCTGACAGCAGCCTCACAAAATGCAATATGTCTGGTACCAAGTATATTGAGTATATTTCCAATTAAGATGAAATCTTTGACAATTTCAATCTTTTCTCCATCTGTCAAAATATCACTCATTGTTAAGTGGTGAGGATTTTTGTCTTCTTGGTGTTGAGATGCAATTCATATTGAAGGCTATGGTTTTTTATTATCTTTGGAGAAGTGTTGCGAACCAGACTCAGAAAGAAAGCAGGGACATGAGGAAATGAATTCTGAAAAGAGGAAAGGCTGAGGCAGAGGTCTTCTCACAGCTTAGCATTGTGAAAAGGCCACTTTCTTAGTCTCCCTATGGTTTTCTTTTAGTTTAGGCCAATCCTCCTAAAAAAATTCAAAAATTTCCCTTAATACTTGAGTGTTGCCAACAAAACAATGGGTAAGCTAAATCTTTAAACTAAGACCAAAGTTCAGACCACCATCCCTTCGGTGGGAGGGTGGTCAGAATTCTCTGTTTGCAGAGGGCATCCAGTATCTCCTCCGGGGGGCTGGGCAGAATTTTCTGTTTGCAGAGGGTACTCAGTCCTGTCAAGACTCTGATCTCATGGACTGCTAGGAGAACAAAAAGGGACGTCCTGGAGAACGTGACACCAGGCTGCTTCTTGGAAACAAGTATTCTGAAACTTTGTCTGACATACTTTGGATATGTTACATGAAAGGACCAGTCCTTGGAGAGGGACATTATGCTTGAGAGAGTGGAGGGACAGTGTAGTAGTGGAAGACCCTTGATGAGATGTATTGATTCAGTCACTGGGGCAATGGGGGTAGGTGTGTCAGAGACAATAAGGTTGGCACAGGATAAAGCAGGGTTCAGAGCTGTTGTACATAGGATTGCTGTAAGTCACAAGCAACTTGATGGCACATAACAATAACAACAACAACAACACTGTTTTTCATATAAAATTTGTATACAATGTATTTGTGTACATTTTCCTTCATTCAAACTGTGTTTCACACAATCATACTCATTATACATTGTGTTTTCTAAAATTAATCACCATTGAATTATGCCCTCCATTCCACATCTTCTCAGGTGTCTGCCAGCCCTTTCCATTTTCTTTACCCTCTCTCTCCACTCATCAAATTGTGTAACCTTGTGCTTTCCCCCCTGCCCACCCTCACCCCTCTGATCCCACCCCTTCCCCCCTTGAACCTTCATAAACATTTTTATTAGTTATTCTTCAATTTTTGCAATAATGGTCTTGTGTAGTATTTGTCTTATGGGACTGAGTTCACTCAGCATAATGCTCTCCAGTCTCTCCCAAGGTATACAGCATTTTTCAAAATCATTGCTCTTGAGTACTGTATTTCATTTCATCATGTGAATGTACCACATTTTCTCAATCCATTTGATTGTGGTTGGACATTTGGGCTGTTTCCATGTTCTTGTGACTATGAATAACACTGCTATGAACATTGGTGTACAAATCTCTGTTTGTGTCTCAATTTTCATTTTCTTGGAGTATATCCCAGCAGTGGAATAGCTGGGACATATGAAATTTCTATGATCAGTATTTTGAGGAAACTCCAAAGTGTGATGGCTGTAGTTTTTTTACCTTTTGCATCAAGCACTTCAAGTCTTCCTCACTTTCAGCAAGCAAGATTGTGTCATCTGCATAGTGCAGGTTATCGATGAGTCTTCTTCTACTCCTGGTGCCACATTCTTCTTTATAGAGTCCAGCTTCTTGAATGATTTGTTCAGCATACAGATTGAATAGGTATGGAGAAAGGATACAAACTCTGACACACATCTTTCTGAAGTGAAACCATGCAATGTTTAATTGTTTTGTTTGGACAACAGCTCAAAAATCTAGGTATAGGTTTTGTAGAACGTAATAATTATGGATTCCCATTCTTCTCAAAGTTAGACATACTTTGCTATGATCACACAAATGCCATTGCATAGTCAATACAATGCAAATAGATATTCCTCAGGTATTCCCTGCTTTCAGACAGGATCAACTCAACATTAGCAATGATATTCCTGGTTCCATAGCCTCTTTTAAACCCAGCTGGAATTTCTGGAAGTTCTGTCAGTGTACTGTTCTAGTAATATTTGGATGATTTTTAGCAAAATTTTGCTTGCATAGGGTATTAGTGATATTGTTAAATAACTTTCATAATCTATTAAATCACCTTTTTTCATAATGGATCCACATAATGGATTTCTTCCAGTCAGTCAGCCAAGCAGCTATCCTCCAAATTTCCTGGCATAGACTGGCAATTATGTGCAGGGCTGTACTTTTTGAAATACGTCAGTTGGTATCCCACTGATTCCTATGCCATGTTTTTGCCAATGCCTTCAGTGAAACTTGAACTTCTTCCTTCTATAACATTGGCTCTTGTTCATATGGTACTTTCTGAAACACTTAAGGAGATATAACAGTATCACTGAGTTCTTTGTAGTACCATGACTCTGTGTATTCTTTCCATCTTCTTTAGAAGCTTCTTTGATCATTCAAGATTTTGCCCATAATATTTCTCAGTATTGCAACCAGAACTTTGAATTTGTGTTTAATTCTTTCAGCTTGAGAAATGCTGAACAAGTTCTTCCATTTTTATTTTCCAATTCAAGCTCTTTGCACATTCTGTTATAATACTTACCTTTATCTTTTATAGCTGACCTTTGTTAACTTCTGTTCAGCTCTTTTACTTTGGCACCTCTTCCCTTTGTTTTGACTTCTCAATAGTCCCACAATTAAAAACAATTTCATTTGAGTTTTGAAACTAAATACTGGTATTTCTTATATTTCTTAGCATTTCTTGAAGAAAGAGGAAAAGATCTAGAAGGTGAAGCAAAGGGTAATTGTTAGGATGTTGAACTACTTTGTATGCTATTAGAATGGTCACTGCATGATATTATCCATTTGTCAAAACCAAATAATTCATGTAAATGCTCTACCTTCAAAGAAGAACATACATAATCATCTAAGTATGCACTGAAAATAGGACTTCCTTTCAAAGAATGTTGTTCTTACTAGGCATTGTTGAGTCAGAATTGGCTGATAGCTAACCTCTAGGTTTTAAGAGGCTGTAAATATCATGGGAAGAAGTGGCCCCTATCTGCCAGACCAGCTCAGGGGGAGGAATCAGCCCCCGCATAACAGGCAACCTGAGAAGGGTGATGCCCTTAAGGGCCAGTAATAGTGTTGCCCCAACCCGAGGCTTGCCACACCTACACAGGCTTGCCACCCCTCACCCTAGACTTGCTGTCCCACCCCTCAGTCTTCCTGCTCTGAGCAACCAAGGACCAACATCACTGGGAGGTAGAGAGATAATGGGCACATAAAAGTCATATGCCTGAGACATCGCGGAGGGTTAGCTGGGGGAAGAAGGGAGAAAGATGTAGGTGGTGTGGGGCAAGAGAACCAAGGGGATGCTGACAGGGCAGGGAAGGTAGACAAAACCAGGACATACGTCCCAAATAGGGAGACAGGGCCAACACTTAATCTGTTAGCTGTATAATCAGGAAGGGTCTTCCATACGCTTTTTTGGATAAAATGCTTGTCTGTAAAATATTGTCCTAAAACTTAGCATCCAAATTAAGACAGACTAGAAAGGACTGACCATCCACTTCCAAAGTAACAGGCGTTTGAAATCTCTGTGGATATTAGAGCACAAATAGGTTAGACTTGCTGAGCTGGCACCAGAAGCTGAGCTCTGGTACTGGGAAACACAAAGGAGGAGGAACAGATGCAATCAGACCCTAGCAATTGGACATGTTATGTGAGAAACAGGAATATGGGAAAATTAGGCATTATTAATCCAAGGAATCTGGAAGACAACTACCTGGCCAACAGTCAAGAACATTCATATTTCTTCCTATTCCAAAAAAAGGTGATCTGGTAGTTGTTATGTGCCATTGAGTCACCTGTGACTCATAGTGATCACGTGTGCAATAGCTCTGAAGCCTGTCCTATCCTGAGCCAGTCTCACTGACTCTGACACACCTAACCCCATAGCCTTAGTTACTGTATCAATCCATCTCATCAGGGGTCTTCCTCTCCTGAGCTGTCCCTCCATCCTTCCTAGCACGATGTCCTTCTCCAAGAATCAGTCTTTCCTAACCACATGCCCAAAGTATGTGAGATGGAACTTCAATATCCTAGCCTTCAGGGAGAAATTTGGTTTCACTCTATCCAAGACAGATTCATTTGTTTTCTTGGCATTCCAGGGTGTGTTTACAACTCTTCTCCAGCACCATCAGTTCTTCTTCTATTATCCTTAGTCATTATCCAGCTTTCTGACACATAGCAAGTAATAGCAAAGACCATCGCTGGATCAGGCGCACTTTAGTCTCTAGACTGACAACATTCCTTCTCAGTACTCCAGAGAGGTCCCTGATGGTATATTTACCTAATGCAATTTGTTGGGTTTTTTTTTTTCTTTCTTCCCCCCCCCCCCGCCCTCCTATTTTTGTCACCTTTATTGATCGTTCAACTTTAAGCTGTGTAGGAAGTAACTGAGAAGACCATGGCTTGGAGCAGGTATACCTTAATTTTTAAAGTGACATCCTTGCTCTTTAACACTTTGGCTATGTCCTTCACAGTATATTATCACAATGCATAATGCCTTTTGATTCATTTTCCAAAGGAAATTTGTAAAATTTGTAAATTAATGCATTTCAAAAAATTTATTTATTTATTTTAAAGAAAGTTTACAGACTTAGGATTTCCAGTCATTCATTGTTGCTCTTTTCTCACTACACACCCCCAAATCACTCTTCTCCTTGAAAAGAAAAAAAAATCAAAACTCTTTTTTTTGTTATGCAATCCCTCCCCTCCTAGTTTTGTTGATGGTTTCACCTGTTCTTCTGTTTTCTATTTCATTTATTTCTGCTCTAATTTTTGTAATTTTTGTTTTTTAGAGGATGTCAAGTTTTCTTGCTGTTCCTTTTCAATTTGTTGGAGATGTTGGGTTAGAGACTCAATGGTCATTTTTTTCCTGCCTTTTGATATGTTTGGTTATTGCTATAAATTGATTACTGCTTTGGCTGTTTCCCAGAGGTTTTGATAAGTGGTGTTTTTCATTGTCATTTGTTTCAAGAAACTTTTTAATTTCATTTCTTTTTTCTTGTAATACCCACTCATGTTCGACAGGGTGTTGTTCAGCTTCCAAATGTATGATTTTTATCCTTTATTCTCTTGTTATTAATTTCTAATTTTGTAGCATTGTAGTTCTTATTAATTTCCAATTTTGTAGCATTGTGGTCTGAGAAAATGCTTTGTATTATTTCTATGTTTTAATTTCTTGATGCTTACCTTGTGACCTAAAATATGATCGAGTCTGGAGAATGTTCCATGCACATTGGAGAAGAAGGTATACTGTGCTTTTGGGGGGTGCATTAGCCTATAAATATCTATGAGGTCAAGTTGGTTTATTGTGAGGTTTAATTCTTGAGCATCTTGGTTGAGTTTTTTTCTGGTAGTTCTATCTTTTCTTGAGAGTGGTGTATTGAAGTGTCCAACTACTATAGTATTGTTGTCTATTTCCTTTTTCAGTTTTATTAATGTTAATTTTATATATTTTGCAGGTCTTTCATTTGGTGCATAGATATTTACTATTGTTATGTACTGTTCTATTGATCCTTCAAGCATTCTGTAGTGATCTTCCTTGTCCTTTGTGATGGTTTATTTTAAATTTATTTTATTAGAGATTAATATTGCTACTCCTACTTTTTTTCTGGCTGTCATTGCTTAGTCTATTTCCCCCCATCCTTTTATTTTTAGTCTTTCTTTATCTTAGTTTTTTGGGTGTGCCTATTTTAGGCAGCATATTGATGAATTTTTTTTAATCCAATCTGCTACTCTTCTCTTCAGTGGTGCATTTAAATCATTCACATTCAGTGTGATTATTGATAGGCAGGGTTTTATTGCCATCATTTTGTTGAGTTCTTTTTGGTGTTGCTAGTTACTTTGGTCCATGCTGCTTTTTTTGGTACGTCTGTAAGAAGGACATCTTTCAGTGTTTCCTGCAATGCTGGTCATGTTTTTACAAACAGAAGGTTTCTTTTTTTCTGGAAATATCTTGATCTCTTCTTCATATTTGATGGATAATTTTTCTGAGTACAGTAGTCTTGGTTGACAGTTGTGCTCTTTGAGTGTTTGATATATGTCCTCCTACTCTCTTCTTGCTTGCACGGTTTTTGCTGAGGAATTGACACTTAATCTTATCTGCCCTCTCTTACAGGTTACTCTTTGTTTCTCCCTTGCTGCTTTCAGGATTCTCTCCTTTATCTTTGGTTCTGGTTCTATATGGTGTTCGCTCAGCTTCTTAAATATATATTCTTTCATTCTTCACTCTCCCTGGGAAGCTTTCTTCTAGTAATTCTTCCACAACTTTTTCAATGCCTTTACTTGCTTCTATCTGTTCTGGGTTTCCAATGATGCACATGTTATTTCTCTTGATTGTTGTTGTTGTTCTTGTTAACTGCCGTCGAGTCACAGGCAACTAATAGCGACCCTATGAATGAGAATCCTCAATACATTTCTCTTGATAGTGTCCCACATTATTCTTAGGTTTTCTCCTTTTTCTTTTTTTTTAAATTCTGCTTTTTTCTCTAGCATATCAGTGATGACAATTCTATCTTCTATTTCACTGGTTTTGTGTTCCATCTCTTCAACTCTGCTCATATGTCCCTCCATCATGTTGACAGCATCTGAAACATTAGCTCTCATATTTTGGATTATGGTTTCTTGTTTTTCCAGTGCTGCCTTGTTTGTTTTATATACATTGTTCTGGATTTTTTTTCTCCTCCTGATTTTTGCTTGTCGTATCCTATAATTTACCAGTACGAGGCTGTACGAGGAGGAATGTGGCATCAGAATTGGTGGAGGAATCGTCAACAACTTGTGTTATGCAGATGACACAATCCTGCTCACTGAAACTGAGGAGGACCTGAAGTGCTTGCTGCAGAATGTCAAGGACTGCAGTCTTCAATATAGATTGAAGCTCAATATCAAGATAACAAAGATTCTCACCACTGGGTCAATTGGTAGCATCAGTATGGATGGTGAAGAGATTGAGATAGTTAACAGTTTTCATTTGCTTGGCTCCACAGTCAACGCTCTTGGTAACTACAGCCAGGAAATCAGGAGATGAATTGCACGGGAAAGTCAGCTGTGAGGGACCTCTCAAGAGTACTGAAGTGTAATGTCGTCAGGCTGGAGACTAAGTTGCGCCTAATCCAGGCTATAGTCTTTGCAATTACATGCTATGCATTGGAGAGTTGGACAGTGAATAGGGATGATAGAAAGAGAATAGATGCCTTTGACCTGTGGTGCTGGAGAAGAATGCTGAATATGCCATTGACTGCTAGAACCAACGGGTTTGTCCTGGAAAGGGTAAAGCCAGAATGTTCCCTGGAGTCAAGGATTCTGAAGCTTCATCTGACATACTTTGTGCATGTTGCAAGGAGGGACTGGTCCCTGTAGAGAGACATAATGTTTGGGAGAGTGGAGGGATGGTGCAGGAGAGGAAGGCCCTCGATGAGATGGGTCGATTCTGTGAGTGGAGTGGTGGGAATGAATATGTTTGAGATAGTGAGGTTGGCAGAGGATAGAATGGTGTTTAGGGTTCTTGTACATAGGGTCGCTATGAATCGCAAGTGACTCAATGGCACATAACAACAATCCTATAATTCTTCAAGTTTGTCTTTCATCCATTGAAAATATTCAATCATTGTTCTTTTAAATTCTGTGTCAGAAAGTTCCATCATACTGTTTGGCTTCAGGAAATCCATTGATACTGTGTCACCCTTTGGGGGTGACATCTTGCTTTGCACTTGTGTATTGTGTGGGATAGCTTGAACTTGATCTGAAGATAATGCTCTAGAAATCAGTTGGGCAGCTACCCCACTTGTGTTTTTCTCTAAACTTCTCACTCCAGAGAAATGTCAGTTCAGAGCCTGTGAGAGCAGCGTCTTGTAGGTAAGACAGATCAAGGTGCTCTTGATTAAAGAAAAGTTGATTGACAAGGTGTAGGTACAGGTGTGGAGCTAAATAGATCAAGGTGTTCTTGATTAAAGGAAAGTTGATTGACAAGATGTGTAGGTACAGGTGTGGAGCTAAATGGAGTGTGGCAGGCATGGGGGTGGGATGGCCACCAGGGTAGGTCAGCCACTTGGAGTCACTCAGACCTCAGCTGTCCAGGTGTGCTCATGATTGGGGTCCCTACTCAAAACGCAGCAGTCTGTCTCCCACCCAGTGGTTTTCACTCAGTGGTCCCTGCCCAGTGGCACTTACCCAGGTGCTCTCATTCAGCAGTCCCTGCCAAAGCAGGGTCCTGGGTCTAGCAGTAACCGAGAAGATTCAGTCAAATTCCCACCAACTCACTCGCCTCTTTCTGGTGTGCAGTGTCCACAAAAGGTCAGTTAAATTCTTACTGGACCACTCGTTCCTGGGCAGTCAGCGTGGCTCAACAGAGCTTAGCCAAATTCCCACCAGTGGGCTTGCCTTTAGGTGCTCTCCCAGGCAATCAGTGGTGTCCAAGAAAACCCAGTCAGGATCTTATCAGTCTTTCCGATCATGGGTGGTTAGTGGGGCACAGAAAAATTCAGTCAAATTCCAACAGACCAAGTGGGTCTTAGTGAGGCTTAACAGAACTCAGCCACTATCCACCACTATCCACCACCCTTTCTCCTGCCAGATTTCTCCTGCCACAGCAGCTTGACTGGTGGCTTCTGGCTATGGGCAGGCCGTAGCTTATCTTTGTGTTCCTGTAGCTCCAAAACTAATTGTTCCAACAAAAGTTCTGATTCAAAATCCTACTGTCCATGTTGTGCCATGTTGGTTGGTCTCTGTGCAGCGTGAAGGGATCCCTAGTGTCCCTGGGGCTCTGTGGGGGGCACAGGTCTGGGGTACCACGGGGGGGCTGTAAGGCAGGGCTGGGCGCTACTGTGGACACAGGGTTGACATTCGTTCACAGATGTTAAGCTGCCAAGTCACTCACCCTCAGCACATCAGACTGCCCACATCACTAGTCTTGTTGCTGGTGTCAAAAGTGTTGTTTAGGGAGTTGAACAAGCTGTCATTGTTAAAAACCTCCATTTTCTTTCCATCCATCTTGGTGCTGCCAATTGGCCAATTGGTGAGAATCTTTGCCTTTTTGATGGTAAACTTCAATCCATATTGCAGACTATAGACCTTGAACTTTTGCAGCAAGAACTTCAGGTCCACTCCAGTTTCAGCAAGCAAGGTTGTATCATCTGCATAATATAGGTTGTTGATGAATCTTCTACCAAACCTGATGCCACATTCCTCCTCATAAACTCTAGCCTCCAGAATGATCTGTTCTGCATATAGATTGAAAAAGTATGGAGACAGGATGCATCCCTGACATACTCCCGTTCTGATTTTGAACCATACAGTGTTTTCTTGCTCTGTTCCTGTTTTCTGGTCCAAGGATAGGTTTCACATAAGCACAATCAAGTCTTCTGGGATTCCCATTCTCCTCAAGGTTAATCACAATTTGTTGTGATCTACATAGTCAAAGGCCTTTGCTTGGTCAATGAAACACACATATATATCACTCTGGTACTCTGCTTTTGGCCGAGAGCCATCTGACATTATCAATAATGTCTCTAATGCCATGACCTCTTCTAAACACAGCTTGTATTTCTGGTAGTTCACAGTCAATATACTCTTCTAGTCATTTCTGAATAATCTTCAGCAGGATTTTGCTTGCATGTGATATGAGTGATATAGTTCAATTATCTCCACACTCTGTTGGGTGCCCTTTTTTGGAATGGGAATAAATATGGATCTTTTCTAGTCAGTTGGCCAGGTAGCTGTCCTTCAGATTTCTTGGACTAACATGGTGAACATATCCATGACAGCATCTTTTTGTTGAAATATGTCAACTGGTATTCTGGCAGTGTGTGGAAATTATTGAACAATATAGTTAATATCTCATGAAAGCAAGACCTGCTGAAGGTTATCTAGAATCTACTGGGATAGTGTATCAACTGAGAACTGTCAGATGTGCAAGCTGGGTTTAGAAGAGGCTGTGGCACTAGGTACATTGCAGGCAATGTTACATTGCAGGCAATGTTAAATGGACCTTAACTGAAAGCAGAATACCAGAGGAATGTCTGAGTTTCATTGACTATGCAGACATTTTATTGTGTGGATCACAACAAACTGTGGCTAATCTTGAGAAGAATGGAAATCCCAGAACACTTGATTGTGCTCATGCAAAACCTACACTTGGACCAGAAGGCAGTTGATAGAATAGAGCAAGGAAAGACTGCATGGTTCAAAATCAGGAAAGGTGTGTATCCGGTATCCATCTTATCTCCATACCTTTTCAATCTATTTTCGGAACAGATCATCTAGGAAGCTAGACTCTATGAGGAGGAATGCACCATCAGTACTGGAGGAAGATTCATCAGCAACTTGCATTATGCAGATAACACAACCTTGCTTGTTGAAACTGAGCAGAACTTGAGGTATTTGCTGCAGAATGTCAAGAACTGCAGCCTTCAATACGGATTAAAGTTCAACATCAAGAAAACAAAGATTCTCTCTGTGAGCTAATTGACAGCATCACAATAGAGAAAAGATTGAGATTGTTAACAATTTTGGCTTGCTTGGTTTCACAATCAACACTCTTGGTACCAGCAGCCAGGACATCTAAAGATTGTGTTGGGTAAATCCGCTGATTTTAGAGTACTGAAGGGTAATGATGTCAGTTTAGAGACTATGGTGCACCTAATCCAGGCCATGGCCTTTGCAACTTGTTATACATCAGAGAGCTGGACAATGATTAAGGATAATAGAAGAAGAATTGATGCCTTTGAGTTTTAGTGGTGGAACATATCATGGACTGCTAAGAGAACAAACAGTTTTGTCCTAGAAAAAGTGAAACTAAGCTGTGCCTTGAAGGCAAGGATTTTGAAGCTTCTCTCACATACTTTGAGCTTGTTGCCAGGAGAGACCAGTCCTTGGAGAATGACATCATTCGTAGAAGGGTGGAGGAACAATGCAAGAGAGGAAGATCCTAGATGAGATGGATTGACACAGTGACTGGAGTAAAGGGGGTAGGTATATTGAAGACAATGAAATTGGTTAAAGATAGGAAGTGTTCAGAGCAGTTGTACATAGGGTCACTCTAAATTGCAAGTGACTTGATGGCAAATAACAACAATAAGGAAAACATTAAACACATATATATTGAAACACTTGGCATTGGTGAAATGAGATGGATTGGCATTGGATATTTTAATCAGAAAATCATATAATCTACTGTACCAGAAATGAAAAAGTAAGGAGAAATGGGGTAACATTCATAGTCAAAAGGACCATTTCTAGACACATCTGGAAATACAATGTTGTGAGTGGCATGTTAAAATCCATACACATACAAGGAAAACCTGTTAATACTACTATCATTCAAATATACATATCAACAATCAGATCCAAAGAGGAGAAAATAGAAGATTTTACCAACCCACGCAGTTAGAAATTGATAAAACATGCAATTGAGATGTATTAATAGTAATGAGTGACTGTAATGCAAAATTTGGAATAAGGAATAAGGATTGGGAGTCTAAAAATATGAATTGGTGACAGAAACAAGTCTAAAGGTAGAAAAATAGATTTTTTTGTACAATCAATTATTTATTCAGAGCAAATACCTTTCATAAGAAACACAAATGCAGATTATCCGAGAGGCTAGGCTCTATGAGGAGAAGCGTGGCATTAGGATTGGTGGACAATCCATCAACAATCTGCATTATGCAGATGAC
>NW_006399980.1:1439574-1449894 GCF_000299155.1 Elephantulus edwardii | reverse complement strand
GAGGCAATGAGATTGGCACAGGATAGAGCAGGGTTTAGGGCTGTTGTACATAGGGTCATTATGAGTCGCAAATGACTCGATGGAACATAACAACAACATATATTGGTTGTTCATAATGGCTTTCCTCATTATTGGCTTTAACTTTTGCCACATAGCTGTAACAGTTTTGTTGTTAACTGCCATACAAAAGATTATGACTCCTAGTGACCTCATGAACAGCAGATCTGAACATTGCCCTTTCCTGTGGCATCTTCATAACACCTGATATGCCAAAGTCCATTGTTACAGTCACTGTATCCATCCATCTTGTTGAAGGTCTTTATCTGGTATTTGTTTATTTTCCCAGGTCCCTCCTGTCATCATGCTCAAAATATGTACGGCGAAGTTTCTTTAAGGAACACCCTGGTTTTAGGTCCTCCAGGACAGGCTTGTTTGTTCTTTAGGCAGTCCATGGGGTGTTCAGTAGTCTTCTGCATTATCACAATTCAAAGGTATTTATTCTTCTTCAGTCATCCTTATTCATTGTCCCACTTGCACAGGCATAATGCATAGGTGAAAAAACCATGGCTTGGAAAAAACACATCTTAGTCTTTAAACTGATGTCATTGTTCTTTAGCAATTTGGAGAAGACTTTGACAGCCAATTCCCAATGCAACATGTCCTTTGATTTCTTGATTACTGGCACCATGGATTTTTATTGTGGACCTAAGTAAAATGAAACCATTGCTTTGGACTATGATAATCATGTGAATGAGGTAAGTGAGACCTTTTAGGTGGTTACTGTTGTTAAGTGCCATCAAGTGAACTATTACTTAGAGCGACCTTATGACAACAGTCACTGTGTCAATCCAATCTAGTTGAGAGTTTTGTTCTCTTTCAATGATCCTGTTCCTTTCCTAACATGATGCCTTTTCCCAAGGACTGGCCCCTCTTGACAATGTGCCTCATTATGTCAGATGAAGTTTCACCACTCTTGCCTCTAAGAAGAACCCTGGTTGCCACTTATTCCAAGACAGATTCAGTTTGTGCACACTGCTAATGAGGGAATTGATAAGTTTTTCCATCCCTTAAGCCTTCAATTGAGTAAATATAGAGGCAAAAACATGTGCTAAAACTAACAAAGATGGAATAGAGTGCAAAAACTAACAAAGATGGAATAGAGTGCAGCATTCATCCTTTGACATCAGGAAGTCCTGTATAGGACGTAGACAGACTCCTATCAGGACACCATAGAATCATTAGAGGTGGTGGAGAGCCAGAAATCAAGAAGAGACTGAACTGGAACTATCTCCCTAAGGAGTCAGAGTTGGCACTTACCCCAGGCTTACTGAAGGGCTGAAGGAACTGCCTTAGTTGTCAGAACTAAGTTCACTTAGAACTTTATAACACTGGCCCAAAGTGGAGAGGTTGAAAGTCAGAGAACTGGTGGGCATGCCTGAGAAGTTGCTCTAACTAAAGAAATGTATCCTCTAATTCCTCTATTAAACTCTATAATCATGAGTTTGTGAGTTCTACTTTCCCATGGCAACAGATTAGCATATCTAGTAGTAGTAGAATAGTAAGAGCCTTAGAAGTGCTGCTTGGTATTAGAATTGATAGAAGTAGGGGTGGGAGTGTGAAGGCATGTCAGTTTTTATAGGAGATGATATTTGTGGTTCAGGTGTTGTAGATGGAAACGGTTCCTTCTTTTGAAGCAGTGGAAGCCATATGGCAACATTCTCACATTACCCACATTATTTATACATATCTCCATTGTATTTCTAATATCTATTTATTAAATATTTATCAAATCCCAGTGAGTTGTACTAGAGATTGTTGTTGTTAGGTGCTGTCAAGTCCCTTGCGTCTCATAGCAACACTATGTACAACAGCCCTAAACCATGCTCTATCCTGCACTAATTTCACTGCCTCCAACACTACCATCCTGATTACCCCAGTCACTGAATCAATCCACATCATAGAGGGTCTTCCCCTTCTACGCCGTCCCTCCACCCTCCCAAGCATTATGTCCCTCTCCAAGGACCTCTTCCTCCTTACAACATGTCCAAAATATGTCAGATGAAGCCTCAGAATCCTTGCCTCCAAGGAGCAGCCTGGTTTAACCCTCTCCAGGATGAATCTGTTTGTTTTCTTGGCAGTCCAGGGTACATTCAATATTCTTCTCCAGCACCATAGCTCAAAGGCATCAATTCTCCTTCTGTCCTCCTTAGTCATTGTGCAACTCTCTGATGCATTAACAAGTGATTGCAAAGACCATAGTCTGTATCAGATGCACCTTAGTCTCCAGAGTGACACCATTGCTCTTCAGTACCCTGAAGAGGTCCCTAACAGCAGACTTTCCCATTGCAATACGTTTTTTTATTTCCTGGCTAGAGGTGCCAAGAGTGTTGACCGTGGAGCCAAGCAGACTAAAGTTGTTAACAATCTCAATCTCTTCACCATCCATCCTGATGCTGCCAATTGGTCCAGTGGTGAGAATCTTTGTCTTCTTGACACTGAGCCTCAATCCATACTGAAGACTGTAGTCCTTGACCCTCTGCAGCAAGCATTTCAGGTCCTCCTCAGTTTCAGCAAGCAGGGTGGTGTTACCTGCATAACTCAGATTGTTAATAGATCTTTCACCAATCTTGATGGCACACTTCTCCTCATAGAACCCAGCCTCTCGGATAATCTGTTCTGCATACAGAATGAAAAGGTATGGAGATAGGACACATCCCTGGAGTACGCCTTTCCCAATTTTGAACCATGCAGTGTTTCCTTGCTCTGTTCTGACGACTGCCTCTTGGTTCAAGTATAGGTTTCACATTAGAATGATCAAGTGTTCTGGGATTCCCATTCTTCTCAGGGTTGGCCACAGTTTGTTATGATCCACACAGTACTAGAGATAAGAAAGAATAGCAGAAAAAGTGCGTTATTCCCTCTAGTAACAAAGAAAATCAACTACTTTGAAAATTGCAAATATAAGCATTTTTATGCTTTGGTGGAATTATTCAAAATTATATTACATGAAGAATCTGATGTAATGTACTCATTTTACCTGAGCTCATGTGAAACCTATACCTATACCTATACTTATACCTATACCAAGGAAGCAATTGTCTGAAGACAACAAGGGAATATTGCCTGATTTAAAATTAAGAAAGGTGACTATCAAAGCTGTATCCTTTCTCTATACCTGTTCAATCTCTATGCTAAACATATCATTTGAAAAGCTGAACTTTAGGAAGAAGAATGTGACATCAGGGTCAGAGGAAGACTCATAAACAACTTGTGTTCTGCAGATGATGTAACTTTGTTTGCTTAAAGTGAGGAAGACTTGAAACACTTGATGTAAAAGATCAAGGACTGTAACCTTCAGTAAGTAATGCATGTTTAAATGAAGAAAACAAAATTCTCACCACTGGACTAAGATGCAATATCATGATAGATGAAGAAAATATAGAAATTATCAATGATTTTTATCTTACTTGTATACATAGTCAACAATCCTGGTACCAGCAGTCAGAAAATCAAGGCATGTTACATTGGAAAAGTTTGCAGTCAGGGACCTCTCCAAAATGCTGAAGAGCAAGGATGTCAGTTTAAAGACTAAGGTATGCCTGCCAAACCATGGTCTTCCCAATTATTTTCTTTGCTTCTAAGCGTTGTGTGCTAAATAAAGAAGACAGAAGGATCGATGCCTATGGGTTATGGTGCTGGAGAAGAACACTAAATATCCCATGGATTACCAAGAAAGTGAACAAATATGTCTTAGAGAGTATGCGGCCAAGGTATTTCTTAGAAAGAATAATGGTGAAACTTTGTCTTCCACACTTTGGACATGTTGTTAAGAGGCACCAGTCCTTGAAAAAGAAATGCTCAGAAAAGCAGAAGGTCAGTAAAGAAGGGGAAGTCCCTCAAAGAGCTGGGTTAACATAGTGACTGTAACAATGGGCTCTAGTACGGCAGAGATGGTAAGGATGATGCAGGGTAGGGCAGGGTTCAGTTCTGTCGTGCTTAGAGTGGCCATGAATCATTCTCAACAATGACACCTAACAACAACATTTAGTTAATAGGTTATCTTTGCCTCTCTAATATGAATCATTGTAACAAAGTTAATATACAAAGTATTCTAAGAACGTGAATGGTTAACAATGACACCAATGCCATCAGAGTTGTACTGGCTGCTGTGGGTCAATTCACTCAAGTTAGAACTCTCCAGTGGGTTTTTGGAGGCTGTAAATCATACAGAAGAAAATTGCTCATCTTTGCCTAGTGGAGCCTATGTGGATTCAAATCACCAGAGAGGTGTCACCTTTAACTTAACAGCATCACTCTTCATAGAGTACACCATCAGAACTCCAGTGGGGTAACTGGAATTAGTAATACTTGATAAGAAAGAAGTGGAGAAGCTTACTTTGAAAAGTAGAAACTCAGTCCTAAGAAGTTCAGTAGGAAACAGAAGAGTCAAAGTGTACAGCCAAGAAGCCAAAGAACCAGGAGTGAATCCAAAAACAGTTGCTAGCTAAATAGTTATGCCTGAGAAGAGGCCAAAACTAGAGCAGCTAAAAAAGGTTATCTTGGCAGTATTAACCACAACAGCTAAGTCTCTGTGGCTATTTTAAGATATCATTTTTTTTTTGGCCTAGAATATTTATTTTGGACTCACAGAGTAAGGCTTCCTGTTTGGCTTAAACTGCTCTTAAAAGAAAAAGGTGTCCGTTTCTATTAGTGGAATTTCATGAACTCTTATAAAACATAAATGTTTCCTGTCTTAAAAATTCCATAAAGAAAACAAAGCATTTTATATCTTTAAAAAGACCTAACCAGATAATTTGCCTAAATTATCAAAATTGACTCAGGAAGCAGAAAACACAAATAGAGAAACTGAATGGAGTAAGCTGGAAAAAAGAAAAAAAATTACATCTATTATAGCTTTCCAAATCAGAATTTTAAAAACTGGTATTTTTTTATTTAAAAATATTTCCTGATGGAAAGGTGTCAGTGACTACTACGGAACATTCTGATAAAAGATTTCATAGGAGAGAACTCATCAAAAGGGGGAAATGCAGAATAGAATTTCAAATTTACATAGATTCAGATTTTCTGGAGTAAACTCTTAAAACTATTGCCCTGAGATAATTATTTTCTAAAAATCATCCAGAAGATTAGCTTAACTAGTAGACAATATTTGTCTTGAATATTATGCTACTCATAGATGACCCCCTTAGTGTTTTTTTTTTTTTTTAAGGCTGTAAATCTCATAGTAGTAGATTTTTCCCTCTTACTCCCTTGGACCCATTGGTGGATTTAAACTACTAGAGAGATATCATTCCAGTACAAGACTTTATCTACACAATTTTAAATAAACCTTATAAAAGTATTTCCAACTTTCAGAAGTCACCTTTAAGTCAAACAATATTTTAGATTATAAAATAAACAATATCAGTTACAGTAAGGTATCCCTTAATAATTAACGCTATAAGACCTAATGGCCAACATTTGCCATTTGCCTCCTCTGCCCAAGGTAGTAAGATAACACGACAAGGAGGGAGAGAGAAGCTAGATCAATGAAAGCAGAACATGTCTAAGTAAAATAATGAGACTGCTCACACATTATAAAAAATGTAACCAATGTCATGGCATAATCTTTATAAAAATTGTTAAATGCAAATGTAATTCATTCTAAAATTTCATACTCACAAAAACCCTGAAACACTCTCCTACTAAATGCTAAAACAGAGTGCATGAAGAGGGGAGTGGATGAGGACTATTTTTAATTATTCCTAAAATCTCCTATTATACCTGAAGTTGATTTTTTTAAAGTGAAAACTGTGTGATAAGGAGAACTTAGAAATGACCAGTGAAATTTTTTTTAAATTACTTAGACCCATCATAAACACAGAAGCTGCAGTCAAGAAAGTAAATGCTGTATTACCATGGGCAAAGCTACTGCAAAGGACTTCTAAAGTGTTAAAGAGCAAGAATGTCACTTTGAAGGACTAAGATATGCTTGACCCATGCTTTAATATTGTCAATTGCCTTATATACATATGAAAGTTGGACAGTATAAGAATTTCCAAAGGAGAATTGATTACTTTGAGATGTGGTATTGGTGAAGAATATAGATTATACCGTATTGCAGAAAAAACTAACAAATCTATTCTGGAGAAAGTGCAATCATAATGCTCCTTAGAAGGAAGGATTGTGAGATTTTTCATAAACTTTTGTCATGTTATCATTAAGGACAGTCCCTGGAAAAACACCTCATTCATGGTAAGGTAAAGTAGTTGTTGTCATTGAGTGGTCTATTACATGTAGTGACTCTAAGAAAAAATGACTCTGAACCTTGCCCTATCCTACACATCTTCCCCATTTTTTATATGCTCAAATCCATTGGTGCAAGAGCAGTGCCAATCTGTCTTGTTGCGAGTCTTCGCCTTCTCTTTCGCATTTCCCATCGTATCCTTTTCCAAGGACTGGCCCCTTCTGACAACATACTAAAAGTATACAAGATGGAAATTTCATCACCCTTGCCTCTAAGAATGGATTAAAAAGAGATCTTTCTTGGAAGAGACATGTAAAATGCAGGAAATGAAGTCGTGTTCACAGATATTGATCCAGATAACTCTCCCGTGTTCAGTCTTCCTTTCAACAGATTCTGCTGTAACAGCAAAGATACTTCCACAGACTCTGTGGAGGCTGTATTAGTTTTGTCTTTCAAATTTCTTAGCATAGATGAGTAAGTATTCCTAACAGTGTGCATGCTTTTGGAGTCATATCACTTGATATTCCATCAATTACTGGAACTTTGTTTTTGCCAATATGCTTAGTGGGACTTGAATATATTTTAAAAAGAAACATTTCCCCCAGAAACAATAGTTCTTGAACATATGCAGCCTCCCAAAATGTTAAAGTCAACCAATGCTAGTTTAAACAATGATACTGTATTTCTCTCATCTCCACAAGTGCTAATCTAGAGATTTGTGTGAAGAACTAATCAACTAGAAAAGTCTTATTTCTACCCATTTTAAAGAAAGATAATAAAAAAGAATGCAGAAATTATTGGAAAAAATATCTCAATATGCTATGGTAACAACATTTTGCTGAAGATAATGAAAAAATTATAGTCATGCACTGATGAGAAGTGCAAACTGAATTGAAAATAATGTTTCATGAAACTTTCCAGTTGTATCTTTTTTAAAAAGATTTTTGTCCGATGTATCTTCACTGTAAGCAGAGAATATAAGAAATATGTTTATCTGTGTTTTATCAACTATGAAACAGAATTCTATGGTACAGAGCATAATAAATCATTACTATCATTATGAAAATTAATAATGATTTGCTATTAGAGTTAAAAACTAAAATTTCAGTGTGTTGTGTTTGGGGAGAAGATTGTTCTAATTGTTACAGCAGTTGTCAGTCAGTTTGGTGTACTGAGATAACTTGTAGGTTGCTGTGATACTGAAAGTTATGCCTTTGTTGTGTCAAATGCCACAAGAGTTATCCATGGTGGAGAGGTTTTAGTAGAGCTACCAGATTAAGACAGACTTGGAAGCAGGATTGGCCATTCTGTTCTTAAATAATAAGACTCTGAAAACCCTATGAATGGTAAAGGAATACACAGTGTATTAGTGGCAGAGTCAGTCAAAATGAAAAAAAAAAATACTGGCAAACATCTTTTAATAATTGGAACATGGAGTATATGTAGCTTGAATGTTGGAAAACTAGAAATTGTGAAAAATGGAATTGAATGTATGAACACTGACATTTGAAACATTAGTGAGAATATATGGACTAGTGTTGGCCACTTAGAATAATTCCATGATAAGCTATGCTAGGAATTAGAAGAAGAATAGTGTTACTTTCATAGTAAAAAAGTCAATTTCAAGTTCTATCCTGAAATACAATATTGTGAGTGATAGGATATTATCCATATGCTTACAAGACACAACTATTATTCAAATATGCACTCCTACATTTAGATCCAAAGAAGAAGAAACTGAAAATTTCTACCAAATCTTGCAGTCCAGAATTGACTGAATATGCAATAAGAATGTGCTATTTTGATAATTATATGTGTTATAATGATAATTGGTGACTGAAATGAAAAGTTGGAAATAATGAAAAAGAGAAGGTAGTTGGAAAATGTTGGCTTTGTGACAGAAATATGGCTGGAAATAGAATGATCAAATTCTGTATTTTCAACAATTTATTCACTGTAAATATCTCGGGAAAAAAAAACAACAACACAGACACAAATGGTAACTTTACACACGTATCTCACCTGATGGGCTGCATAGGAACCAGATTGACTATATCTGTGGAAAGAAGATGTTGGAGAAGCTTAATATCAGCAGTCAAAACCAGGTCAAAAGAGGACTGTGGGTCAGAGCATCAATTGTTCATGTCCAACTTTAAATTGAGGCCAAATAAAAATGAAACAAGTCCACAAGAACCAAAATATGTTTTTGAGTCTATTCCATCTGAATTTCAAAATCATCTTAAGAATAGGTTTGAAGCATTGAACATCAGTGATCAAGTGAACTTTGGGATGATATCAAGAATATCATCCATGAAGAAAGTGAAAGGTCATTACAAAGACAAAGGAGAAAGAAAAAATCTAAATAGATGTCAGAAGAGACTTTGAAAACTGCATTAGAAGTGTTAAGAAACCAAAATAAAGGGAAAATATGCCAAAGTAAAAGAGTTAAACAGAAGATTTTGAAGGACAGCTCAAAAAGACAAAGCAAAGTATTATAATAGAGTGTACAGAGAGCTGGAATTGAAGAATACAAAAGCAAAAACTTGCTCTGCATTTTCCAAACTGAGAAAATTTAAAAACAAATTTAAGCTTTGAGTCACAATATTGAAACATGTTATGGGCAATAAATATATTGAATGACCCAGGAAACAGTCACTGACAGACACTGAGAAATTTCAAAAAATACCTTATGAGCAGAATTCAATGGTAATGACCGAGGAAGTTGAAGCTACACTGAAGGCAGTGGCAAAAAAAGGCCTCAGAAATCGATGAGACACCAATTGGCTTGTTTCTATTAACACATGCAGCCCTGGATGCACTCACCAGTCTATGGCATACGTTCTGGAGGACAGATATCCTGCCAACAGATTGGAAGAGGTCCATATTTGTTCCCATTCCCAAGAAAAGTGAACAAGTAGAATGTGAAAACTATTGAGAAATAGCATTAATATCACATACAAGCAAAATATAGTTGAGGATAATTCAAAGATAATTAGGACAGTACATAGAAAATGGCCAGAAGTTGAAGCAGGATTTAGAAGACTCTGTGGCACTAGGGATATCATTGCTGATGTCAGATGGATCCTGCCTGAAAGTAAAGAATATCAGAAGAATGTCTATTTATGCTTTATTCGCTATGCAAAGATATTTGTGTGGATCATAACAAGTTATGGCTAACACTGAGAAGAATGGGAATCCTAGAGCACTTAATTGGGATCAGATGAAATTTATATACCTAGACCAAAAAGCTTTTGTGTGAACAAAGCAGGGGAAGGAGGAAGTGTGTCAGGATTGTCTCTTTTCATACCCATTTAATCTATGTTCTGAGCAAGCTATTAGAAAACTTGACTCAGAAGAGGAATGTGGCATCAGGATCAGAGGGAGACTCATCAATATCCTTTGTTATGCAAATAACAGAACCTTGTTTGCTGAACGTGAAGAAGACTTGAAACACTTGTTGCAGAAAATCAAGTAATGAAGCCTTCAATATGGATTCTTACCACTGGACCAATAGGCATCATGATAGATTCAGAAAAGATTGAAATTGACAACAAATTCATTTTACTTGCGTCCAGTACTTGGAACCAGCAGTCAGGAAATCAAGAGATGTATTGCACTGTGAAAGGCTGTAGTTAGAAATTTCTCCAATTTTTTAAGGAACAATCATGCCAGTTTGAGGACAAAGGTGAGTCTAATTCAAGCCATGGTTGTTCTGATCACCTATTATGCACCTAAGAGATGGACATTGAACAAAGAAGGCAGAAGAAGAATTGATGCCTTTGAGCTGTGGTGTTGGAGAAGAGCACTGAACATCCATCCCATGGATGGTTGAAAGAACTAAGAAATATGTCTTGGAGAAAGTGTGGCCATTATGCTCTTTGGAGACAAAGATGATAAAACTTCGCCTTACATATTTTTGGCATGTTGCTAGAAGGCGATATTCCTTGGAGAGGGACATGGTACTCAGAAAGGCAGAGGGTTCCCCCACTTCACTGATTTCATCTCCTTGTCAAAGATCAGTTGACCATAGATAGATGGGTTGATCTCTGGATTCTCAATTCGATTCCATTGAT
>NW_006399980.1:1432270-1435248 GCF_000299155.1 Elephantulus edwardii | reverse complement strand
GGGTTGGTGAAGGAGGCAAAGACTCTTAATCAAGTGGATTGACACAATGACTGCCACAATGGTCTCTAGTGTGTGAGGAGTGTGAGGATGGATCAGGATAAGACGTAGTTCAGATATGCTGCATATAGGGGTCACTATGGGTCATGTTAGACTTAATACATCTAAAAATAGCAACGGCAACATTATGGAGAATGAGAATATAAGGATAAATACTTACTTGTGCTATTTTCATGGAATCAGAGCGTGTCAAACAGCCAGCATACTTCATGTCATTCAGAATTGAAAAGCATGTACGGCAGGATGGTATCATTTTACCTTACTTGGTCAATATGAGTCTGAGCAGCTAGAGCATATGACGAAAACACCATCAACACTGGAAGAAGTCTTTAATAATCTGCAATATTCAGATGACACAATAATTTTGCTTGCTCCAAGTGGAAACACACTGACTTCAAGCGTTTATTGATGAAGACAAGTTTTCAGGATGCTTTACCAGAAAGTAATGAAAATTGCTCACAAATTTGTCAATAAATGACATTTTGAGAAATACAAAAATCAATTTAAGTGGTCCATGATTTTATTCTAGCTTTGCAGAGAGGCAAAAAAAGAAATTGTGGGTTGGTGAAAACATTCTGTGTTAAGATTGGACTGTGGTACATGGTGTCCTTATTTGGCAAAGCTCTCACCAAACTACAAACATAAAATGGGGGCATCTTATTGTATTTATATTATATAAGAACTGAAATATATGAAAGCATGAGGCTTAAAGAGTTGTTCATTCTTTTTTGTTTCTCTTGCAGTTTGCCATTTTACTTTTTATTTCATCAGGAAGATCTTTAACAATTTTCAAGAGACGTTTTCTTTTGAGATATTTTCCCCCCTCATGCTTTTATTTGTTTGCACACAATTGTTCACATACCTTATGTTTAATGTGTGCATATTGTATTTTTACAAGCATTCATGTAGATTGTATTAAGGAGTTGCTTTCTTAAATGCAGTTAATAGACTCTCTGGTTTTCTAATAACTAGTGTGGCCACTAGGGGGAACCAATAATTCATGAAACCAACAGTTGGCATTGCTTTGAAAAGCCTGTCAGTAACTGTCGCCGAAAACCAGTTGGTGGGCCAATTATGGGTCAGTTCCAACTTGATGGCACACAACAACAACAATAACAACAACAGTGACTGTGAAAACGGAGAAAGTGTAATACACAGTAAGCTTTTACCAAAACAGAGTACGGAATTAATAATAAGCTTATTAATAGTTTAATTTATTACTAATGAATTGTTGTTATGTGTAGTTGATTGCCTTTGAGTCAAGCACAACTCATAGCGACTGCATGACCAAAGGCCTGAAGCCTTTCTTTAACTATGGACTTTTCTCCAAGTTCATAGAGTTTCCAGAAGCATGTGGTTTAGGAAGTAGATGCACTCCTGCTTCCAAACTTGTCTTAAACTGGTAGCTCCATCAAACACTGTCCACCATGAGCAGACCTTATGACATTTGATCCCCAATGGCTCTAGGTTCCACTTCACAGCAAACTCAGATTATCTCAGTGCAACAAATTGACAGAAGAGTGCTGCACAACTTAGAAGAATGTTCCTAGAAAATAGAAACTTTAGGCCCTCAGGCCCAATCAGCATTTAAATACAAGGGTACATATGCATGTATATATACATATACATATACATATGCATATGCATATGCATATACACATACACATACATATACACAAAAAGTGAACAAAAGGCCTGAAGCTTTTCTATAACTGTTCAACTGTTCATCATTTCTCTAAGTTCATAGACTTTCCAGAGGCATGTGGTTTAGGAAGGGGATGTCACTCCTGCTTCCATTCCTGAATCAATCTGGGAGTTCCACCAAACACTGCCCATGAGGGGTAGCCTATTATGGTGTTTGACACACCTTTGGCACAGTTGCCCATCATCACAGCATCTCTAAGTCACTTCAGTACAGCAAATAGACCACTTTTATTATAAATTAGTAAAAAAAAAAAGATGTTAGAATAACACAAAAAAAGATGGGAATGTTACCCATGGAAAAAAATGAAAACATCTTTCCTTTCATCTAGATATTGTAGGTCACTTTGCAAGAACTTTGGATTTTTCTCACAATAAAGGTTATTTTGACAGCACATAACAACAACAACAATATCAAAGATATTTAAAAAGGTGAATGTGGCAGAAGAGAGGATAAATTGGTAGAAGTTATTTCCTTATTCACAATATACAGTCAAAAATTTTGATATTTTAATGTATTCCTTTAGAGCATACGTTCGACACATTTTTCTTTATTGTAATCACTTATAGTAGATAGTAACTGTATTTATATTTTAAATATTAAAATAAGTGAAATATTATTAGACTGCAAAATACATGTAAGTATGCTAATTATGTACCTTTGAGATGTTTTTGGATAGTTGTTGTTGTGATGTGCCATTGAGTTGTCTATGACTCAGAACAACAGCTCTGAAGCCTGCCTTGTCCTGAGCAAGTTTCACTGATTCTGACACACCTGTTCCTACCCGCATTGTCCCAGTTACTGTATCAGACCTATACCTGGAGCAAGAGGCTGTTGTGTGAACAGAACAGGGAAGCACTGCATCGTTTGGAATTTGGGAGACAGTGCATCAGGGATGTGTTTTATCTCCATACCTGTTCAATCTCTATGCTGAGCAAATTATCTGAGGAGCTGGACTCTATAAAGAGGATTGTGGCATCAGGACTGGAGGGAGACTCATAAATAACCTGCATTATTATCAGCCGAGAACTGCCAGAAGTCCAGGCTGGGTTTAGAAGGGGTTGTGGTACTAGGGATATTGTAGCTGATGTTAGATGGATCTTAGCTGAAATCAGAGAATACCAGAGGAATGTCTACCTGTGTTTCATTGACTATGCAAAGGCGTTTGACTGTGTGGATAATAATAAACTGTGGCTGACTCTGAGAAGAATGGGAATCC
>NW_006399980.1:1429982-1431555 GCF_000299155.1 Elephantulus edwardii | reverse complement strand
CTTTGGAGGCAAGGATTCTGAGGCTCCGTCTAACATACTTTGGACATGTTGTAAGGAGAGACTGGTCCTTGGAGAAGGACATCATGCTTGGGAAGATAGAGGGACAGCGCAGGAGGGGAAGGCCCTCTAAGAGGTGGATTGATTCAGTGACTGGGATGATTGAGATGGGAGTGTCAGAGACAGTGCGATTGGCACAGGACAGAGCGGAGTTTAGGGCTGTTGTACATAGGGTCGCTATGAGTCGCAAGGGGCTCGACGACACATAAGGAGAACAAAAACAACATGCATATGGCACAACTTGCTAAAAGTAAGGAGGATTCGAAGCACTTGTTCCAGAAGGTCAATAAATTCAGCCTTCAGTATGGATTGTGTCTCAATGTCAAGAAAGCAATTATTCTTACCGCTGGTCCAATAGGCAGTGTCATGATGGATGGAGAGGAGACTGAAACTGTCAATAGCTTCATCTTGCTTAGATCCACAATTAACACCCTTGATTGATATGAACAGTCAGGAAATAAGGAGACACATTACAATGGGAAAATCTGCAGTTAGGAAAGTTTCCAAATCATTGAGGAGTAGTGATGTCAGTTTGAGGATTAAGGTGCAACTGATTCAAGCCATGGTTTTTCAAATTACTAGCTATGCATCTGAGACGTGGACAATGGATAAGGATGACAGAAAAAGAATTGATGCCTTTGAGTTGTTTTGTTGGAGAAGAGCGCTGAACATTTCATGGACAGCCAAGAAAATGAATAGATTTTTGGAAAGGGTGTTGCTGGAGTGGTCTTTGGAGACAAGAAAGATGAGGCTCTGCTTCACTTACTTTAGACATATTGCTATGAGGTGCTATTCCTTGGAGAGAAACATGAGGGTCAGCGAAGGAGAGGAACATCCCGAACCAGGTGTATTTGAGAGGATGACTGCTGCAGTGGGCTCTTCTGCGTCAGGAAGTGTGAGGATTGCACAGGACAGGACTAGGTTCAGATCTTTAGTTCATAGGGTTACTATGAGTCATACTCAACTTGATGGTACCTAAAAACAACAACAATAACAACAGCCATCTCATCAGGGGTCTTCCTCTCCTGTGCTGTCCCTCCACCCTTCTAAGCATGATACCTTCTCCAAGGACTGGTTTCTCCAGGCCACATGCCCAATGTGAGACGAGCTTCAAAATCCTAACCTCCGAGGACAAAATTGATTTCTGAAATCAAAAATTGATTTCACCCTCTCCAAGACAGACCTATTTGTTTTCTTGACTGTCCATGCTATGCTCAAGGTTCTTCTCCAGCACCAAAACTCAAAGGCATCAAGTCTTCTGACATCCTTAGTCATTGTCCAACTCTCTGATGCATAGTAAGTAATTGCAAACTCTATGGCCTGGATAAGGCATTATCTTAGTTTCTAGACTGACATCGTTGTCTCTCAGTACTCTGGAGAGATCCCTGACAGCATATTTTCTCATTGCAATCCATCTTTTGATTGGAATTTAGATGCACTCTTATTGATTGTGCTTGGCCGTACATGTTCATATCCTTGAAGATGTATCATGGGGGTGTTGCAACCTAGAAGACAC
>NW_006399980.1:1413221-1429422 GCF_000299155.1 Elephantulus edwardii | reverse complement strand
AATTTCTGGGTCAAATGGTATCTCTATTTGCAACTTTTTGAGAAAGCGCCATACTGCTTTCCACAGGGGTTGCACCATTTTACACTCCCACCAACAGTGGCATATTTAGGATTTTATTTCTCCGACCTTAGGAATCCAATGAACTGTTTTAAAAACCAGTGAAAGAAATGAGTCATTATCAATTTGATGACATGGGGTTTGAGATCCATTTTTAATGTTAAATGTCTTAGGCTTGGTTATGTAGAGAATAAAACCAATGAATATACTATGTAAATACATATACAGAGAAATTTATGGAAAGGGAACGACTCATACACTATGTTGTTGTTATTATGTGTCATTTAGTCGACCACAACTCATAATAACTCTATGCACAAAAGCTCTGAACCCTGCTTTGTCCTGGGCCAATCTCACTGTCTCTGACATACCTACCCTCATTACCCCAGTTATTGTGTCAATTCATCATATCCAGGGGTTTCTCCTCTTGCGCTGTCCCTCCACCCTTCCAAGCATTATGTCCTTCTCCAAATACTAGGCTCTTCTAGCAACATTGCCAAAGTATATGAAACAGAATCTCAAAACATTTGCCTCCAAGGAACAACTTGGCTTCACCCTTTCCTGGACAAACCTGTTAGTTCTCTTGGCAGGCTATGGTATGTTCAATACTCTTCTCCAGCACCATAACTCGAAGGCATGGATTCTTCTTCTAGTCTTTTGGTAATTATCCAGCTCTCTGATGTATAACAGGTAATTATGAAGACCATGGACTGGATAAGGCAGACCTTAGTCTCTAGACTGATATCATTGCTCTTTAGCACTCTGGAGGGCTCCCTGACAGCAGATTTCCCTAATGAAATTTGTCTTTTGATTTCCAGACTGATGGTGCCGCAAGTGTTGATTGTAGAACCAAGCAAACGCAAATTGTTAACAATCTCAATATCTTCTCCATCTATCATGATGCTGCCAATTGGCCTAGTGGTAAGAATCTTCATTTTCTTGATGTTGAGCTTTAATCCATAATGCAGACTACAGTTCTTGGACCTCTGTAGCAAGTGCTGCAGGTCCTCCTCAATTTCAGGAAGCAAGATTGTACATCTGCATAACACAGGTTGTTGATGAGTCTTCCTCCAATCTTGATGCCACGTTTCTCCTCATGAAGTCCTGTCTCTCAAATGATTTGTTCCACATACAGACTGAAAAGGTATGGAGACAGGATGCATCCCTGACACACTCCTTTCCTGATTTGAATCCATGCAGTGTTTCCTTGCTCTGTTTTGAGGACTGTCTGCTGGTCCAAGTATAGGTTTCACATGACCATAATTAGGTGTTCTGGAATTCCCATTCTTCTCAAGGTTAGCCATAATTTGTTGTGATACATGCAGTCAAATGCCTTTGCATAGTCAATGAAACACAGACAGATAGTCTTCTGGTACGGTTTGCTTTCTGCCCAGATCCTTCTGACTTTTGCGATTATATCTCTAGTGTCATGACCTCTTCTAAACTTGGCTTGTATTTTCTGTAGTTCTCTGTCAATGCACTGCTCCAGTCTTTTCTGGATAATTTTTGGAAGGATTTTGTTTGCATGTGGTATTAGTGATATTGTTTGATAATTTCCACATTTTACTGGATCATCGTTTTTTGGAATGATTATAAACAAGGATTTCTTCCAGTAAGTTGGAGAAGTAGATGTCCTCCAGATTTCTTGGCATGGCCTGGTAAGCACATCCAGGGCAGCGTCTGCTTGTTGAAATATGTCAGTTGATATTCCATCAATTCCTGGGGCCTTATTTTTGCCAATTCCTTCAGAACAGTGTGAACTTCCTCCTTCACCATCATTGCCTCTTATTCATATGTTGTTTCTTGAAATTTTTCTGTGTTAGCCAATTGTTTTTGGTACAGTGATTCTGTGTACTCCTTTTATCTTCATCTAATGCTTCCTGGGTCATTCAATATTCTACCCATAACATCCTTAAGTATGATTGTAAATCTCAACTCCATAACATCATGAGCTGTATTTGATATTGATAGGTTAGGCAGCATCCAAACAAGACACGAGTCAATTATAAGATCGAGATCAAACAAAAAGCAAGCCCTACTTCCAAATATCTACTTAATGCAGGCTAGAACCCTGATGAAACTTTTCATCAACTGGTTGGACAATTTACTTATAGTAAATCCTATCAAGGGTGTAATCACAGTACATCAAGCCTCATCAAGGGAAAAGCTAAGCCAGAGAATCAGACAGCCAAGTAGACACATTATCTTAACCTTAATCTTATAATCACTATGTTTGTACATGGCCAGAGGAATAATAAAATCTGAAAGCCTCTAGAAAGACTGAGTTATTTTACAGAACTAATAATATTTTTTATTGTTGCTATTGAGGCATATCCTGATAAGAACAATTAAGAATTTTTTAAAAGATTATTTGGACCACACAAATGATATTGTTTACAGAAAACAATTGAAGGCTAGATTTTAAGGTTAGATTTACCTAAAGAGCTGTATGTTTTTGATTAAAGAAAAAAGAAAAAAAATTAAAAACCACAACACTTTGCTGTATATAAAATTGATTAAAGAAAACAGACTGTAGTAAGGAAGACCAGTTATGATGTTATTTTAATGATTCAGGGAAATTTGAAGGAAACTGATATTTAGCCAATAGAACAGGAAATGGAGAAAAGGAGCCAATTATGAGTGTGGTTAAGAAAATAAAAATGGCAGAACCAAGGCCTGATTAAGGCTGTCAGGTGATACCAATGACTAAGTGAGAAGGCTTCTAACCAAGTTGTTCTAGTTTCATCCCTGGTGAGAATTTGCATGTGCTGTCTACTCAGAGGCATGTAGTGTGAATACACCAGATGCTTCTCCTGAGAAAGATGATTATCTCTTTCTGTGCAATATATAACTTCTAAAAACCCATTGGAGGGTTAACTATGAGTCAGTTCCAACCTGATGCCTTAGAAGAAAGTCCTGGGAATGTAGGGCTGAAAAGTCACAGTCTTTGAAAAAACCTTTGGAATGAAGCTCTGCTATGGTACACATGGGGTTGTGTGTCAGAATAATCCCAAGAATTTTAATTAAAGCTTGATTGGTCAAGGAGTAAATGACAATGCCAGATCTATAATCAGCCCAGTTCCCGGAGTTAGGTAAGTGTTTAAAAGTAAAACGGAAAAGCAGAGTAGTGGTTTGTACAGAACAATGAATTATATAATATTCACTGTTATTACAAAATAACATTGTTATTACATAACAATAAATGCAGCTCTTGCTCTTTGAGCTAATGAATAAGTGTATACAGGGGCCATTCTCATCAATGAGAGGCAAGGGACAGTTTAAAGATGCAAAATGACTTCATGTGAGCTCTGGGATTTTCTGACAAAAGTACAATGACTACCTGTTCATGTTGGCACAAAGGAAAAAAGTGTAGGAGACAAGCATAAATCCAGATTAAGATAATACTTGATGTTCCCAGGAAGAGAGCTAGCAAAACTGGCAAGAAACTGTAACTGGGGCATTTTTGAAGAACCTAAGGGGTGACTGTGTCATGCAGAAGAAATGTGCCTCACCCACGAGGACGCACACGAGGGTCCCTGAAGGTTTTATGTCTCAGCATTCCACAGAGGCTGGTGCAAATAGGGTGGAGCCGGGGATTGCCAAATGAAGCGGAAATAAAGGGAGGAACTGAGGATAAAAAATAAGTTTCCTGGCGCCATGCCTTGATTCTGCCACTAACAGGTTTTATAACCTTGGGCAAGCCAGTAAATTTCACATAGCTTCATTTCCTTTCACTACAAAATCAGAATGAAAATTAAAGGACTGCAATTACAATAACTTATTAACTAATACTTAGAGGACTGGGGTGCTGGGGGGAAGGGAGAAGGGGAAACTGCCTGGAGGGGTGGTTTATAAGATAAGATCTAAAGAATGAGGACAAGTTAGTTGATGAATGGAAGAGACTGGGGTGAACACAAAAGTAATTCTAGATAGAGGAAAGAGCATGAGTAAAATCACTGAGCCAAAAAGAAAATTACACTTTTAGAGGGCTAAAAGTGATTTGATATAACTTAGAAGCTGGCTTGTCAGCTCTGATATGTGAAGACCCAGTGCACAGCAGAAAACAAAATGAATTAAAACAACTGAAAACCAGAAAGAAACATTGACCAATCCTGCACAATAATCATAATCACTTGTATAATTGAGTCCATTTCTTCAGCCATTGAGTATTTTCAGGGCCTTCCAGCCCAAGAGACTTATTAAACAGGACTATATCCTGTTGGGATCTATACCATTACTTTTAGCTTTTTCTTTAAGTAAATAGCCAAACATTCCTTACTAGTATATCTTAGCTTGGAAATTGCTGAAACTTGTCCATGATGGCTGATCTTGCATTACCGGTGTCATACTTTCTAACATCACAACAACACATAGGCTACGTAAACGGTATGACAAACTGACAAATGGATGATAGTTAACATAACTGTTGTTGTTGTTATATGCCATCAAGTCATATGTGATTCACAGCAACCCTATGTACAGTAACTCTGAAGCTTGCCTTATTCTGAGCCAGTCTCACTGACTCCGACATTCTTAATCCTATTACCCCACTAATCATGTCCATCTGTCTCTCCCAGGGTCTTCTTCCTCAGGTGCATTGTCCCTCCACTCTTTCATGCATGATATCCTTCTCCAAGGACTCGTCCCGTTTGGCCACACTAACTTCCAAGGAGAAACTTGGTTTCACCCTCTCCAAGACAGACCTATTTTTTTTCCTGGCAGTCCACGGTATGTTCAACACTCTTCTCCAGCACTGTACTCAAAGGCATCAGTTCTTCTTCTGGAAACCTTAGTCACTGTCCAGCTCTCTGACGTATGGCAAGTAATTTTAAAGACCATGGCATGGATCAGGCACACCTTAGTCACCAGCCTGACATGATTTCTCTTTAGCAATTTGGAGAGCAAACATAATTAGACAATAAAATTTTACCAGAGATAGGGGTCCCGCTAGATTTCAACAGTGAGACCTCCCTGCCCAAAGTTGGAATCCCATACTACTCCGAATGTCATGTTTGGAGTTGACCTCGGCTCATTTCAATCCTGTGAACAGCAGATCTCAATCCTGTGCCATCTTCACCATCTCTGATACACCTGAGGCCGTTCCTGCAGTCACACTTAGTGACTATGGGAAGCTGGGAGACACCAACGAACGAGCCATGCGTATGGCTGACTTCTGGCTGACGGAGAAGGACTTGATTCCAAAGCTGTTTAAAGTGCTAGCCCCTCGATTCCAAGGTCAGAATGGAGGCTACACAAGAATGGTGCAGATTCCAAATAGAAATGAACAGGATCGGGCCAAGATGGCAGTGATCGAATACAAAGGAAACTGCCTCCTACCCCTGCCACTGCCTCGCAGAGACAGCAACCTCACACTCCTAAACCAGCTGCTGCGGGGGCTTCAGCGAGACCTCGCTCAGAAAGAGAAAGCCAGCATTCACAGCTCCTCCACACCTGAAACACCAGGAATGTAACTAGGGCAGGAACGTCTGTGACCATGTTCTCAGGCCTTTGACATTCTCCTGATCTCTGAGAAAAACTGTACATAGAGGTGTAAAATGAATAGTCTTAATGGACCCATAACCTTCTGGGAAACCAGATAGTCCTCTTTTTGCAGAACACATAAAATCTACCATTTAAATATAAAAAAAAAATTTACAAGAGATAGAAGATCTTGTAAACATTTAAGTTACTTGCTGAAGATCACATAACATCTCTACCAAACTCTATTTTGGTTATTAATAATATGCAATCTTTCTACAACACAATATAAACAGAAGACTAGTGTTAAGGATAATGTAAGAATAATATTCCTCAGTATGTCTAGATGATTGCATAGTGAATATTCTGTTGAGCTTAAATGAAAAAAAAATATTATAAATACTATGACTGAGAGTTATTGCAAGGTATTACTAACTTGATTAAGATTCATGGCAACCCCTAAAGTGTCAGAATATAACTGTGTTCCATGGGGTTTTCAATTACTGATTTTTTCAGCAGAAAAACTCCAGAACTTTCTTTTTTAGGTACCTCTGGGCTGACTAGAGCCTCCAAGGTTTTGGTTAACAACTGAGTGCATTATATCTTTGTAGATATATCTTTAACTAGGAAACAAAACTAAGGCAGCTGAACTTAGTCAATATAAGTCAATAGGTATGCATCCACTCTGTTGTTGTTAAGTGCTCTCTTTTAGAATACTATTCTTAGTGTCCCTATAAACAACATATCTGAACCCTGCCCTACACTGTGCATCCTCATAATTTCTGGCACACTTGCACCCATTGCTGCACTCACTGTGTCATTCAGTCTTATTTAGAGTCTTATGCTCTTTGGTGACCCTCTGTCTTTCCAAGAATAATGATCCTCTCCAAAGAATAGCCTTTCCTAGTAGTATACCCAAAGTGAGATGAATTTTATCATCTCTGTTTTCAAGAAGCATTCTGTCTGCTCGTTCTCCAAGAGTAACTTTTGGCAGTTCATGTAACATTCAGTATTTTTCTCCATCACCACAGTTCAAAAGTATCAATTTTTCTTCTGTCATCATTATTCACTGGTCAGCTCTCAGCAGCACAAGAAAGTGATTGAAAAGACCATGGCCTTAATCATACACACTTTAGTTTTCAAACTGACACCATTATTTTTCAGCAATTTGGAGAGTTCCCTGACAGCAGACTTTTCTAGTGCAATAAATCTCCTGATCTCCTGACTGGCTAGTGTCAAGAATGTTTATTGTGGATTCAATTAAAATGAAATTTTTGACAACTTCAATGTTTTCTCCACCTATCTTGATGCTGCTTATTGGCCCAGTGGTAAGAATTTTTGTCTTCTTGATGTTGAGATAGAATCCATATTGAAGGCAACAGTCTTCTATCAACACACAAAATACATTTTTATAATGTTGTTAGATTATCTAGAGTCAGCTCCAATACATGTGGCCTTGGGTATAAAAGATGGAAACTCTATTGGATGCAGCAGCACCCTCCACAATTTCTGCTAGCCCGTGGTTAATATCAGTTCTCTATTATAAATTTGTTAACTATTTAAGCAGGACTGGCATCCATTTCCAAAATAGCTTGCCTCTGGAAAATCTGTGAATGTGGAGAAACAATGAAAGTTATACGAGTGTTCAGGTCTTTCATTCATAGGGTCGCTGTGAGTTGTCTACGGCTCGATGGCACTTAACAACAATCATTATATAGAAAATAAACCTTGAAAACTAATGGTGACTGCATTTATTAAAAGAACAAACAGAATTGATGATGATCAGTTTATAATGGATATAGGAAGCAGAGTAAATTGTGTTATATAATACTTAGAGACTAGATCAATAAGTATTTTTGTGTTTTTCTTACTTAGAGTACATGACAGATGGAGAAGAGATTGAGGTTGCTAACAATTACAGTTTGCTCGGCCTCACAACAACACTCTACACACCAGTAGTCAGGAAATCAAAAGATTAATTGCACTTGGAAAATCAGCTGTCAGGGTCCTCTCCAGAGTACTGAGAAGCATGCCTCTGGAAACTCTATTAACTTTGATAAATGATGATAGCTATAGAGAGGGTTCAGGCCTTTTGTTCATAGATAGGGTTGCTATGAGTTGTTCTCTACTTGATGACAATCAACAACAACAACAAGTCATGTGGAGTAGTTGGTGAATTGAACTGTTTACCTTTTTTTTTTTACCTTGGGCCTTCCTAAACTGTAAGATTTATCCATCAGTTTGTGGTATTGGGGGGATGATCTGCAAATTGCTAACTACTTTGTTGCTTTGGTATATGTATTTCTGCTTCTTTGTCATTGTTCCAATAAGTATAGCACTTGTCTGGTAGTTTGCTGTACTGAGGTAACTGGTGCATTGCTGTGATACTGAAGAATGTGCTAGCCGTGTAACAAATGCCGGAGGGGTCAACCACTGTAAACAGATTTTAGTAGAGCTTTCAGATTGAGACAGACTAGAAAGGAGGATTGGCCATCCACTTCTGAAATAGCACGTCTCAGAATAGCCTATGAACAACAGAGGAATATGAATAACTATATTATTAGAGGTAGAGCCCAGCTTATAAGTCAATAAAAATGAAGGTAAATAGCTGCAAACATCCTTTAATAGTTGGAACATGGAATGTATGGAGTACAAATTGTGAAAACTGAAACAGAATACATGCACATTCACATTCTAGTCATTAGTGAGATAAGATGGAATGACTGATCACTTTGGAAGAGAAAAATCACGTGTCATATTATACCAGGAGTGTAAAACAGAGGAAGAATGGTGTTACAGTCATTGTTAAAAAGAAGTTTTGAAGTTCTATCCTGAAATACAATATTGTGAGTGACAGAATATGATCCATACACATATAAAGGAGACCTTTAACGACTATTATTAACTATTTAAATATACACACTAACAGTTAACCCCAAGTAGGAGAGAATGAAAGACTTTTATCAAATTTTGGAGTTCTAAATTGACCAAACACGTAATCAAAATGTGTCAGTGATAGTTGGTTACTTGAACACAAAAGTTGGAAACAGTGAAGAATAAACGGGTAGTTGGTAATTATAGACTTGGTGAAAGAAATGGGGCTAGAAAGATAAAGATTTAATTTCATACTTTCAACCATTTATTTGTCACAAATACCTTTTAAATAAAAAGCAATGAAAATACATATGGACATTACAAGTTGAACTACATAGGAATCAGATTGACTACATCTGTAGAAAAAACTAAGGCAGGTGCTGATTGTGGAACAGATCATCCATTATTCACACAAGTTCAAATTGAAGCTGAAGAAAGTGAAAAAAAAGAAAAAAAATCTAGATTCTATCTCTTCTGAGTTTAAAAACCATCATAGGAATAGATTTGTCTATGGCCACACCACACTGAATGCACCTGATATCGTCTGATCTCAGAAGAATAGATGTGAAGCATTGTACACCAGGGACCAAAAACCATATGAGAACATATGAGCAAAAGGTTACTAAAAACCAAAATAGAGGAGGAATAAAAATCTAAATGGATGTTAGACAAGACTGTAAATATTAGACTAGATCATCAAGAAGTCAAACAGAAGGAAAGAGATATTGAATAGAAGAGCTGAACAGAAGATTACAAAGGGCAAATCAAGAAGATAAAGGAAAGAATTATAACAAAACAAACAGAGACAGAGAACTGGAGAATAAAAAAGGAAGAACTTGCTTGGCGTTTCTCAAACTGAAAGAACTGAAAAACAAATTCAACCCTTGAGTTGTAATACTTAGAGATACTATAGGGAAAATCTTGAATGGTCCAGGAAGCATCAAAAGAATGTGAGGGAAAACAGAATCACAGACCCCAAAAGAATTAGTCACACTAAATTATTTCAGGACGTATTTTATTTTATAACCAAGAACCAATGGTAAGGAAGGAAGAAGCTTAAGTTGCAATGAAGGCATTGACAAAAAATAAGGCCTTTGTGAATCAATGGGATGAAAATTGACATGTTTCAAATGATAGATGACAGCCCTGAATGTGCTCACCAGTTTTGGACAGGAAATTTGGAGGATGGATAGCTGCTTAACTGCCTGAATGAGATCCATGCCATATTTGTTCTCATTCACAAGGAAGGTGATACAACAGGATATGAAAGTTATTGAATAATGCCATTAATATTACATGCAAATAAAATACTGCTGCATACCATTAAAAAATGGCCAGAAAATAAACAACTTCCAGAAGTTCAAGAAGAGGCCATGGCACCAGAGATATTATTGCTGATGTCAGATAGATCCTAGCTGAAAGCAAAGTATACCAGAAGAATGTTTATTTTTGCTTTATTCACCATGCATTTGACTATGTAGATCACAATAAATTATGACTAACATTGAGGAGAAAGGGAATTCCAGAATATTTAACTGTGCTCATGTGAAACTTATACCTAGACCAAGAAGCTTTTGTGCAAACCGAACAAGGGAACACTCCATTATAGAGTTTAAAATTAAGAAAGGCATGTGCCAGGTTTGTATCTTTCCCCCATACTTATTTGGTCTGTATGCTTAGCAAATTTTTTGAGAAGCTGGACTCTGTGAAGAAGAATGTGGCATCAGAATTGAAAAAGACTCATCAACACCTTGAGCTATGCAGATTACACAACCTTGCTTGCTGAAAGTGAGAAGGGCTTGAAGTACTTGCTGAAGAAGAACAAAAGCTACCACCTTCAATACAGATAGCATCTTGATGGCAAGAAAGCAGAAATTCCCATCACTGGACCTGTAGGTAACATCATGATAGATAGAGAAAAGATTGAAACTACCAATGACTTCGTCTTAATTGGATCCACAATCAATATATTTGGTATCTATAGCCAGAAGATCAGGCGATATATTGCACTGGAAAGTCTGAAGTCAGGGACCTCTCCTAATTACTGAGGAACAATGATGTTAGTTTGAGGGCTAGGTATGCCTGATTCAAACCATCGTCTTTTCAATCCCTTGCTATGCATCTGAGAACTGAACAATAAATAAGGATGACAGAAGAACAATTGAAGCCTTTGAATTGCTTGCTTTGAAAAAGAGTACTAAATATCTCATGGACTACCAAAGAACAAATAGATATGTTTTAGAGACTGCACAGTCAGAGTGTGCCTTGAAAGCAAGGATAGTGAAGCTTTGTCTCATAATATGAACATGCTGTTAGGAGAGGCTATTCTTTGGAGGAGGATATCATGTTTGGGAAAGTGGAGGAAAGGTGAAGGAATGGAAGATCCTCAAACAGGTGTATTGACACACTGACGGCAATGATGGTCTAGAGTGTGCTAGACTTTGAAGATGGTACAAGATAGAACAGGGCTAAGATCTGCTGTTTGTCGGGTTGCTAAGAGTCATACTCGACTTAATAGTACTTAATAAGAACATACTTTGTAATGTTGCAAGGAGGGACCAGTCCTTGGAGAGGGACATCATGCTTGGGAGGGTGGAGGGACAGCACAGGAGAGGAAGACCCTCAATGAGATGGATTGATTAAGTGACTGTGGTAATGGGGATACGTATGTCAGAAACAATAAGATTGGTTGTTGTACATAGGGTCGCTATGAGTTGCAGGCTACTCGACAGTGCATAACAACAACAATGCAATAGCGCATGCCACCACAGCTCCTTGAAAAGAACTCATTCAGCATATCTAAAGTTAAAATAATGTAAAAGCAAATTCAAGCCATGAGTGATATATACTATGGGCCAAATCTCGAATTATCCAGAAATAATAAAATCACTATACCCAAAGAGAATTGCTTTACACTGAAAAATTTTAGAAAATTCCATATGAACAAGAGCCAATATGAAGGAATCATTTCAAGCTGGCAAAAAAATAAAGGCCCAGGAATCAATAGGATGACAACATGTTTCAACTAACAGATGCAGCCCTGGACACACCATCTATGCCAAGAAATTTGGAGGACAGCTGCTCATCTGATGACTGAAAAAGCCATTTTTGTTCACATTCCCAGGAAAGGTGATCCAATAGAATGTGGAAATTATAGAACAATATAATTAATATCACATGCAAGCAAAGTATTGAAGATCACTCAAAAAGAGCTAGAATATTGATAAAGAACTACCAGAAGTCCAAGGTAGTTTACAAGAGGCTGTGGCACCAAGGATGTCATTGTTGATTTCATAAAGACCATGGCTTAAAGCAGAACATAACAGAAGAATAACAAATTATGGCTAACATTGAGAAGAATGGTGACTTAATTGCGACTTAATTGTGTTCATGTGAAACATATACCTAGATCAAGAAGCTGTTGCATGAATGGAACAAGAGAACACTGCATGATTTAAATTAAGGAAGGGGTACATCATGGTCCTACCTTTCTTCATTCTCTATCTTTATGCTGAGCAAATTATTTGAGAAACTAGACTATGAAGAAAAGCATGACATCAGAACTGGAGGGAGACTTATAAAAAATACCTGTGCTATGTAGATGATGCAACCTTCCTTGCTGAAACTGAGGAGGTCTTGAAATACTGTAGAGGATTAAAGACTACAATCTTTAATATGGATTTTATCTCAAAATCAAGAAGCCAAAAATCCAGACTACTGGACCAATAAGAAACATCATGACAGCTGGAGAAAACATTGAAATTGTTAATGATTTAATCTTACTTGAGTTCATATTCGACATCCTTGGTACCAGCTGTCAGGAGATGTATTGAACTGGGCATGTCCATTGTTAGGGATTTCTCCAAATTAGTGAGGAACAATGATGTCAGTTTGAAGACTGAAGTATGTCTGACTTAGGCCATGATTTTTTTCAATCACTATGCATCTGAGTGCTGGACTATGAATAAGGATGATAGAAGAATTGATGCCTTTGAGTTGTGTTACTAGAGAAGAACATGGAATGTTCAATGGATTACCAAAAAACCCAAACAGATATGTTTTGGGAAAAGTGCAGCCAGAGTGCTCCTTGGAGGAAAAGAATACAAAGCTTCATCACACATACCTTGGGCATGTTGCTAGGAGAGGTTATTCCTTGGAAAAGGATATCATGTTTGGAAAGATGAAAGGTCACTGAAAGTACAAAGACCCTCAACAAGATGGACTGACACAGAGATTGTAGCAAAGGACTCCAGTGTGTCAAAGATGATGAGGACCGCAAAGCATAGGACAAGGTTCAGGTGTGTTATTCACATAGTTATTATGAAGTGTACTTGACTCTATGGCATCTAACAGCTTTGCTAATTTTTATAAAACAACTTAACAGCTATTTAATTACTTTAATTGTTAGTAAAGATAATTCAAGCATAGATCACTTTGTGTCTCATGTAGCATTACATAAAAGGTGTAGTCCCATTTCATGTTTTTCTGTAGTAATTTTCATTTCAAACTATCACTTTTATAGTTAACTCCAACACCTCAACAACAACAACAAAAGGACAAGCAATACATTTATAACATGAAATGATATTTTACCAAAGAAGACATTCAGATGACCAACAAACACATGAAGAAATGTTCAGGATCATTAATTATTAGATATATGCAAATAAAACCTACAATGAGATACTATCTGTTTCATTGAAAACTGGCATTTATAAAAAACCAGAAAACAATGAATGCTTGTGAGGTTCTGTGGAGATTGGGACTCTTATACAACATTGTGGTTTTGTACCATTGAGTTGGAACTGACCCATAGCTGACCCTCCAGTGGGTTTTCAGAGGCAGTTTAATCACACAGGAGGGCATTGCCCATATTTCTCCCACAGAACAGCTGGTGGATTTGAACTGCATGCTTTTAGGATTGTAGTGCAGATCCTTATCACTGGTCACCAGAGCTCCCTTTATACAACATTAGTGGAATTATAAAAGACTACAACCTCTATGAAAAAACCAGCATGGTACTTTTAAAAAAAATTAGAAATATAAATGCGTTATGATTTAGCAAGACCACTCCTAGGTATATACACTAGACATACAGAACAGTGACAGGACTAAGCAGAGACACACTAACTTTCATTCATAATAGCAAAATATGCCCATCAATCCATGGGTAGATAAATTACAGTACACAGATAAGAAAGAATACTACATAATGATTTTTAAAAATTGGTAAGATGTTTATGAAATCCTTAAACTCATGTTCCAAAACTATGGTTCTCTTCTCTATTTGGAATTTCTGGGTTGTGCAAATGACTAATTGACTTGTCTACTAAGTAAGGTTGGAGGTTTAAAGCTACCTGAGGGAACATGAGAAGAAAAGTCCAATGTTCTATTTCTAAAATCTCACAAGCTTTAAAAAAAAAACCCCAAAACCAAAACCAAAACCATCAAAACCAAACAACAAAATGCAAACTTTTGGAGCATAGTTCCATGAGTAGAGTCAACTGGATCACAACTGGTCTTCCTTTGTGAGAATACTAACTGAGTCATGTGATTCTGTGAACTTATCTCCATAGGCTGTATCCCACAGAGCCAGCTCTTCTCTGACTCGTCATCCAATCATACACACAGGTCCTGGATGTGAGTCCCAGAGAAGACCCCAGATGCAGGCTAGTGGACTCTCATATACAGGTTTTTAGGAGTCCTAGCTGAATATCCCATGGACTTCAAAAAGTCTAGCTGAATATCCTATGAATTGCCCCATTCTTCAATACATGTAGATCTAGGAGATGTGTCTTAGAGAATGTGCAGCCAGAGTGGTCTTTGGAGGCAAAGATGATAAAGCTTCATATCATATACTTAGGGCATGTTGCTAGGAGAGGTTATTCCTTGGAAAGGGATATTGTGCTTGGAAAAGTAGAGGATCAGCAAAAGTATAAAGACCCTCAACCAGATAAGATTGACACAGTGACTTGCAATAATGAGCTTGAGTGTGGCAGAGATTGTGAAGATGGCACAGGATAGGACAGGGAACAGACATTGTTCATGCTCAACACAACGGCACCTAACAACAGCCACAATAATTCAGATCTCATGAATCCCTGATCCAGCTTTAAGGTTTTGGCTGTGATCAAGAAAATAAATCAGTGGTGCTCTATTAGCTCAGCAATGTTTTACTTTGTCCTCAAGTCTTAGAATTCCAATTTCTTTTTCTGTGTCCATTATTCTTGTAGAACTAAACATCATGCACAATATGACTGTACAGCGTGACTCCTTAGACTGATCCTTTGTGAATTCAAGTATGTGACTAAATTCTTTTTTAAAGTACTGATATGTAAGGAGAAGTTGGCAAAATCAACTACTTTCTATAATTCTGACAATAGGGTATGTGCAGGAGTTCTGATATTTCAGCATTGACAAAAATTGTATGTTGTAGTTGCTGTATGTCCACTTGCTGTACAGAGGTAACTTGTGGATGCTGTGAAGCTGAACACTGTGACACTGATGAGTCAAATGTGAGAATGGTTACCCATGGTGGACAGTGTTTGGTGAAGCTCCCTGATTAAAACAAGCTTGGAAGCAGGAGTGGCATCCACTTCCACAACAGCTTGCCTCTGCAAACCTTATGAACCTGAAGGACCAAAGCTATACAGGAGGTGTCCAGGACTTTTGCTCATAGGGTCGCTATGAATCGCCTATGACTCTAGGGCACTTATACACATACAGTTGTTGTTATTAGTTGCTGTTGAGTCAAGTATAACTCATAGCGACCCGAGGAACAGTTACCTATCCTGTGCTATCCTCACACTTCCTGACACATTAGAACCCATTGTGTCAATCCACCTGGTCAAAGGTCTTCCTCTCCTTTGCTGACCTTACACCCTTCAAAGCATCATGTCCCTCTCCATGGAATAGCTACTCTTAGCAACATGTCTGAAGTATGTGAGGCAAAGCCTCATCATTCGTGCTTCCAAAGAACACTCCATCTATACTGTCTCTAGGACATATTTGTACTTTCAGCAGTTCATGAAACTTTCAGTACTCTTCTCCAAATGGATGAATGGATCCTGGCTGAAAGTAAAGAGGATGTCTATTTGTGCTTTATTGATTATGAAAAGGCATTTGATTGTGTGGATTATAACAAGTTGTGGCGGTCATTGCAAAGAGTAGGAGTCCCAGAACACTTAATTATGTTCATGTGAAACCTATATCTAGACCTTTTGTGCAAACAGAGCAAGGGAATGGTGTTGTTGTTGTTGTTGTTATGTACCATCAAGTCGCTTACGACTCATAGCAAACCTATTTACAACAGTCCTAAACCCTGTTCTATCCTGTGCCAATCGCACTGCCTCTCTCACACACATCCCAATTACCCCAGTCACTGAATCAATCCACCTCATAGAGGGCCTTCTCACCACTGGGCCAATTGGCAACATCGGGATGGATGGTGAAGAGATTGAGATTGTACACAGCTTTAGTTTGCTTGGCTCCACAGTCAACACTTTTGGCACCAGTTGTTGTTGTTGTTGTTATGTGCCGTCGAGTCGTTTCCGACTCATAGCGACCCTATGCACAACAGCCCTAAACCCTGCTCTATCCTGGACCACTTGGCAGCATCAGAATGGATATTGAAGAGATTGAGATTGTTTATAGCTTTAGTTTGCTTGGCTCCCCGGTCAACACTTTTGGCACCAGTTGTTGTTGTTGTTGTTATGTGCCATCGAGTCATTTGTGACTCATAGCGACCCTATGTACAACAGCCCTAAACCCTGCTCTATCCTGTGCCAATCGC
>NW_006399980.1:1394714-1412401 GCF_000299155.1 Elephantulus edwardii | reverse complement strand
TAACATCAGCAACAATATCCCTAGTACCACGACCCCTTCTAAACCCAGCCTGGACTTCTGGCAGTTCTCTACTGATGTGCTGTTCTAATTGTTTTAGGATGATCTTCAGTAGCCAGGAAATTAAAAGACGTATTGGCACCAGTATCCAGGAAATTAAAAGGCGTATTGCGATGGGAAAGTCTGCTGTTAGGGACCTCTCCAAAGTACTGAAGAGCTATGGTGTGTCTTTGGAGACTAAGGTGCGTATGATACAGGCCATGGTCTTTGCTATCACTTGTTATGCATCAGAAAGTTGGACAATGACTAAGGAGGATAGAAGGAGAATTGACGCTTTTGAACTGTGGTGCTGGAGAAGAGTATTGAGGGTACCATGGACTTCAAGGAAAACAAACAGATTCATCCTGGAAAGGGTTAAACTGGGTGTCTCCTTGGAGGCAAGGATTCTGAGGCTCCATCTAACATAATTTGGACATGTTGTAAGGAGAGAACAGTCCTTGGAGAAGGACGTCATGCTTGGGAGGGTGGAGGGATGACGCAGGAGAGGAAGGCCCTCTTTGAGGTGGATTGATTCAGTCACTGGGGTAATCGGATTGGGAATGTCAGAGACAGTGCGATTGTCACAGGACAGAGCAGAGTTTAGGGCTGTTGTACGTAGGGTCGCTATGAAATACAAACAACTCGACCACACACAACAACAATAAACACAACTGAAAGCAGTGAACATCTTCCCAGGAAAACTGAGATGATGCTTGATGGTTTTATCCTTCAAAGATGAAGCATTTAGTGGTGGCAACTTCAGTAACTCACCTTCATATGAAGTCAGTCCCCTGTTGTATGTAGAGTCCCTATGAGTCAGGGTCAACTTAAGGGACCTCAGAACAAAGATATCTCCATCTTATATAGTTTATCTCTTTTGACATGTAAATACCAGAGAAGTAGCGTGTTGATCTTCCTAACACCATGGAGCTGTTTTACAGAACTTTTTCCTGTCTATGACCACTTCCAGGGGGAAAAAAGGAATATTTTACCATCCTGTAGCATTAGAGTAATTAACTAGATGAGGGACTTTCACATCTAATTCTCATAATATGGTTCGGACTCTCAGAAGGCTGCAGTCTTTTTCAGAAACTTTGAGGAACTCAAGGACATTTTATTTTCCTACTGTCTAAAATATTTGTCCCTGATTTGGAATTAGGGAGTCAAGGCTGGCACTTAAGCAACTTTCTACATTGTTTGCATTTGTTTATTTTTGTACATTTACAAATAGCTTTGCCATGTAATCTGCCCATTAATTCTGCTCAAATAACATTGGAGTTACAAAGAGACAGAGATTTCTTTTTCAGGGAAGGAAATGGAGCTTTAGGCAAGTAATTTCCTATCCAAAGTCACCCTTTTGCCTAGGGCAGCTTGGCAGTGAGCCCTGGCCTTCAGGCTACTAACCTATCTTCCTCCCTCCACTGAAAACCAAAGAAATGTCCTGAATCAAAGCCAAGCACACAGCTTACTTTTCCCTTTCCACATGTTCATACATTTCCCACCTTTACAAGTTTGGAGTGTATTCTTTTCCAGGTGGTTTATAACTTATCATGCCCATTAAGTCTCCACTAATCTGTAGTGAACAATTACACTTTTTTTTTTCTCTTCACCACGTCAACGACTCTGCTTTAAGGTGTGGCTGCCACCCCACATCTCTTTTCAATTTTATACTCACTGACATCTGAGTGAATAATGAATAATATGTGAACTGTTCACTGCAGAGAGCAAATAAACACAAGGAAATACTGTGTTTTCCTTGCTCATGGGTAAGCCTTGTTTGTTGGTTACTTAACATGAGAACCTTTGTTTCTGTCCCAGAAGCTAGCTATGTGTCTGTCATTGGAGAATACTAAGTTGAAATGTTAGGTGCCATCAAGTCTACTACAATTCCTATCAGCCCTACAAACAAGGAGTCTAAACCCTGTCCTTTCTTGTGCCATCCTCACCATCTCTGCTCTCCCTGAGCCCACTGTTGCAGTCACCGTGCCAATTCAACTCTTTGAAGCTCCTCTCTTCCTCCTCTAACCCTCTCCCTTTCCAAGCATAATCTCCTTTTCTAAGGATCTTCATCTCTGCACAAAGCTGACACTTTCTCAATTAGAGCTTTAAGTAGTACCCCTCTTTTACTCATTTGTTGAGTGCAAATTGTTTACATTCTAAGACACCCAGTTTCATTAGGAGGAGAAAGAACACATAGCTATTTGTAAAACAATTTAAAGGAGCTTTTATTAATATATCTATGAACATGGAAAGTTGATTTTTCTTTTTAAGAATTAGAATAACAAGTTGTTTATTGTACAAACAAGCATGTAAAATAGGACTCTTCAAAGTAGGTTTTGCAAAGACCTTGAAAAACATTATTTTCTAAAAATTTTATTTTATTAATTTTAATGAACGTTTAGATAGATTTTGGATTTCCATTCATTGCTGCACTTTTCTCTCTGCCCACCCCTCACCCACCCCACCCCCAGTTAGCTCTTCTCTTTGAAACGTAAGAGAAAAATTTCTTCGTTGTCATACAAACCCCCATCCCCACCCCGAGTACACTCTGTTATGCAACCTTCATTCTGAACTATTGTCATAACCATTATATATTGTCATAACCCAATTATATATCGCTTTTAAACTGTTCTTCCACATCTGTTTCAATGCAGTATACATGATTTATCCAATTTTTCTCAGTCTCACCCCAACCCTAATGTCAGTCCCATTCTACAAAAGTGGCACTACCCAGTATTTGTCCTTTTGTGACTGGGATGTCTCACTCAGCATTTCCTCCAGAGTCACCCATTTTGAATAATATTGCATGAGTTCCTTGTTTTTCAATGCAGCATAGTATTCCATTGTGTGAATATAACAGAGCTTCTCTATTCTCTTCTTTGCTATTGTGAACAAAGCTGCAATAAACATGGGTATGCATGTATCTGACTGGGTGGCAGTTATGGTTTTTTAAGGGTATATTCCCAGTAGCAGAATTGGTGGGTCAAATGGTATTTCTCTTTGCAGCCTTTTGAGAAAGCGCCATACAGCCTTCCACAGTGGTTGCACCATTTTACACTCCCACCAACAGTGAATAAGGGTTCCAGTTTCTCTGCAACCTTGCAAACATTTGTTGCTTGCCACTCTGTTAAATTTTGCTGTTCTTATGGCGGTGAGATGGTATCTCATAGTTGTTTTGATTTGCATCTCTCTAAGAGCTAAGGATATTGAGCATTTCTTCATGTATTTTTTTGCCATCTGAATGTCTTCTTTGGTGAAGTGTCTGTTCATATACTCATTTTTCAATTGGGTTATTTAGTTTTATTTTGTTGTGGTGCTCGAGTATTTTGTAAATTCTAGATATAAGTCCCTTATCTGACATGTCATTACTAAATATTTTTTCCCAATCTTCGGCTTTCCTTTTTACTCTGTTGAAGAAGTTTTTAGATATGCATAGGAATTTCTCGAGGAGGAGCAAAAAAAGGAAAGTGCTCAGAGCAGGCTTTAATTGGACAAGCCCTGTTAAGTGCCTTTGAGTTGGCTCTGACTAATAGCAACTGAGCATGAAGAAACAAAACGCTGCCCCTTCTTGCACCATCCTCACAATCTTTGCTTCAGGTAATACCTTAATTGCAGCCACTGGATCCAGTCATGTTGTTGAAAATATTTCTCTTATTTTGTTGGTCTTCTACTTTCCCAACCATGATGTCTTTCTGTAGCAACTCACACCTTTTAACAATTTGCCCAAATTATGTGAGATGAAGCTATAGACTATTAAAAATGTGCAGTGTCTTGGGCACTCAGGAGAACAAAAAGTTAAAATGGACAGAATACAGTATGGTGTTGTTGTTGGTGTCATTGAGTTGAGCACAACTCATAACAACCCTACAAACAAAAGATCTGAACCCTATACCATCCTGCCCCATCCTCACACTTCCTGACACACAAGAGCCCATTGCAGCAGTTACTGTGTCAATCCACCTGGTTGAGGGTCTTCCTCTCCTTCGCTCACCCTGCACCCTCCCAAACATCATGTCACTCTCCAAGGAATAGCACCTTCTAGCAAGAGTTTTGTGTTCATAGGGTTTTTAGAAAATAGATAGCCCATTCTGTTTCCTAGTCTATCTTAACCAGGGAACTCCACCAAAACCAGACCAGGATGGAAAACCCTTTTGGAATTTGACATACCAGTGGCAAAAATTTCAGTATCACAGCAACCCCAAGTAATTCCAGTACAGCTAACTGACAGACAAGTGCTGTACCACTTAGAACAACTTTCTCTCCAAACAAAATCAATACCAGTCCTGAGGGCCTGTGCTTGAGGGCCACACACCCTGGTCCAACCAACTTTTAATATAAAGATTCACCCACCAGGTCCTGTTTGCCTACACAAGCGGATCCTACCCAAGCTGATTGTAAATAAATACAATATAAGCACCATTTTTTGGTAAGAATTTTATTTTCCTGTTTTTTTTTTTAAATCAATAAATATTTTAAACTTCTCTATTGGAAGACACCCAAAAAACCCCCACTCCATCATTTATGCTAAACAAGGCATTATGCCTTACATGGGAAGACATAAAATGTCCAAGTGATATTTAAAACATTGTCGTTTTTAAAGCTTCAACATCGGAAATATTCACTACATATGGTGAAATGTTGACCACATATCAAGGGACAACAATAAATAACAACAGACATTCTTCCAGACAATTACAAATGTAGCTACACATACACACACACTCATTTATCCTAACAGTTCATTTCCTTGGATCGCTCACCTCCAAACTCTATCACAGAGGCTTACATATTGTGGGTTCCCTCAAATTATTAGCTAGATAAATGAAACCCATTTAAAATTCATCATCTTTAAGTAACATTCAAGACTGACTTTCCACTTAGCATAAAAGTGGCCTTTAAAAATAACCAGCCATACAGTGAGTTGCAAAATCTTTAAATACCTTTAAATAGGAGAAACAACCCTAACAAAGATTTTAAGAAATAAATAAATAAATACGTACATAAATAAACAAACTCATAGACAATAGTTAAATGCATTAATCACAATCCCCAGGAGCCATTTCTTTGTTTTCTTTTTCTTTGGTTCTTCTTACAGTAAAAATGCCTTCACAGTGAGTCACCAATAGACTTCTTCCTTCTCACTAGGTCAGTTGTTGTCACTCCTATAATAAGAAAACAATTGATTGCTCTTAGTAGGTAATAGATAAGCCAACTGCATAGCCCCCTTTCCTTATCTTGATCTCTCTCTCTCCCAGGTCAGTGCCTAGTAGTTTAATCACTGCTGCCCTGAGCAGCAGAAAAGACCCTTTCTTCAATGCTGTTTGAATGAAGGGATGTGTGGGAGTAACAGAATTCAGTTTCAAACAGCTGAAACATATTGAACACTGCATGCATTCATATCCTCATGGTAGGCCTCCACCATCATAAAAGAGGTATGAGTATTTTCTCATTTTTTGACATGTAAAGCTATTAAATAATTTCTTGAGTTGAGGGGCTAATAAATAGGAGGTGTAAGCTAGACTTAAACTGAGGTGAAGATCTAGACAAAGCCTTATGGATCATCACATAGATTTAAAGGCACCTATTGCACAAACAGGGGTTCCACATTTCACATGAGAAACTGCGATAAAGTTTACTCTTGAATAGGTTGGCAGTGTGTTGTTGTTAATATTTTACACATACACACACTCACACACATCTACGCATTCTCATTAGAATGGAGGTGTGGGGGTGGGAATGAAAGCTACCAGATTATCAGTTTGGAGCCAGAACAAAATAATGATTTTATATGGCACTTTTAATTGTGAATAAAAGAAATAATGATTTTCAGTCCATCATCTAATTCTTGGATTTCTCTTCGATGATTTAAAAAAACCAATGCTGCTACCTGTACCGATTATATTATTACAAAATCCCAGTAACTCACCTTTTCAGCATCTTCTCAATGATTCTCTTGACCATGGGGGCCACAGGGTTGAGACAAGCCTCCTGCCCATTCTTGAAAGTGGCTCTGCAGAGAGAAGGGGAGAGTGCTGTGAGAAGGGCGCTGGGGCTGGGGCAGTCAGCGAGGGGGCACCCGCGGGGGACGTGACAGGCGGTCAGTAGCAGCAGCAGCAGCAGTGAGGTGGGACTTACACGACTTCGGTGGCAGCGCAGTGGGGTCCTGGGGGCGTCACCTTCACACTGGCGATGTTCTTGAGGTGGATGCCCTGCACGGTCTGCACGCACTGGCAGCGCAACTCGGAGACCACGGGCGCCCCTGGGGGAGAAGGCGGGCTGGGTTAGCGGTCTGCTCGCCGCGGGGTCGCGCACCGGCGCCGCCCCGGGGTCGGGCCCAGACTCACCTGCGGCGCGGTGGTCGGCGGCGAGCAGGAGCAGCAGCAGCAGCAGCGCTGCGCGGAGCAGGCGGGGCGCGGGGCAGGCGGCGCGGACCATGGTGCTGGGCGGCGAGGGGCGAGTGTGCGGTGTCTGGAGCGGGCGAGGTGGCGGCTGGAGGTGGCCTGAGGTTCTGGCTCTGCGGCTCGGAGCCCCGTGAGCCCCTTTTATCCATGGCGCGCTGGAAAGCCCGCTGCTCCTGAGCCAGGGAAATTCCCGGTTAGGGAAGGAAGGGAGGCCTCCGCCTCCACCACGCAGTGTCGACACCGCCTGCCCTGCAGCCTATCACTGTCAGACTGGGGACACTTAATTGACCCTGAAACTCCCAGAGGGAACTGGAGACTTTTCGCCCTGCTGGAATGCCATGGGGGGTGGGGTGAGAGAACTGTAGGTGCAGAGTAATATGCGAAGAAGCACAGGCAAGGGTCTAGCCCCAAGATCCAAGCCTTTTGAAAGATATCAAAGTAGTGGCTATTGTTAGGTGCCTGTGAACAGATCTGAACCCTGTCCTGCCCTGTGCTCATCACCTCTGCTATACTTGATAGCCCGTTGTCGCAGTCATTGTGTCAATCCATTTTATTGAGGGTCTTCTTTGCTTATCTTTCCAAACATCAAGTTGGCTGTTCATGAAGTCCTTATGGGTCGTCCTCAACTCTAAGCTACCTCACAACAAGAAGCCCAAAATAAGTCAGATGAAGTTTTACTATCCTTACTTGGAGCTTCCCGATTGAAACAAGCTTGGAAGCAGGAGTGGCATCCACTTCCGTAATGGCTTGCCTCGGGAAACTCTTTGAACAGGGCTCAGACCTTTGGGTTAATATGGTCGCTATGAGTTGTCTACCACTTGACGGCACCTAACAACCATAACAACGGCAACATAGAAAGAGCTATGTTCAGGCCTAGAGGACAGAAAGTTATGCTACCAAGCCCAAGGTGGGTGATTTTAATCTGTGGCCGTCAAGCCTGTTTCAAATTGATTTTTTGTCAAACATCCTTCTAGGTGGTGTGTGTTGCTGTGATGTTAAACATTGTGACACTGATGTGCCATGGTTACCCATGGTGGACAGTGTTTGGTGGAGCTTCCTGATTAAAATAAACTTGGAAGCAGGTGTGGCATTCACTTTCAAAATGGCTTGCCTCCATAAACTCTATGAAGGATGCTCAGGCCTTTCTTTTATAGGGTCGTTATGAGTCGTCTACAACTCTGGAGGCACCCAACAACAACAACTTGTAAGTCTCACCCTGATTACACCTTCACCAAGAGATAGATATTTGATTATTCTTTTGGCAGCCCATGGGACATTCAGTATTTTCTCTAGTACCACAATTCAAGGGCTTCAGTTCTTCTGTCATCCTCATTCATTATTGAGCTTTCAGGGGCATAGCAAGTGATTGGAAAGATCATGACCTGTTATGAGAAGACAATAGGACATCTTTAGTGGAGTTCCTTCTCTTGAAGGCATTTCTGTTGTTGGGATTGGAATTTTGCAGATTTTAGTTCTCAAATACACTTAAAAAATTTGTCATTTTTGATTTCACATGAAAAAGTTTTGTCTTGTTTCTTGTGCTTTGTTGTTGTTATTGTTATGTGCCATCAAGTTGCTTGCGACTGATAGTGACCCTATGTAAAAGAGCCCTAAACGCTGCTATATCCTGTGCCAAACTCGCTGTCTCTGACACTCATTCCCACCACCCCAATCACAGACTTGATCCATGTCATCGAGGGTCTTCCTCTCCTGCGCCGTCCCTCCACTCTCCCAAACATGATGTCCCTCTTCAAGGACTAGTTCCTACTTGCAACATGCCCAAAATATGTCAGATGAAGCTTCAGAATCCTTGACTCCAAGGAGCATCCCAGCTTCACCCTCTCCAGGACAAAACTGTTCTCCTAGCAGTCCATGGTATATTCAACACTCTTCTCCAGCACCACAGCTCAAAGGAATCAATTCTCTATCATCCCTATTCACTGTCCAACTCTCCAATGCATAGCTCATAATTGTGAAGACTATAGCCTGGATTGGGCACACCTTAGTCTCCAGCCTGATGTTGTTGCTTTTCAGCACTCTTGAGAGGTCCCTCACAGCTGACTTTCCCAATGCAATTTGTCTCTTGATTTCTTGGCTGCTGTTACCAAGAGTGTTGACTGTGGAGCCAAATAAGCTAAAACTGTTAACTATCTCAATCTCTTCACCACCCATACTGATGCTTTAGAAGCTGAAATAAATCTCACTTAATTCTGTAGAAAATTCAGAGAGCTTTGGTGCCCTAGTGGTAAGAAACTGTGCTGCAATCCTGAAGAGATTAATTTAGTGTTTATTTTAATGAGAATGTTTTCTATTCCTCCCCTCTGAAATCCTGGAACTTCCAGAGCCCAAATCCTTCTTTCTTTGCTTGAACATTGCCTTTCTGTTGTAGGAGACACCTTGCTTTGACTCAAGGGTCTGGGGAGGCTGCTAAGGACCTCCTTGTTTGATTTAGGAAGTCTAAGTTTTGTAATACTTTTCAGAAAGGCCATGATCACCAAATGGCCATTGTCAAGTGCTATCTGATCTCTTTAGTCCTCTAAGCAGCAGAATGATGCGCCAGGTGGCTAGTGTAATTACATTTCCAAGTGGTATGAGTTTTCCTACCTTTTGAAGTTTTCTTCCTAGCACAGAAAGAGCTGTTAATATGTTTTGGCTTTCTAATTTCAAGAAAGCATTACATTTTGTTTAGCCGACACTTTCTCACTTTCACCATATCAACATGCCTTGTTGGATTAGTTTTGTGATTCTGTCGAGTGGATGTAGATATGAGGATGGGTGGGCTATGTTGCTACTGTTGTGAAGAGGCCTGGGAAGAGGCAACTAGAGGAAGAGGTCAGCCTCGTCACTGTTTCAAACTCCAGGCTCCTTGGCCTCTCTCCTTTCTGTCCACTTTCAGACTTACTAGGAGCCACAGAGTAGATCTATTCCAGAGAGAGTCTTAGATGAAAATTTTTTAGAGATTCAGACTACAACATCTTTCCTCTCTTACACTGACCTCCACCTTTCTAAGCATATTATCTTTTTTCCAAAACTGCCTCTTCCTAACAACATCCCCAAAGGGTATGAGACGGAATTTCACCATCCTTGCAATCAGGAGCACCCTGGTTTAACTTTCTTCAGACAGACCTGTTCTCTTGGCAGTGCATAAGATATTCAGTATCCTTCTCAACACCACAGTTAGCTTTCCTATATGCAGAATCATAGAGGACAGTGGTGGTTCAGTGATAGAAATTCTCCCTCCACAGAGGAGAGTTGAGTTCGATTCTAGCCAATATACGCATGTACAACCACCACCCATTTATCAGCCTTGCATGATGAACAGGAATCTTTCATGTTCTTGTGATGTTGAACAGGTTTCAGCAAAGCTTCTGGACTATGCATAGAGTCGAAAGAAAGGTCTGGTAATCTATTTGTGAAAACCTGCCAATAAATATGATATAACCATATTCAATTGTACATGGGATTTTTTGAGTCATAGTAGCCAATAAGAATAACATATGTAGAGCCTGTGTTCTAAAGCCAGGCTGTGGGCTGAACTTTCATATATACCCTTTAGTTGCTGCATGGTGGTAGGAAATTTATTTAACCTCTTACTGTTCAGGTTAATCATCTGTCAAGTGGAGCTGAAAATAGGGCCTGCCTCACAGAGACTATTAAATGTTTAAATGCTTGTAAAACATCAGCACATGTTAAGTACTTTATAGATATTTGTTAAATAAACAACATAGAATAACTTCTTTCAAATTTTTTTTCCACATAGAGACATCGAAAAGGAAACGAGTGCAAATTGAAAGAGAACTTTTCCCTATTATGCAGATGATACAACCTTGCTTGCCGAAACTGAGGAGGACCTGAAGCACTTGCAGAAGGTCAAGGACTATAGCCTTCAATATGGGTTGAAGTTCAACATCAAGAAAACAAAGATTCTCACCACTGGGCCTATTTGCAGCATCATAATAGATGGTGAAGATATTAATATTGTTAACAGCTTCAGTTTGCTTCACTCTACAATCAATATTCACGGTACCAACAACCAAAAAATTAAAAGAGAATTACATTGGAAAAGTCTCCTGTCAGAGACTTCTCCAAAGTTCTGAAGAGCAACGATGTCATTCTGGAGGCTAAAGTATGCCTAATAGAGGCCACGGTGTGAAATTTCTTGCTATGCATTGTAAAGCTGGACAATGACTGGGGATGATAGAATTGATGCCTTTGAGGTGTGGTGTTGGAGAAGAGTATTGTACCATAGACTGCTAGGCAAACAAACAAGTTCATCCTAGAGAGGCTGAAGCCAGGTTACTCCTTGAAGGCAAGGATTCAGAAGCTTCGTCTGACCTAGTTTGGACATGCTGCAAATCCATGGAGAGGGATGTCATGCTTGGGAGGGTGGAGGGACAGCACAAGAAAGGAAGACCCTCGATGAGATGGATTGATTCAGTGACTGTGGTAATAAGGGTAGGTATATCAGAGACACATCATGCTTGGGAGGGTGGAGTGCAGGCGTGGGAGGGGAAGTCCCTCTGGGAGATGGATTGATTCGGTGACTGGGGCAATTGGGATGAGTGTGTCGGAGGCAATGAGATTGGCACAGGACAGAGCAGAGTTTAGATCTGCTTTACATAGGGTCGCTATGAGTCGCAAGTGACTCGACGGCACATAACAACAACAACAACAACAACATATCAGAGACAATAAGATTGGCACAGGATAGAGTAGGGTGTAGGGCTGTTATACATAGGGTCGCTATGAGTTGTAGGTGACGATGGCACAACAACAACATATAGATAGGTAAATAGATATGTAAGGCCACTAATTTTGCAGGGAAGATGCCTCTGTATTCTTTGGGAATGTTAGAATAATTTTGGGAAGTTTTGTTTGACATTTCCATCTTAATTGTTACTGTTACTTCCTCTGTAAAATAGACATCAAATACTCCACAACACATTTACTAGGAAGATTTAAGCCATGACTCTCTCTCAGTCTCTCTATACCTAGTCAAAACTTCTCAGATGTTTTATGAGACTAAAAAATAAACACACACACACATACAGAGAAAGAGGAAAGAGTTTGCTATAACGATCTTACAGGCTAACGGGGATTAAAACAGAGGGAAGAGGATACAAAAAGAGAAAGAAAAAGAGGGAAAAAATCCAGGAAAAAGAAAAGGAGAGAATGAAGATTTTTCTTCTTTCCATTATTTGATTCATAATAGTCCCATATTAAGTTTCAGAAATGATTCTGAGTACCTGAATTATGCAAACTACCATAATTAAGTATCTCTTGTTTTCACATGAACCAAATACCACACATATATATGCACATATTATAAACCCATGTCATCACGAATTTGTACAGGAATGTTATTATCTCTAACATACCAGTAAATTCTGTTGTTACTGAGTCATTTCCAATTACAGAGACCATATGTGTCAGAGTAAAACTATGCTCCACAAGGGTTTCAATGGCTAACTTTTCTTAAGGCAGACTTTTCTTTCATGGCAACTCTCTTTAGGACCCAAACTTCTCATCTTTCCATTGTTGTTATGTGCCATTGAGTCTCCTGCAACTAGTAGTGACCCTATGTACAACAGCCCTAAATCCTGCTTTATCCTATGCCACTCTTATTGTCTCTTATATACCTACCTCCACTACCCCAGTTACTGAATCAATCCATCTCCTTGAGGGTCTTCCTTTCCTGCACTGTCCCTCCACCCTCCCATCTTTCCATTAGCAGCCTGATATTTTAACCATTTATATCACCCAGGGATTTTTATCTTTAAAATTGCTCAGGTTACAAAATCCATTTACCCTGTAATTTTCACTGTTTCTTTCATATTGACTAATAGTGAACATGTCTATAAAATCTCAAGTTACTCTTCCCTGCGGAGCACTGGCCTGATGATTCAAGTAACAGGAATGAACAGTGTGATCCTGTTCTATCTCGTCTTCCCTTGAAGATTTTGCTGACTTAACTGTTTACCTTGTCTTCTAATTTTTTTAAATCATTATTACATATTGCATAAGGTCCTGCTTGAAAGGAGGGATCATAAAGATCCCTGACTTATCAATAAAATCCAAGATCCATCGATCCCTCTGTCAGATGGCATTCAATTGAGAGTCCATGCCAACTTCCAGCTTAAAGCATCTACTCGGAAAGGAGTGGATAAATCATAAACAGTGCATTGTAACAGATGAGGGAAAGAATTGCTTAAAAGGAATAAATGATTAGACATTTTATGTGTGACAACAACCCAAAAAAGGAGGAGCATTGCAAAGTGGACTAGGGGAGGGAGAAGGGAGAGAGAGGGTGGAAACCGGAAACTGCAACAGTGAATGGATATTAAAAAAAAAACAACCAAAAAACAAAACAACACACCCAACAGCCCTCTACTGTTCCTACATACTTGGCATTATTCCATCCTCTTTTGCAATACAATTCTACTTTTCCTTTGCATCTTCTCAATATCGTGCTCATCAGTTCATGTGCTTAAGGTGGGTGATTCCGTTTCTGAGCTCAACAAATGAAGTGTATGGCTCCCAAGCAGGACCTTCTTGGGACTTGCACAAATCTTCAAGTTAGTAAGAGTTCAGAGTTGGACAAATGATTCAAAGTATCCAAATTAGTAACTGATTTTTCTGGAAGAAGAAGGAATTTAGATACCTTAGCTCCTTACTGCATATTGATTAAAAAGGTAAGGATAAAGGACACACCCCTGACACATTCCTTTCCTGATTTTGAGCCATGCAATGTTTCTTTACTCTGTTTAGATGAGTGCTTCCTGGACTAAATATGTTGTTGTGCTGCTGTTATGTGCCATCAAGTCATTTGTAACTCTGAGAGACCCTGTGTACAACAGCTTTGAATCCTGCTCTATCATGAGGCATCCTTTTTTTTTTTTTGTCTATTTGTGCTTTATTGACTATATAAAGACATTTGACTGTATGGATAACAAATAAAGGCTAACATTGAGAAGAATGGGATCACAGAACACTCAATTGTGCTTATGTGAAACCCGTACTTTGACCAAGAGGGTGTTGTGCGAACAGATCAAGGGAACACTATGTAGTTTGAAATTAGGAAAGGTATGCTTCAGGGTTGTATCCTTTCTCTATACTTATTTTTTTTTAATTTATTTTGTTTTGGTTCAGTTCCTGTCGTATGTATATCTTTTTTTTTCTTTTTAAATTTTTAATTTTTTTTTTGGATTCCATTCATTCATTGTTGCACCCTTCTCCCCGCACAAACCCCTCCCCCCATTTGCTCCTCTCCTTGAAAAGCAAAACTCTATCATGAGGCATCCTTACTGTCTCTGACACACGTACCCCCATTACCCTAGTCCCAGAGTTAATCTATTTCATCCAAGGTCTTTCTCTCTTACACTGCCCTTTCATCTTCCCAAGAATGATGTCCTTCTTGAAGGACTGGTCCCTCCTTGCATCATGCCCAAATTATGCCACAGAGAGCTTCAGAATCCTTGCCTCCGAGGAGAAACCTGGTTTCACCCTCTCCATAATTAATGTTTGTTTTCCTAGATGTCCATGGCATACGCAATACTCTTCTCTAACACCACAACTCAGTTTGCTTGGCTCCACAATCAACACTCCTGGTACAAGCAGCCAGGAAATAAAAAGATTGCACTGAGAAAATCTGCTCTCAGGGACCTCACCACAGTACTGAAGAGCAATGATGTCAGTCTGGAGACTAAGGTGCACCTGATCCAGGCCATGGTCTTCACAATTACTTGCTATGTGTCAGAAAACTTGACAATGACTAAGGATGATAAAAGGAGTATTGACGCCTTTAAGCTCTGGTGTTGGAGAAGAGTATTGAATATACCATGATTACTAGGGAAACAAACAGGTTTATTACGGCGAGGGTAAAACCAGGTTGCTCCTTGGAGGCAGGGATTCTGAAGCTGTCTGACATACTTTGGACATGTTGTGAGGATGGACCAGTCCTTGGAGAAGGACGTCATACTTGGGAGGGGAGAGGGACAGCACAAGAGAGGAAGACACTGAATGAGATGAATTGACTCAGTGACTGGAGTAATGAAGGTAGGTGTGTTAGAGATAATAAAGTTGGCTCAAGATAGAGCAGGGTTCAGAGCTATTGTGCATAGGGTTGCTATGAGTAACAAGAGACTTGATGCCACATCACTACAACAACATCCCGTAGAGTGACTGATGGATTCTAACTGCATGCCTTTAGCCTGGGGAGGCAAGTCATTACACAAGACCACCAGATCTCCCTAAAATAGATCCCAGGAATAATTATATTAAAAGAATATAAAATTAACTCCTATATCACCAAACACCCGGCCAAGTAGGAATGAGATATATAAACAGAAAAGCATGGCACAACTTGATAAGTCCCATGACAGAACACATCCAGGATATTATAGGAATGCAAAGATGGGACTACAAACTTGATTGGTGAAGGGAACTCCCAGAGAAACTTCAGATAAACTTTTTGAGGGAAGTGGCCCTTGAATCAAGTCTTAATGGATGAGTGGAATTGTTTCAGGTGAATAAAAATTTTAGTGTGGGGAAACATACTCAAATAATCCTGTGTCCTAGGAGCAACTGGTGGCTATATGGTTGGAGTTTAAATAGTGAGTCGGGGGTAGAAAGAGGTGGTGCAGGACCCAGTCACTGAGAGCTGTATACAGAATTTGGCTTTATTAAAGAACTGTTCTTATGTTGATGCCACAGAAATATCCTTACATTATTTTCAAGATGTTTTTTATGGAAAAATAAGACCATTAGTATAAAAATAGAAGGATAACTAGTAAAACATGTACAGGAAGTCAATGGCGGTGGGAAGCGCGTAGCAGAAGGGTGAGGAGAGGTAGGGATGAAACGACAGGGCTGCACAGTTTGGAGGGTGGAAGGAAGGGGATCAAGGTAATGGGAAGGATCTGGGCTAAAAGACAGCGTAATGATGGGCAAGGTCCAATGGTGTTTGATTTTATAAAATATAATGTGTGAGAATGATTGTATGAAACAATGTGAATGAAAACTAGTGTAAAACACAATGCATATAAACATTGTAAGCAAACAAATTTTAAAAAATAATGTAAAATAAAGAAAAGGTGTTTCCATGATCCCTGTACTCAAATTCACTATATACTAAATAATGAATGGAAGAATCAGGATCATTAAAAAAGCTCAGGATACAGGCAGAAAATGAGAGGATAGTAAATATTCATCTCATTGTATATTTGACTGATGATGAATGCTGTAACAACAATTACAGCATTCATAATGCTATGAATTAGGTAGGTATGGTTTCCAGTTATTTAGACAAAAAGTAATATAGCTGTTTTCAAAGAGTTCTTTTACATACACTACTCAGGAGTAGTTACTATGAATGATTAAAGCAGTCAGACTTTAGGAGGACAGATTATTTTCCATCATGTAAGCCAATATAATATTCACCTTTCATAAGGAAATTTAATGTAATCAATCTGTTGAAAATTTAAAGTAAAAAAGGGAGTTTCCCTAGTACATTCTGTCCCCAGACTAAAAATAGATAAATTCGTCAGGACCATCATCTCATTCTTCCTGTTACGTGGCCTGTGTTGGGACACAAGACATCAAGAGTCTGCAGCATGTCATTATTTCTAAAGATTTTAGTCCAACTGTCTTCCCTCCCACCCCATCTAATCCATAGTCAGTATCTTTCTGTATCTCTAGGTAGATAATACTCCACTGAATCTGTCTGTCTGGAGATCCCTAAGAGAATAAAAACAAATGAAAGTATCTCACACACGTTGAAACACAGTTTTGCTATGAGACCAAAGAATCAAAAAGTTTCTTAATATTATTCATGGCATGTTTTCCAATGTTATTCACTGCCACTAGAAATACTTCCAGTTTTAATTTTATTGACTCAGTTCATTTATGTACACTTTTTTCCTCCATAGAGGCACATCCTGTATGTTGTATCTTATGTATATTCTTTTGTTGACATATAATCTTTATTGAAAATTATTTTACTAAGGAAGTTGTTTGCTTAAAACTACTTAAACTCTATCAAATGAGCATAAAAAAAAGAAAGGGAAAGATGTTGAATGGGTCCATGCAGAAGGTGAGGAAGGGTATCCAAAGATAGGAAGAGGAAAACAAGGCATATAAGAGGTTACAACAAGATCTAGACAGTCAGGATTAGAGCTTTCCTTGAACAGCACAATCTCTTATTCCAAATTTTCCCCTATGTGCTTATTTAATTTTTCATTCTGTATCACAAAAGCTGCAGCTTTCAATATGGATTGAGGCTCAATATCAAGAAGACAAAAATTCTCACTACTAGACCAATTGGCAACATCAGGATGGACGGTGAAGAAATTGAGATTGTTCACAGCTTTAGTTTGCTTGGTTCCACAGTCAACACTCTTGGCACCAGTAGCCAGGAAATTAAAAGACACATTGCCATGGGAAAGTCTGCTGTTAGGGACCTCTCCAAAGTACTGACGAGCAATGGTGTCTCTCTGGAGACTAAGGCGTATCTGATACAAGCCATGGTCTTTGCAATCACTTGTTAAGTGTCAGAGAGTTGAACAATGATTAGGGAGAATAGGAGGAGAATTGATGCCTTTGAGCTGTGGTGCCGGAGAAGAGTGTTGAGGGTACCATGGACTGCTAAGTAGACAAACAGATTTATCCTGGAGAGTGTTTAAACCGGGCTGCTCCTTGGAAGCAAGGATTCTGAGGCTTCGTCTGGCATATTTTGGACATGTTGTAAGGAGGGACCGGCCCTTGGAGATAGACATCATCCTTGGGAGGGTGGAAGGATGACGCAGGAGGGGAAGGCCCTCTACGAGGTGGATTGATTCAGTGATTGGGCTAATCGGGGTGGCTGTGTCAGAGACCGTGTGATTGGCACAGGATAGAGCTGAGTTTAGAGCTGTTGTACATAGGGTCGTTATGAGTCGCAAGCAACTTGGTGGTACATAACAACAACAACAACAATCACAAAAGCTATAGTGCATCTAAACATTTTAACCCATTTAAAGTGCTGAGGTTTAGTGGCTTTCAAATTAGTTCAGCATCTTGTACAGTGAAACAGCCTCACAGAAGACAACCTTGTGTACAGTGAAATAAAATGTTACCTGATCTTGCACCATCCTCAGGCTTAGTTCTGGATAAGGTAGTTATAATCTAGAGAATTTTGGGTACTTAATTTTTGTAAGTATATCTTCAAGCTTTTTCTCATAGTCTATGTTAATTTATGACTTTGATTTCATACCA
>NW_006399980.1:1363219-1393148 GCF_000299155.1 Elephantulus edwardii | reverse complement strand
ATGACTAGGGAGGACAGAAGGAGAGTGGATGCTTTTGAGCTGTGGGGCTGGAGAAGGGAACTGAATGTACCATGGACTGCCAGGAAAACAAAGAGATTCATCTTGGAGAGGATTAAACCAAGCTACTCCTTGGAGGCAAGGATTCTGGGGCTTCGTCTGACATACTTCGTACGTGTTGCCAGGAAGGACGGGTCCTTGAAGAGGGACATCATGCTTGGGAGGGTGGAGAGACAGCGCAGGCAGGGAAGACCCTCTATGAGATTGATTGACTCGGTGACTGGGGTAATTGGGATGGGTGTGTCAGAGGCAGTGTGGTTGGCGCAGGATAGAGCAGCGTTTAGGGCTGGTGTACATAGGGTCGCTATGAGTCGCAAATGACTCGACGGCACATAATAACATAACATAATGTTAATTTATTGTTGTTCTTTGGTGCCAATAAGTCAACAACATATAGCAACCAAAAGATCTGAACTTTGTCCTATCATTTGACTGTGTGGAGCACAACAAACTGTGGCTGACTCTGAGAAGAATGGGAATCTCAGAATACTTGATCATGCTAACACTAAACATATATTTGGACCAGGAGACAGTTGTCAGAACAGAGCAAGAAAACACCACATGGTTCAAAATTGGGAAGGGTGTACACCAGGTATGTGTCCTATCTCCATACCTTTTCCATCTATATGCAGAGCAGATTATCTGGGAGGCTGAGCTCTATGAGGAGAAATGTGGCATCAGGATAGAAAGTAGACTTATCAACAATCTGTGTTCTACAGATGACGCAATCCTGCTTGCTGGAATTGAGGAGGACCTGAAGCATTTGCTACAGAAGATCAAGGACTACAGCTTTCAATATGGATTGAAGCTCAACATCAAGAAGACAATCATTCTCTCCACTGGGCTGATTGGAAGCATCATGATGGATGGTGAAGAGATTGAGATTATTAACAGCTTCAGTTTGCTTGGTTCCACAATCAACACCCTTGGCACCAGAAGCAGGGAAATGAAGACATATTGTGTTGGGAAAGCCTGTTGTGAGAAACCTCTCCAAAATACTGAAGAGCAATGATGTCAGTCTGGAGACTAAGGTGTGTGCTTGATATAGGCCATGGTCTTTACAATCACTTGCTATGCATCAGAAAGCTGGATAATGACTAGGGTTGTTGTTGTTTTTGTTATGTGCCATCGAGTCGCTTGCGACTCACAGTGACCCTATGTACAACAGCCCTAATCTTTGCTCTGTCCTGTGCCAATCGCACTGTCTCTGACACTCCCATCCCTATTACCCGAGTCACTGAATCAATCCACCTCATAGAGGGCCTTCCTCTCCTGTGCCATCCCTCCACCCTTTCAAGCATGATGTCCTTCTCCAAGGACCGGTCTCTCCTCATAACATGTCCAAAGTATGTTAGACGGAGCCTCAGAATCCTTGCCTCCAAGGAGCCACCTGGTTTAACCCTTCTCAGGACAAATCTGTTTGTTTTCTTGGCAGTCCATGGTATTCTCAATACTCTTCTCCAGCACCACAGCTCAAAAATATCAATTCTCCTTCTATCCTCCTTGGTCATTGTCCAACTCTCTGATGCGTAACAAGTGATTGGGAAGACCATAGACTGTATCAGACGCACCTTAGTCTCCAGAAAGGCACCATTGCTCTTCAGTACTTTGGAGAGGTCCCTAACAGCAGACTTTCCCGTGGCAATGAGCCTTTTAATTTCCTGGCTACTGGTGCCAAGACTGTTGACTGTGGAGCCAAACAAACTAAAGCTGTGAACACTCTCAATCTCTTCACCATCCTCCTGATGCTGCCAATTGGTCCAGTGGTGAGAATCTTTGTCTTCTTGACATTGAGCCTCAATCAATATTGGAGGCTTCAGTCCTTGACACTCTGCAGCAGGTGCTTCAGGTCCTCTTCAATTTCAGCAAGCAGGGTTGTTTCATCTGCATAACGCAGATTGTTGATAAATCGTACACCAATCTTTACCCCACATTTCTCTTCATAGAGCCCAGCCTCCCGAATAATCTGTTCTGCATATAGGTTGAAAAGGTATCGAGTTAGGATGCATCCCTGGCATACGCCCTTCCCTATTTGAACCATATATTGTTCACTTGCTCTGTTCTCACGACTGCCTCCTGGTCCAAGTATAGGTTTCGCATTAGCACAATTAAATGTTCTGGGATTCCCATTCTTCTCAGAGTCAGCCACAGTTTGTTATGATCCACACAGTCAAATGCCTTTGTCCAGTCAATGAAACAGAGATAGACATTCCTCTGGCATTCCCTGCTTTTAGCTAAGATCCATCTAACATCAGCTACAATATCCCTAGTACCACGACCCCTTCTAAACCCAGCCTGGACTTCTGGTAGTTCTCTGGGGGTGTGCTGTTCCAGTTGTTTTTGGATAATCTTCAGTAAAATCTTGCTTTCATGTGAAATCAGTGAGATTGTTCTATATTTTCCACACCCTGTTGGGTCACCTTTCTTTGGGATAGGAATGAATATAGATCTCTTCCGGTCAGTTGGTCAAGTGGTTGTTCTCCAGATTTCTTGACACAACTTGGTGAGCACGTCCAGGGCAGCATCTGTTAGCTGAAATATGTCAGTTGGTATACAGTCTATTCCTGGGGCCTTATTTTTTGCCATTTCCTTCAAAACAGCCTGAACTTCTTCTTTCATCACCATAGGCTCTTGCTCATATGTTGTTTCATGAAATTCTTCTGTGTCTTCCAATTCCTTTCGAGGAGAATTGATGCCTTTGAGGTGTGGTGTTGGAGAAGAGTATTGAATACACCATGGACTGCTAAGAGAACAAACAGGTTCATCCAGGAGAGGGTTAAACCAGGCTGCTCCTTGGAGGCAAAGATTCTGAAGCTTTGTCTAACATATTTTGGACATGTTACAAGGAGAAATCAGTCCTTGGGGAGGGACATCGTGCTTGGGAGTGAGGAGAGACAGCACAGGAGAGGAAGACCCTCAATGAGATGGATTGATTAAGTGACTGAGGTAATGGAAGTAGGTGTGTCAGAGACAATAAGGTGACACAGCACAGAGAAGGGTTTAGGGTTGTTGTATATAGGGTCACTATGTGTCTCAGGTGACTCAACAGCACATAACAACAATAACAACATTCAATCTTTATACTGGGTAAATAATTCATAATGCTAGACTCTATGAAGAAGAATGTGGCATGAAGATTGGAGGAAGATTCATCAACAATCCTGAGCTATTCAGATGACACAATTTTGTTTGCTGAAAGTGAGAAGGATGCAACACTAGGTGCAGAAGATCTAGTACTACAGCCTTCATTATGCATTACATCTCAACATCAAGAAAACAAAGTTCTTCACTACAGGACCAAGAGTCAATATTATTTTAGATAGAGAAAGACCTGAAGTGGTAAATGATTTCATCTTGCTTGGATCAACAATCAACACCATTGGTAACAGTATTCGAGAAATCTGGAGACATCTCATTGGATAGCTCTGCTGTCAGGGATCTCTTCAATACACTGACGAGTAATGAGGTCAATTTGAAGACTAAGGTGTGCCAGATTCAAACTGTGGTCTGGATCAATCACCTGCTACACTCAGAGAGCAGGACAATGAATAGGGATGACAAAAGAAGAATTGATGACTTTGAGTTGTAGGTCTGGAGATGAGTACTGAATATCCCATGCATGGACTGCCAAAAGAAGAAACAGATATTTTCTGGGGAAAAAGCAGCCAGAGTCCTCATTGGAGGCAGACATGGTAAAGCTTCATCCTCCATACTTGGGTATACAGCTAGGTGAGGCTATTTCTTGCAAAGGAGCATCATGTTGGAAAGATGAAGGTCCAATGAAGGAGAAGAAGATCCTAACAAGGTGAATTGATATAGTGACTTTGGAAATGGGTTTGAGTGTTTCAGAGATGATGAGAATGGTACAGGATAGGGCAGGGTTCAGGTCAGTTGTTCTCAGGGTCACAATGAGTTATGTTGTACTTGATGGTACTTAACAATAAGAAAAAAATCGAGGAAAAAAAAAAACGAAAGAAGAACAATGCCTTTGAGTTGTTGTATTGGAGAAGAGTACTGATTATCTCGTGGACTACAAAGAGAACAACAACAACAAAACCCAAAAACTAGGGTGGTCCTGAAGTAAAGAATTTTGAAACTCTGCTCATATACTTTGTTCACATTGTCAAGAGTGACCAGACCTTGAAAAGGACATCATGCTTCATTTTCCACCCCAAACAATTTTTATTTACATTTAACACTTATCCCCGTTGCATTTTATCCCATACAGAAGATACATGGGTTTATTTATATGTTATTTAGGCTATTATTAAATTAGCTTATATTACCTGAGTTCAAATCTATTATAGTAGAAGTAAGTGGCTGATGAATGAGTTAAGAATTGAGAAAGAATAAAGTTGGATTGAAAATTTGCCACAGACAGGTCACATGTGGATAAACAAGAATTCGCTTTGTGCAATTCACTGGAGAAAGTCAAGTGCTGTTTTTGGTAAGCATTTCTCCAAGTGCTATATGATCATGCAATCCCCACGTTCCCAAAACTAAAGCAAAATACTTTTTATCTACATTAGATGGTGTGTTTTCCACCATCGCGCAGACAATTGCCTGGTTCTTCTAACTGATTTGAGTGAGCCTGCCTTGCATTAAAATACCCTTACGAAGATCCCATAGGAAGTTGGGCTTTCATTTCACTGATGATCTATTTTCTCCAAATATGCTTTGTGGAATTGAGTCTTTAGGCATCAGTTTCTTCACTATCATTTCCCCCTGCACACTTTTGGCCTCTGTTGTGTCTTTTGAAGCCTGATTCTCTGATTTAGACAGGATCTGGTAACCAATGGCCATGGACTTGTTGATAGCCCATAGGAGTGTGCCTACAAAATATGGACTGTTCATTGAGAGAGTAACATTACCTGGGGAATAATGGGTTGTTTCTGCATGGAATGATGAGAAATGCTTCAGGGTAGGCACTGACCAATCTTTACTGTTTGAGATACTAACCAGAATTTGTTGGGGCAAAAATAATTTCCAGCATGTCATAAGTCTTTTCTGCATGTAAGGAGAAGACAATCATTCTTTTTCTGCCTGTTCTCAGTACACCCTACTAGCAATGCCTTCACGTGGAATAAACTCAGAAGTGTAACTTGGATGGATTTCTTCATCTTCATGACAATGTACTTTTCTGCCCAAATGTGGGACATTGACATGCACAAAATCGATATCATATTAACAACAATCCAGCCCTACAAAGAGTGATTTGCCTCTTCTTCATGAAAGATTTGTCTGGCTCTGATCTTGTGCAAATGGTCGCAGTTTGTGTTGAATCCATCAGAACTCATCTAGACAGGCTGGAGGAGTTCATTAATGCACAAGGCTATGTGAAAGTGTCACTGTGACTAAAATCCAGGCACATTTTAATGCATGGCAAGCTCTCCTTAGAAGGATGTTTTGGAGAAAGCACAGTGAAAGCGTTTCTTGGAGACAAAGTTGGTGAAGCTCACATATTTTGGATGTGATGTTAAGAAAGGTTGTTGGAAAAGGACACCATGCTTGTGGATGTGGAGAGTCAGTGAAGGAAAGAAAGTCAATGGGATGAAGTGATGCAATGGCTGAAACAACGTGTGACTCGAATGTGTCAGAGATGACAAAGATAGAGCAGGAGAAAACTGAGTTCAGCTCTATGGGGTTCACTATGAATTGTATTCAACTTGATGGTACTTAACAACAACAGCAACAAAAACATATTAGCAAAGTTTAAATGAATAAGTATGCTAAGAATTAATGATTCAAGTAACATTTAATATAGCATTGCTGTTGATACAAGCTATGCAACAACTTAAATTATAAAAAAATAATTATTGGCGGCCGGACGGGAGTTCCCCGGAGAAGGCGCCTGGAGCCCAAGTCCCGGGGATAATTGGGGCCAACCCCCGCCCCTGAGTCACTACACGGTCTTCAGGCTGACCCAGTTCGGGGGACTCTGCTCCGGGACGCTGCCATGGACGACATTTTCACTCAGTGCCGGGAAGGCAACGTGGTTGCAGTGCGCTTGTGGCTGGACAACACCGAGAACGACCTCAACCAGGGGGATGATCATGGCTTTTCCCCTTTGCACTGGGCTTGTCGAGAGGGCCGCTCTGCTGTGGTTGAGATGCTGATCATGCGGGGAGCACGGATCAATGTAATGAATCGAGGGGATGACACTCCCTTGCATCTGGCAGCCAGTCATGGACACCGTGATATTGTACAGAAGCTATTGCAGTACAAGGCTGACATCAATGCGGTGAATGAGCATGGGAATGTACCCCTGCACTATGCCTGCTTTTGGGGCCAAGAGCAGGTGGCAGAGGACCTGGTAGCTAACGGCGCGCTTGTCAGCATCTGTAACAAGTATGGAGAGATGCCTGTGGACAAAGCTAAGGCACCCCTGAGAGAGCTTCTCCGAGAGCGGGCCGAGAAGATGGGTCAGAATCTCAACCGAATTCCATATAAGGACACATTCTGGAAGGGGACCACTCGCACTCGGCCCTGAAATGGGACCCTGAATAAACACTCCGGCATTGACTTCAAACAGCTCAGCTTCTTGGCGAAGCTCAATGAGAATCACTCTGGAGAGCTATGGAAGGGCCGCTGGCAGGGCAATGACATTGTTATGAAGATGCTAAAAGTTCGAGATTGGAGTACAAGGAAGAGCAGGGACTTCAATGAAGAATGTCCTCGGCTCAGGATCTTCTCACATCCAAATGTGCTCCCAGTGCTGGGAGCCTGCCAGTCTCCTCCTGCTCCTAATCCTACCCTTATCACACACTGGATGCCATATGGTTCTCTCTACAATGTACTACATGAAGGCACCAACTTTGTTGTGGACCAGAGCCAGGCTGTGAAGTTTGCATTGGACATGGAAAGAGGCATGGCCTTCCTACACACATTAGAACCCCTCATCCCATGACATGCACTCAATAGCCATAGTGTAATGATTGATGAGGACATGACTGCCCGAATAAGCATGGCTGATGTCAAATTCTCCTTCCAGTGCCCTGGGTGCATGTATGCACCTGCCTGGGTGGCCCCTGAAGCTCTTCAAAAGAAGCCTGAAGACACAAACAGACGCTCAGCAGACATGTGGAGTTTTGCAGTGCTTCTGTGGGAAATGGTGACACGAGAGGTACCCTTTGCCGACCTCTCCAACATGGAGATTGACATGAAGGTGGCACTAGAAGGCCTTCGGCCTACCATCCCACCAGGCATTTCCCCCATGTGTGTAAGCTTATGAAGATATGCATGAATGAAGACCCTGCCAAAAGGCCCAAATTTGAAATGATTGTGCCTATCCTGGAGAAGATGCAAGACAAGTAGGGCAGGAAAGTCCCTGCCTAAACTCCAGAGGTCTCAGGACACCGTGGAGGGGAGTGCACATTCCCAAAGCAGCAGGCTTCTGGTTGCCTCCCCTGCCTCTAGTCACTACCCCAGCCAGAGGACCCATCCCTTACCCCCAGCCCTACCACTGTGGCCCCAAAAGGGGCTGGACTCAAAGCTTTGCCACTTGTCACACGGTGTCTCCCAGCATGCGAGGGATCAGCCCCACCTGTCACAATAAAGTTTATTATGAAAACAAAAACAAAAAAAACCCAAAAAAAATTATTAATGATGCTGAAATGAAGTCAGGAAAAAGAAATTTTGTAATAAATTCTGTGTCCTTATTTTCTACTCACCCCAAAATGGGGTATACAATGATGGAAAATAGAGAAATATTTAATAATAATGCAGTTCAGTTAGGTTCTTATACTTGTTGTTGTTAGACACCATCAAGTTAGGTACGACTCATAAGGACTCCACGAACAAAAGATCTGAATTCTAATGCTATTCTGTGCCATCTTCTCACTTCCTGACATGTCAGAGCCCATTGAGGCAGTCACTGTGTCAATCCACATGGTTGAGAACCTTTTTCTTCTTTGCCAACCCTCCACAATTTTCAGCATCATGTGCCTTTCTAAGGAATAGTCCTTCCTAGCAACATGCCTGAAGTAGGTGAAGCAAAGCCTAATCATCCCTTTCTTCCAAAGAGCACTCTGGCTACTCCCTCTTCAAGACATATTTTTTGTTCTCTTGGCATCCATGGGATTTTCAGTGCTCTTCTCCAATGCCATAGCTCAAAGTCATCAACTCTTCTCCTGTCATCCCTGTTCATTTTCCAGCTCTCAGATGCATAGAAAGTGATTTAAAAGACCATGATCTGAATAATATGTGCCTTCGTTCTCAAACTGACATCATCGCTCCTTAATAATTTGGAGAGGTCCCCAACTGCAGACTTTCCCATTGCAATACATCTTCTGATTTTCTGACTTCTGGTACCAAGGATGTTAATTGTGGATCCAAGATGAAGTTGTTGACAGTTTCAATCTCTTCTCCATCTATCATGATGTGACTGTCTGTCCAATGGCAAGAGTCTGTTTTCTTGATATTAAGATGCAATCCATATTGAAGGCTGTATTCCTTGATATTCTGTAACAAGTCCTTTTAAGTCTTCTTCACTTTCATCAAGTAAGGTTGTGTCATCTGCATAACACAAGTAATTGTTGAGTCTCCCTCCGATCCTGATACCTCTTTATAGAGTCCAGTTTCTCAAATAATTTGCTCAGCATACAGATTGAATAGGTATGGAAAGAGAATACAACCTGGCACACTCCCTTCTTAATTTTAAACCAATAATTTAAGTTTTTATATTTAACTCTTATTATGTAAAACTTACGTTGTTAGATATCTTCAAGCAGCTCCAACTTATAGCAACCATGTGAACAATAGAATCTATCCTTACAACCTCTCACTGTGTTTAAGCCCATTGTTGTGGTCACTGTGTCAATTCATCTCATTAAAGGTCTTCCTGTCTTTCTCTGACTTACACATTTCAAGTATGACATCTTTTTCTGGAGACTGGTCCTTCTTCATAACATGCCCAAAGAACATGAGATAAAGTCTCATAATCTTTACTTCTGAGCTCACTCACTCTGTCTATACTTCCTTCAAGATAGAATTTAGTTGTTCTTTTGGCAGTCCATTGTTGTCATTGTTGTTATGTGCCATCCAGTCACCTGTGACCCATAGCTACCCTTTGTACAGCAGCTCTGAACCCTGCCCTGTCCTGAGCCAGTCTCACTAATTCTGACACACCAACCCCCATTGCCCCAGGTAGTATATTAAATGTTTTACCCCATCACTGAAATTCAGAGCCATCAATTCTTCTTTAATCTTCTTTATTAATTCTTTAACTTTCACGTGCGTATGACACAATTGAAAATGACAAAGCTTAGGTCAGATGCACCCCTTAGTCTTTAAGCTTAAATGACTGCACTTTAGCCTTTTAAAGAATTTGGTGACCTAGTGCTAATAAACTTTGCTTTAATCCCAAGGACATGCCATTCAAATCTATCAGCTACTCCAAGGGAAATGGACGAGAACTCTCCTTCTGTGCAATCTATTGCTTCTGAAACACTGCTGGAAGATCAACTATGAGTCAGTTCTGACTCAGTGGCACAAAACAATAGCAGCTCTTTAAAGAGATCATTGATAGCAGATTTGCTCAACACGATATATCATTCTGAGTCTTGACAGCTGCTTCCATGAGTGCTGATTGTGAATCAGAGTAAAACAAAACTTCTTGAAAATTTAAATTTTGTCTCCATTTATTATGTTACCAATTGATCCAATTGTGACAGTTTTTATTTATGTAGAGGGATAATCCATACTGAAAGTTGTGATCTTTGATCTAAAGTAAGTAAATCTCTTTCACTTTTAAAAAGCAAGGTTGTACTATCTGCACAACATAGGTTGTTGGTGAGTCTTTAATCATGCTTACGTCACTCTCCTTCACATATTTCAGCTTTCCAGATTATCTGATCAGCAATTAAATAAGTATCATGGAAGAACACATCCCCAGCACACCTTTTCTGATTTTAAACCGTGAAGTCTTCCCTTGTTCTGTTTGATCAACTAGTTTTTGGTTTATGTTCAGGTTCCACGTAAGCACAATGAAGAAGTTTATCATTCTCATTCTTCTCACTGTTATCCATAATGTATTATGATCCACATAATGCAATGTTTTGCATAGTCAGTAAAATACAAGTAATGTGCTAATCTTGACCTCACTTTGAACTCTCCCCACAGACCTACAATCACTGGGGGAGTGGATTTGGAAGGGGATTTCCAAGAAGTTATAACAAATGACAAAAAGCTATATTTTAATTTGTATTCATTTTCTACCCCTTTATAAGAATTACTAATTATTTGAAACTAGATTAACTTATTTTTCCACTTTTGGTCTATTTATAGTACTTTGAAGTCACATTGTTAATGAATTTAAATAAAATATTTTAGAGAAGGAAAAGAAAGAAAGGGTATGTTTGTTGTTAAGGGCTATCGAGTCAACTACAAGTCATAGTGACTCTATGAGCAACACATCTGAGCCTTGCCCTGTTCTGTGCCGTTCTCACCATCCCTGAGGTACTTGGACCCATTGTTACAGGCACTGTGCCAATCCATCACCTTGAAGATCTTCAGTTTCTCTGACCCTCATCTTCCCCAGCATGATGTCCTTTCCCAAGGACTGGTCCCTCTTGACAACATACCCAAAACATGAGAAGGAAAGTTTCACCATCCTAGCTTCTAAGGAGCACCCTGCCTGCTCTTCCTCCAAAACAGAAATTACATTTTAATGGTTAACTTCTCGTTTATGGGAAAAAACCCCACGTCTTGGGTAGATAATTTTTTATCGAGTATGATTTCTTGAATAATTAATAAAATAATTTAAAAATTATAACCAGTTCTTGGTTATATGAGATTAAGATAAATGAAGAACTATTATGCTTTTTCCAAAAACTTGCCTTCCATGATTCTTTTTGTAAGCAAACCAACATAATTTTTTTTTAAAAAAAAGAAGGTCCATGAAAGAAAAGACCTGAAAATCTTCTTTTGTGAAAATAACAACTTTAAAAAATTGGGGGTAAGTTCTATTCTGTCCTGTAGGATTTCTGAGTTGGAGTTGACTTTATAGCACACAATAACAGTAGAATGAGTGTATTTTCCATGTTGCTGGATAATGCAATTGGTTCCTAAATGTCGGTTTTGGTGTTCACAATTGTGCTTAATATCCGAGGATGAAAACGTATCATTTTCACCATCTGGGTCAATTGTTGTTGTGTGCTGTTGAGTCAGAACCGACTCATAGCTGAACCTCCAGAGGGTTTTCAGAGGCAGTTTATTGCATGGGAAGAGATTGTCCATCTTTCTCCTGTGGAAGACCAAACAAAAATTAGACTTTTTTTTTAAGGACCCTTAGGACTGTATCAACTGAAAACAGATCTTCTCTCAAAGATTTAATAACTTACCCTATTCAATAAACTTGTTTTAGAACTGGATCTGCTCTTGTTAACATGGTCTGAGAAACATTTTTGTTGTTGTGATTACTAAAGTAACACATTTTGCTGGTTAGTCCAGTTTATTGGAGTACTTCCAAGGGTGTAGGAATTTCAATAACAGGAAATTTATTTCTCAACTTACTTCTACTTATCACTTAAGAGGCATCACTTCCTGCTGGGATACTTACTTTCACAGTTAAGGCTGTTAGAGGTGAACAGGAGGTTATTGGATATCAGTCAGACTTCTTGGGATCAATTCTTTGATAGCTAGCAGAGCCTCATTTTAAGTTCTGTGAAAAACTGTCACTGTCTGAAGTAAAGAGGAATCTTCATTCTAGAATGAGAATGTGGAATCGGAAGGTTGCACCACGGTCTCTGCGGTCTAAGTTGTCCTTATCCTTCTCTCTCACTGACTTTGACTCAGGAAATGTGGTTTTGGCAAACCAAAACATCAGCAAAAGTAAATGTGGTTGCACAAGATGTGCTACTCGGAGCACACTCATTATGAGGGAGAATTTATTAAAAAAAAAATAAAAGAGGAAGAAAGAAAGAAAAGCAGTTGGAGCAGCTCCAGATCTATCCAGTGCAGAGAGATGCAGAAGGGGACAAAGTCTGACCTTGACTGCAAAGGGTAACAGAATGCCAGCAGACTCAGGGCTTTGCCGCTTTTTAAATGTTTCCCTTCTTTCGGGACTGCTGGCCTGTGATAAATTCTTGCAGAACAACATGGGAAAAATTTCTCATGTCAACCTCTTTAAGTCAAGAGTTCCTTGGTTTTCTTTTCATCTGCACTATGGATATTGGCTTATTTTATAGTCTAGCTCTTCCAATTTTCTTATTAGCTAGTTCCAAGGAGCATTTATTTCACACACACCCACACACACACACACATACACAGCACAGAGCTTGAGGTTCAGGATTGCCTAGGCTAGAGGTGAGAGAGATGCTGTTGAGGAGTGTGAAGACAAAGAGTGGTGTCACTACATTCCACTCCTTTCTTCCCAATTCTCCTAACTCAGGACTCTCTAAAAGAGAGAGTTAATATCATCTAAATATGGGGACATTCTGCCCTTATTCAGAAACTCCCTCCTCTTGACTACCAGGATATGAACACCAACTCTCTATAGGGAAGTACAGCTGCAATTGCATTCAAAAGGAAAGAAAAGCTCAGAAACTACTCTCCTACAGTTGGAGAATTATCCCTCGCAGGGCCCTTGGGGACTCATCATTGGTCAACACAAATCTCCCAGTGTCACTTAGGTATAATTCATACAGGCTCACAAGTGCTTATTAAATTGTCAGGAATTCTGTAACCATGTTGTTGTTCTTATGTGCTGTTGAGTCACGTATGGCTCATAGCGACCCTATGTGTAGCAGTTCTGAAGCCTGTCCTGTCCTGAGCCAGTCTCACTATTCTGACACACCAACCCCCATCGCCCCAGTCACTGTATCAATACATCTTATGCAAGTTCTTCCTCTCCTGCACTGTCCCTTGACTCTTCCAAACATGGTATTCTTCTCCAAGGACTGATCTCTCTGGCTATGTGCCCAAAGTATGAGAGACAGAACTTCAAAATACTAGCCTCCGAGGAAAGACTTGGTTTCATCCTCTCCAAGACTGGCTTATTTGTTTTCTTGACAGTCCATGGTATTTTCAAGACTCTTCTCCAGCACCACAACTCAAAGTCATTGATTCTTCTATCATTCTTACTCATTGTGTAGCTTTCTGAAGCATAACAAGTAATTGTGAAGACCATGGCCTGCATTAGGTGCACCTTAGTCTCTAGACTGACACTGATGCTTCTCGACAGAGGTCCCTGACAGCAGATTTTCTCAATGCAATGTGACTTTTTACTTGCTGACTGCTGATGTTAAAAGTGTTGATCTAAATCTCTTCTCCATCTATAATGATGCTACCAATTGGCTTAGAGGTGAGAGTCTTTGTCTTCTTGATGTTGAGCTTCAATTTATACTGAAGACTAGTCCTTAACCTTCTGCAGCAAGTGCTTCAGGTCTTCTTCAGTTTCAGCAAGCAAGGTTGTGTCATCTGCATATCGTAGGTTGTTGAGGAGTCTTCTTCCACACTTGATGTCACACTCCTCCTCATAAAACCCTGTTTCCCTAAATGGTCCATTCTGCATATAGATTGAAAAGGTATGGAGACAGAATGAACTCCTCATGCACTTCTTTCCTGATTTTTGAACCATGCAGTGTTTCCCTGCTCTGTTCCGAGGACTGCATCCTGGTCCAAGTATAGGTTTCTCAGGAGCACAATCAAATCTTCTGGGATTCCCATTGTCCGTTACCATAGATGGCTTGAATTCCACCATGGGAACCAGTGAGTGCTACAAATCAAACCTTTTCCTCCTCCTCTTCCTTTCTCTTCTCCTTTATTCTGACAGCTGGTTTATACCTATAAATTATAGTTCCTATCAACTTTAGGTGAGTATTCCCTCACTTCTTCCTGCATCACCCTGTAGTTCCCCTGTCCTCCATCTCTATCACACTCTGTTAGAATCCCTCTGGTATTCCTTTCTCTTCTTTTTTCCTGAAGTGGATCCCCTCTTTTACTGACTGATGTTTCCTAGACTTCCCATTTTGGCACTCTCATATACAAAAGATTCTTGGGTACTTGTTCTCACCAGACTGCTTGGTGAGTAATATTTTTTTCACGGCACAATCAGACCTTCTAGGAATAAAATTCTGTATCATCAAGGATTTTCTCCTTTTTGGATCATATATCTGGGCAATTATGATCTACAAACCTTAGAGCTAGTGAGAGATACTCTTGTCCCCAAAGAGACAATTAAAAACACCAAGTATTCTTGGTAGTAGGCACCATTACAGTGACCTTGAATAATAGATAAAAAAGTTGGTCTGTTCTTTGCCATCCACATAATATCTATCAGGCTCCAGCCCATCACTGCAGTCCATCTTGTCTTCTATCCTTTTGCTGATTTGGATCTCCCAGTTAATCTCAACCCTGAACATAGACTTTTTCTAAGCAACAACTGAAATCTAAACGTCCTATTAGAGGAAGTATGTATCTGTGGACAAGTAATGCAAATAGTTAATATGCTCTAATGCTTAGAAAAGTGTTACAGGTTTCACTCAGAAGTGCCTCAGTTTAAATTTCAACTAACAGCCGGCAAACTGTCCTAGTTGTTTTAAGATTCTGCTGCCTGAGATTTCCTTGACAGATTTGAAGTCAGAATCTTATTCTAGTCACATAGCAACCTCTTGTTTCACATGTGTACGTTGAGTACTTATTCTGTGCCAGTGACTTTTCTAGGAATGAGAGACACAAAGAATAAAGCAGTACTCAGGGTGTACGCCAGGGATGTGTCCTATCTCCATGCCTTTTCAACCTGTATACAGAGCAGATTATCCAAGAGGCTGGGCTTTATAAGGAGAAGTGTGGCGTCAGGATTGGTGGAAGGTCTATTAACAATCTGCGTTATGCAGATGACACAACCCTGCTTGCTGAAACTGAGAAGGACCTGAAATGCTTGCTGCAGAGGGTCAATGACTACAGCCTTCAGTATGGACTGAAGCTCAATGTCAAGAAGACAAAGATTCTCACCACTGGACCAATTGGCAGCATCAGGATGGATGGCGAAGAGATTGAGATTGTTCACAGCTTCAGTTTGCTTGGCTCCATGGTCAATACTCTTGACACCAGCAGCCAGGAAATAAAAAAACGTATTGCAATGGGAAAGTCTGCTGTTAGGGACCTCTCTAAAGTACTCAAGAGCAACAGTGTGTCTCTGGAGACTAGGGAGCATCTGATACAGCCCATGGTCTTTGCAATCATTTGTTATGCATGAGAGTTGGACAGTGACTAGGGAGGATAGAAGGAGAATTGATGTCTTTGGGCTGTGGTGCTGGGGAAGAGTATTGAATGTACCCTTGACTGCCAAGAAAACAAACAGATTCATCCTGGAGAGAGTTAAACCAGGCTACTCCTTGGAGGCAAGGATTCTGGGGCTTCGTCTGACATACTTTGGGCATGTTGTAAGGAGGAACAGGTCCTTGGAGAGGGACATGATGCTTGGGAGGGTAGAGGGACAGCGCAGGAGGGGAAGGCCCTCTATGAGGTGGATTGATTCAGTAACTGGGGTAATTGGGATGGGTGTGTCAAAGGCAGTGCGATTGGCACAGGATAGAACAGGGTTTAGGGCTGTTGTGCATGGGTTCGCTATGAGTCGCAAACAACTCAATGGCACATAACAGCAACAACAACATATTGTGATGAGGGTTTGATTTATCCGCTTTGGCTTTGGGTATTTTTTTTTTTCATATCTCCCATAATACATTACAGTAAGATCACTAGGGATGAGTTTCTAGAACTAGGGTGAAGACTTAGTCTGAGAAAGTAAGGAACAGGGCAAGGAAAAGGTCATTTTTATCTCTTGTAGTTTCAAAACTTCCTGTAAACTTTTTTTAAAATTTTCTAGGCAAATGGAATTATATGTGGACCAAAGCAAATTTTTTTTCTTTATAAATATGAAATAGGGTTCCTTTTTGGAAGCACCACTTGAAAGCTGTATGAGAAGCCTTCTGGACAGGAATCGAGAATGGACCATGCACTGGATCTGAGTCAGGAGAACGGTGGACACTGTCTTAGCTCTATAATTGATTAGCCTGTGACCACAGCTAAATTGGCTTGCATCTCATTACCAAAGCCTTTATAAGTTCCAAAGTGTTTCACAAATGTCAGAGATGTTTTAACATACCCATTGACATTGATTAACTGATTATAAGTCCCACCCTTGTTGTTAGGTTCTTTTGTGTTGAGTACAACTCAACCCTATGAACAACGGATCTAAACCTGGTCTTTTCGTGTGCCGTCTTTACACTTCCTGACAAAATAGACCCCATTGCTATAGTCACTGTGTCAATCCAACTGGTTGAGAGTCTTTTTTCTCTTTCACCAACCTTCCACCTTTCCAAGCATCATCTCCCTCTCTAAGGAATAGCCCCTGGTTGAGCGTCTTTTTATCTTTCACCAACCCTCCATCTTCCCAAGCATCATGTCCCTCTCTAAGGAATAGCCTCTCTTAGCAACATGCCCAAAGTATGTGAGACAAAGCTTCAACATCCTTGCCTCAAAAGAACACTCTGGCTGCACCTTCTCTAAGACATATATTAGTTTCTTCTTTAGGCAGTCCATCGGATGTTCTCTTCCACAAGGTAACGCCATCAATTCTTCTGTCATCCCTAGTTATATTGTCCAGCTCTCAGATGCATAACAATTGACTGGAAAGACCATGGCCTGAATCAGACACACCTTAATCCTCAAACTGACATCATTGCTCCTTAATAATTTGGAGAGGTCCCTAACTGCAGACTTTCCCAGTGCAATACACCTTCTAATTTCCTGATTTCTGGTACCAAGGATGTTAATTGTGGATCCATGTAAGATGAAGTTGTTGACAGTTTCAATCTCTTCTCCATCTACCGTGATGCTGCCTGTCAGTCCAGTGGTAAAAGTCTTTGTTTTCTTGACATGAAGATGTTATCCATATGGAAGGCTGCATTCCTTGGTCTTATGCAACAAGTGCTTCAATTCTTCCTCACTTTCATCAAGTAAGGTTGTGTCATGTGCATATCACAAGTAATTGTTGAGTCTCCCTCTGATCCTGATGCCTCTTTATAGAGTCCAGCTTCTTGAATAATTTGCACAGCAAACAGGTTGAGTAGGTATAGAGAGAGAATACAACTGTGATATACTCCTTTCTTAATTTTAAACGATGTAGTGTTTCCTGCTGTGTTCACACAACAGCCACTTGGTCCAGGTATAGGTTTTGCATGGTCACAAATAAGTGCTGTGGAAATCCCATTCTTCTCAATGTGAGCCATAACTTTTATTATCCACAAGTCAAATGCCTTTGCATAGTCAGTAAGCATGAAGAGGCATTCTTCTGATATTCTTTACTTTCAGCCAGGATCCTTCTGATATCAGAAATAATATCCACAGTCCCATGGTCTCTTCTAAATCCTGCCTGAACTTCTGGCAGCTCCTTATCTATTACATTTCTAGCCATTTTTGAATGATCTTCAGCAGTATTTTCCTTGTATGTGATATTAGTGGTATTGCTCGATAGTTTTCACATTTAGTTGGATCACCTTTCTTGGGAATGGGAACAAATATGGACCTGTTCCAATCTGTTTTCCAGACGGGTGTCCTCCAAATTTCCTGGCATAGACTGGTGAGAATATCCAAGGCTGTATCTGTTAATTGAAAAAAGTCTCTTGGTATCCCATTGGGATACCAATGATACTCATTGATTCCTGGAGGCCTTATTTTTTTGCCAATGTCTTCAATGCAGCTTCCATTTCCTCCTTCATTACCATTGGCTCCTGCTCATATGATACTTCCCAAAATTTCTCAGTGTCAATCAGTTCTTTTTAACTCTGTGTATTCCCTGCAGCTTCTTTCAATGCTCTCTGGGTCATTGAATATATTGCTCATAGCATCTTTCAATATAGTGACTCGAGGTTACATTTGTTTTTCAATTATCTCAGCTTGAAAACTACACAGTGAGTTCTTCCCTTTTTATTTTCCATTTGTAGCTCTCTGAACGTTCAATTATTATATTTTGCTTTGTCTAACTGAGCTGTGCTTCAAAATATTCTGTTCAGCTCTTTTAGCTCTGCATGTTTCCCCTTTGTTTTGGCTTCTTGATGGTTTAGTGCAACTTTTTCAGAGTTTCTTCCAACATCCATTTAGGATTTTTCTTTCTCCTCTGTCTTTGTAATGACCTTTTGCTCTCTTCATGGATAATGTTCTTGATATCATCTCAAAACTCATCCTGTCTTGGATCATTGGTATTCAATACCTCAATACTATTTCTAAGATGAACTTGAAATTTAGATGGAATTGATTCAAGATCATATCTTGGTTCCTGCGGACTTATTTAAAATTTCTTTGATCTCCAATTGAACTTGTATATGAGTAATTGATTATCTGAACCACCATCTGCCCCTGGACTAGTTTCAACTACTAATATTGAGCATCTCCAATGATTTCTTCCACAAATGTAGTCAGTCTGATTCCTATGCACCCCATCAGGTGAGATCTATGTGTAAAGTTATCCTTTGTGTCTTAAAAAATGGTATTTGCAACAAATAAATTGTTGAAAATACAAAATTCAAACATTCTATTTCTAGCCTTGTTTTGATTACCAAGCCCATATTTTCCAACTTGCAAGGGAACACTGCATGCTTCAAAACTGGGATGGGTGTATGACAGGGATGTGTCCTATCTCCATACCTTTTTCAATCTATTTGAAGAACAGAGTAACTGAGTGGCTGGGCTCTATGAGGAGAAATGTGGCATCAGGATTAGAGGAAGACTCATTAACAATCTGTGTTATGCAGATGACACAACCCTGCTTGCCGAAACTGAGCAGGACCTGATGCACTTGCTGTAGAAGGTCAAGGAACTCAGCCTTCAATATGGATTGAAGCTCAATATCAAGAAAACTAAGATTCTCATCACTGACTGAGAGCATCGTGATGAATGGTGAAGAGATTGAGATTGTAACCAGCTTTAGTTTGCTTGGCTCCACAATCAACACTCTTTACACCAACAGCCAGGAAATTAAAAGATGTATTGCATTGGGAAAGTCTGCTGTCTCCAGAGCACTGTTGAGCAATGATATCAGTTTGAAGACTAAAGTGTTCCTAATATAGGCCATGGTCTTTGCAAATACTTGCTATGCCTTATAGAGCTGGACAATGAATAGAGATGACAGAAGGAAAATCAATGCTTTTGAGCTGTAGTACTGGAGAAGAGTATTGAATATACCATAGACTTCTAAGAGAATGAACAGGTTCGTGTTGGAGAAGGTGAAACCAGGCTACTCATTGGAGACTAGGATTCTGAAGCTTCATCTAACATACTTTGAACATATTGCAAGGTGTGACCAATTCTTGGAGAGGGACATCATGCTTGGGAGTGTGGAAGGACAGCATAGGAGAGGAAGACCCTCAATGAAATTGATTCAGTGATTGGGGTAATGGGGGTAGGTGTCAGAGACAATAGGATTGACACAGGATAGAGTAGGGTTTAGGGCTGTTGTACATAGGATCGTTATGAGTGGCATGCAGCTCTGTGGTACTTAACAACAACAACAGCAACAATCCCTTCTTTACTTTTTCCAACTTTTGCATTCTAGCCATTATCATTAATGAATCTTGATTACTATAAGCCATACTTGACTCTATGACATTTAAATAACAATAACAATATTTGAATTTGAATCTTGTTTTAAATGTCAATACAATTCATAAGTATAGTAAAGATTTTCACCACTGAGCCAATTGAGAGCACTATGATATATGGAGAAGAGATTGAGGTTGTTGACAATTACAGCTTGCTTGGCTCCACAATCAACACTTTTAACACCAGCTGTCAGAAAATCAAAAGACTAACTGAATTGGAAAAATCCCCTATCAGAGACCTCTTCAGAGTACTGAGAAGCAATGATATCACTCCAGAGATTAAGGTGCACCTGATTCAGGCCATGGTCTTCACAGTTACTTGCTGTGCATCAGAGAGCTGGATAATGACTAAGGGGGACAGAAAAAAAATCGATGCCTTTGAGTTGTGATGCTGGAGAAGAGAATATACCACAGACTTCCAAGAAAACAAATAGGTCTGTCTTGGAGAGGGTGGAACCAAATTTCTCCTTATTTTGGGGATGTGGCCAGGAGAGATTAATCCGAGAAGACATCATGCTTGGAAAGGTGGAGGGAGAGCACAGGGCAGGAAGACCTTGAATGAGAGGGATTGATACAGTAACTGGGGAATGGGAATTGGTGTGTCAGAATCAGTGAGACTATCTCAGGATGGGGCAGGGTTCAGAGCTGCTGTACATAGGGTTACTATGGGTCACAGGTGACTTGATAGCACAATAAAAACAATAACAATAAAAACAAACAACATGTTGTTGTTGAGTGCCTTTGAGTTGAGTATGACTCACAGTGTATGACTCATAGTGACCCTATGAACAAAAGGCCTGAAGCCCCTCCACAACTGTTGACATCTATCAATATCCAAAGAGTTTCTGATGGCATGCTTTTTAGGATGTGGATGCTATTCCTGCTTCCAAATAATGTTAGTATAATAAATAACATAACTCATTTTAAAAAAATATTTTAAAACTATAAGTAATAGGAGGAAAAACAACATAATTCTTTATATAGATTCTCTTACATTTCTGTGCAGTTTATTTATACTTTCATGAAATGCAAAGGTAATGTGATATTAGATAATATATATACACAGAATTTTTAAAAAAAATTTTATTGGTGATGGAGGTAGGTATGTCAGAGACAGCAAGTTTGACACAGGATAGAACAGGGTTTAGGGTTGTTGTACATAGGGTTGCTATGAGTCACATAACAGCAACATTTCATTCATTCATGTACACTTTTTATTTCACACCTCCCCTCCACTGACCAAACTCTGTGACTTTGTGATTTCTCTCCTTCTCTCTCTCAGTATCCCTGCCCCCTCCTTTCCCTCTTTGTATATATACAGATTTTTAAGTCATTGTCTTTAAATAGATTGAAGAAAAGCTAGAAGAATGTACAAATGAATATATATTTTTGTATTGTGCGCATATAAAAGGAACCTTATATTGCTGTGATTAAAACATTGTTGTTGTTAGAGGATGTTGAGCTGACTACCACTTATAGTGTCCCTTTGAACAATAGACCTGAATCTTGTCCTACATAGTGATGTGTTCATCATCTCTGATGCATTTGAGCTCACTGCTGCAGTCACAGCTTCAATCTATCTCATTAGCAGTTGTCCTAGCTTTCACAGATCCTCCATCTTTCCAAGTATCCTGTCTTTACCAAGGAATAGCCTCTCCCAGCAACATTTGCTAAGTATGAGAGATGACGCTTTGCTATCTGAGCCTCCAAGGAGCATTAGAGCTGCATTTTTACCCTCACAAGAATTACCTGTTTGCTCTTTTTACAGTTCATAGGACAATCAGTATGCTTCTCCAACACCACAACTCAAAGGCATTAATTCTTCTGTCATGGTCTTTCTTACTCATGCTCTAGCATTCAGATGCATAGCAAGTGATTCAGAAGAATGTGGTCTGAATTGTGTGAACCTTAGTCTTCAAAATGACATTATTGCTCCTCAGTATTTTGGAGAAGACCCTAACCATGGCCTTGCTCAAAGCAATGCATTTCCCGACAATTGGTATTAAGAGAAGATCCAGGTAAGATAGACTCATTGAAACCTTCAATTCTTTCTCCATCTATCATGATGTTGCCTATCGGCTCAGTGGTAAGGACCTTGTTTTCTTGACTTTGAGATGTAATCTATGTTGAAGGCTGTAGTCTTTAATCTTCTGCAGTAAGTGTTTCAGGTCCTCCTAACTTTTAGCAAGCAACGTTGCGTCATCTGCATAACAGAAATTGTTGATGATTCTTCCCCATTCGGCTGCTACAGTATAAAGAAATTTAAGAGTTTAAACTCACCAGGTTCTTCATGCAGAAATGATGTGTTGTCTGCTTCTGTAAAGACTCAACAATCTTGGAAAGCCTGTGAGGCCAGGTTCTACTCCGTCCTGCAGGATCACTGTGTGTTAGAGTCAACTCAATGGCCTTAGGGTTAGTTTACCTATATGCTGGTAATATTTATTTAGTCATAACCCTAATCTAGCAAGTTAGAAATTGCTGTGTTCAGACTCTGGAAAGTAGGAGTTGCAGAAATGTGTTTGAGCACTGATTAAAGTAAGATTAAAGGCTTGCTATGTAATTTCTTTAAATGAGGGGTGGCATTATCATTATTTCATTATAATTCCAAGTGAAAGAGAAAAGATTGATGAAATACTAAGGCATATTTCTTCCAAAATATCTTAAGTTATATCTTTAGGTGAGGTTTTATAATCAACTGAAAAATATAAGTGATAATTTTATTTATTATTTCATTGTATAACTCCTTAAAGAAATATAATTAGGATAAATAATTTTTTCATGCACACTTGAGCTATATTAGTGTTTCTGTGAACAATGAAATGAAGATTAGAGAAGAAGAAATGCCTTTGAATTGCTATGTTGGTGAAGAGTATTGAATATACCATGGACTGTCAATAGAGTAAACAAATCTGCCTTGAAATAATTGCACCAAGAGTTCTCTTTAGAGGTAGGAATATTGAGCCTTCATCTTCTATACTTTTGGCATGAAGAGAGGTTTGTTCTTTGAAAGTGACAGCATGCTTTTAAAAATAGAAAGTCTGCAAAGGAAAAGGGCTCCCAATGAGGTTGAGTGACACAGTAAACTGGAATAGTGGACCTAAGCACAATGGAGATTGTGAGGATGGTACAGGATAAAACACAAGTTTAGTCTGTTATAGGTACGGCTGCTCTGAGTTGGGGCTGACTTGAGGATGTCTGAAAACAATAGATCTGTGGAATTCTTCTAGACATTCAAGGATTTGTCCAAAATGCTACCCTAATTCCAAACTCCCTAAGTGAGGATTGTGAGAACACCAACACTGGAGCAGCAACCTGTTGACTTAGGCCAAACTTGCCGGAAGTTGTCTGGACTGAGAAATAATAGACTGTGATCTCTACATACAGCTGTGTCCAGCCCGGCCCATCATTCACTAGTTTCTGCAAAACCAGCCTGCATACCTACAAACACATGACCCATTGCCCTGATGGGTCTGAGTCTCTAAGAGAACCTTTCAGTGAACCACCAGAAGCAAAGTACATAAAAGAGCTGGGGGATCTGAACCATGATGGAGCTGTGAATGTTAGAAATCATGGGGCTACACAACAGATTAAGCATTTCGGATCACATTGACTTGAGACTTTTTTTCTTTTTTCTTTTTTTTTTTTTTTTTTAAGGGTGGAGTGACAGCACAGGAGAAGTCCAGATGAGATGGACTGTCACAGTAATGGGACCAATTAGGTAGGTGTGCCATAGTCACTGAGATTGCCTCAGGATAGAGCAGAGTTCAGACTTGTACAGTATTGTATTGTACTATTGTTGCTATGAATTGAAGGTGACTCAAAGGCAGATAACAATAGCAGCGGCATTCATGAACAAATAATTTAACTAGGTCTCTTATTGTTTCTTGCAGTAGTGTTTTGTAGTTTTCTTTATAAAAGTCTTTTGTGTCTCTAGTGACTTGAGACATCTTATAACTAGCTTGCTACTTACTTACTGTGGCAAATTATCAGAAGAGTTCATTCACTAGACAAGGCCACAATGCATGGTAAAATGTATAATATAGTAAATAAAAAAGAGGAAGATCTAAAAACAAAGATGACATGACATAGTGGCTGCAGCAAAGACCTCAAATATAGCTCACTGAGTGTGGCACAGAACTGGACAATGTCAGCTCCAATTCTTCCACATCTCACAGCAGCATATATTTTTGTTGTTAGGTGCGATTATGTGGACTACAACACATAACAATTGTATAAATAACTTGATCTGTCCTGTGTCGTGCTCACAACCTCCATGCCATGCTCAAGGCTACTGCTGTAGTTACTGGGCCAATCCATTTCATTGAGAGTCTTCTTATTTTTCATTGATCATTTACTTTTCCCTCTACTTTTATCTAGTAGAAGCTCTGGTGGCCTAGTGGTAAGAAGTTGTGCTGCAATCCCAAAGGCGTGACTCTACCAGCTGCTCAGCAAAAAACGGATGGACAATCCCCTCTCATGTGATTTATTGCCTTTCTAAATTTGCCTAAGGTCAACTATGGATTGGTTCTGACTCAAAGACCTACAACACAATTACTATTTTATGTAGCACTATCGTCTTTTCCAGGGACAATTTATAGCTTGCAGTAAATATACAAGCTTTCTGTTTTGAACTCTTTTTAATTTTTTTTTAAAAATTTAATTGTGGTTTTAATGAAAATTTACAGAAAAGTTAGATTTTCATTCATTCATTGTTGTGCATTTTACCCCCCTCACTACCTTCTCCCTCCTCCAGTTCACTTTTCCCCCATTTATTCACTGTTGCACTTTTCTCCCTGCCCACCCTTCCCCCTCAAATTCTCTCTTTTGGAAAAGTAAACAAAAATTCTTTCATCCCTCCTCCCAAGTCCACTCCACTATGTTGTCTTCATTCTGGACTCCTGTCATGACAATAATACCTAATCATATGTCCCTTTTAAACAGTTCTTTTACTTTTAGAAATTCACAAATTTATAACTGGAAAGAATCAAATAGGCTAAGGCATGTGCAAAAATTCAGTACTATGACTGGTTCAGGAGGCTATGGTTGTTAATTACTATGAAGTCAGTTTTGGATTCATAGTGACTATGTGTGACAGACAAAAATTCTGTAAGTGTTGTGTCATCTTCACAATTACTACTATACTTGAGCTTATTGCTGCAGTCTCTGTGCCAGTCTATATCATAATCTTCCTCTTTTTCATAGATTCTCCACTTTACCCAGAAAGATGTCCTCCTCCTGGTAATGGTCCTTCCTGATAACACATGCAAAGTTTTTGAAAGAAGTTTAATCACACTTAGTCTAAGGAGCATTCTGGCAACACATCTTCTAAGTTGACTTGTTTGTTCTTTTGGAAATCCATAGTATGCTCTATCTTCTTTGTCAACAGTGTAATTCAAGATTGTCAATTCTTACTCCTTATCCAGTTTTCATTTGGATAAGAAGGGATTGAAAATATCATGGCTTGGGTCAGGCTGATTTTAATGTTCAAAGATATAGCTGTTCTTTGGAACATCTTTCTTTTGCAGCAAAATTTCCCACTCCAGTATAATGTTTTATTTCTTCATTGCTGCTTCTATGGACATCGATTGTGGATCTTAATAAAATGGAATGATTTAAAGTGGTCATTTGTAAAAAATCTAGCATCCTGTGCAGCCCTGTGGATAAATTTATTTGCTTCCCCTTTTCAGTTTGGTGGATTGAGGGAGAGGGGGAAGGAAATGGGAAGGATTAGGGAGGAAAGACAGGGTAATGATGGGCGTGGTCCAATGGTGATTAATTTAATAAAGTGTATTGCATGAGAATGATTGAATGAAATATACTGTGAATGAAGAACACAATGTATATCAACTTTGTAAGCAAAACCAATTAAAAAAACAACCAACCCACCCACACACACAAAAAACAAAACAACAACCCCAAATCAAACAGTGAACTAGCATCCTACTACCCAGAAGGAATTTGAGAGAAAACACAGCGTAAACAGTCACATAACATTTACAACAGTTTGGTAGGTTATAGTTAGATGAAATATAAGAGATTTAAAATGGCTTAGTATTTCTGAAACACTTGCACCGAAGCATCCCTATTTCATTTATCCTTTGTTATGTAACAGTACTTCAAACCTTAGTGGTTTAAATAAAACATGTTGTTTCACTTAGTTTCTGGGCTAGGAACTACAAAGAACTTAGCCAGATGGTTCTCACTGGGATCTTTCATGAAGTTGGAATCAAATATCAGCTGAATCATCTATTAACTCAACTAAGCATCATGTCTAGGATGACTTATTCATATGACTGGCAATTGAAGCTTGACAATGGAACCGCAGCTGAGATTGTCAAGTAAGGGTCTCAGTTCCTCTAAATGTGGACTTTTTTTCTGGGATTGCTTAGACTCCCTTACATGATGATAACCAATTTCCCAGAGGTAGTATCCTAAGAGGAAGTATGCTAACAGCAAGCATCCAGCAAGGATAAGTGCACTCTGCCAAGATTTCTATGATAAAACTTTTGCTTCTTAGAAGTCCCAGAACATCATTTTCACTGAAATTCATTGGTCACACAAGACAGTAAGTTCATACCAGATTCAGATGGAAGAGTTAACTTTCATTTCTCAATGAGAAGTGTAACAAAGAATTTGTGACTTGTGGTCTACCCTGTTATGTCTTGGAGGAGGTACATCCGGAGTGCTTCTTGGAGGCAGAAATGGTGACGCTTAGACGTGTTTTTAGGGGAGGCAATTCCACAGAGAGGGTCATCATTCTTGGAAGGGTGGAAGGTCGGCAAAAGAGAGGAAGTTCTTCAGTGAGATTGATTTATACAGTCAATAGTCTTGATTGTTGTGGTGAATAAGGATGGTGGTGGACAGGACAGGGTTCAGATGTTTGTAGGGTTCTTATCAGTTGTACTCAGCTCAACAATACTTAGAAACAATCTGGATGAGACAGCTTGACAGTGACTGGGGTAATAGGAGCTGGAGTGTTGGAGACAATGAGATTAGTGTAAAATAGGACAGGGTTCAGAGCTATTGTACATAGGGTCACACATAACAACAAAAACACCAGTAGAGGAAAACAAACAGGAGCTCCAGGGTCTGGAAACAGAAATTGAAGTCTAACTTGTTCAATGCTAATAGTGAAATTTCATAAAAAAAACCTCTTGCTTCACTATAAAAGTTAATTCTCATCATTTGCATTCTGTTTGCATTTTCTCCTCTTTTATCTCTTTTCTATGGAGGTTTAGGAAGCTCTGGTAGCATTGCTAGCTCAAAAGTCTCTGCCTCTCAAAATGTGAAACTCTAACAATGGTTCCACATGGAGAAAGACAGGTAATTTCCTCCTCTGCAATTTGCAACCATTGGGAGCCTCTGGAGTATGAGTTACAACTCAACAGCAATGAGCTTTAATGTTTTCATGGAGATTTTTCAGGAGAAATGCTCTGAGGAAAGGATCTTTTTTGAATTCTACAATCTTTTGAATAATCTGGCATAGTATCTTTTAGTCTTGAACATAAGGATAGTCTAATTCAAGATTACTGCTGTATCTTGAATTAGACATCCAGGTTGGCACAGGATAGAGCAGCATTTAGGGCTCTTGTACATAGGGTCACTATGAATCGTAAGCAACTTGATGGCACATAACAACAACAACAAGCATCTTAATATTTATTACCTCTTTTGTCAATGCTTATATCTTTAATATTTCCTTTCAATTACCTCCATATTCCAGCAGAAACTATGCAATAGCATTAGGATTAATGCATTTATTAACAGTAGTCGAACTTCCTTTCTACACACTGCCTTCAATCTATTATATCCTAACTACATTTGGATCAAATCCTGAGAATGAGAGAGGAAAGAGAATTAACTCAGTGTGGAAAATTAATTTGATGACAGATTGCTTGTCAGTCATTCATTTTAAATTTAAATTCCAACAGTTACAAAGCATGAATTTATTTTCTTTAGTGATTTAAGTAGTTTAAGATATGGATTACTGGTATCTTTTTTAAATTCTTTTGACTTAGGAAAAGAGTTAAAAGCATAATACAAGCATGATTTAATTATTCCTTTCCATATTCTTTCTCAAACACTTAAGACTTTAGTGAGACATTAACAGTGTTTAATCCTGGTAACAGTTATTATTATTTGTATAATAAAGAATAATATGTAATTAAAGTATCGTTCTAGACTGAATTAATTATTGAGGATTTTTTTGTTGGTTGAATTTTGTCAATGTGAATTTTACATTGAAGTAAAGTTAGTATGATGAGCTTTTTGAAGTATTTTGATGCTTTTATTAATGAATACATCATTGATTAGTAAAACATTATCAATAATTGTTTTCTTTTTAAAAAATTTCTTTTACTAGTTTATTTACAAAATTCAAGTACATTGTTTTTCACACCAGATTCTTTCAATTTCCCTCACCCTCCATCCATGATTAATCCACCCTCTGCAAGCATCTTCATCCTTCTTCTTCCATCCTTTCCTCCGTTTGATAGTCAGACTCATTCTACATTAACGGTTTTATCATTACCATTAAATTTTAAGAAAGAACTTGTTAGCCATCTTCTTTGGTGAAATGTCTGTTCATATTCTGTTCCCATTTTTCAATTGGATTATTTACCTTTATCTTGCTGTGGTTCTCAAGTATTTTATAAATTCTAGATATAAATCCCTTATCTGACATGTCATTACCAAATACTTTTTCCAAGTCTGGGGCTTCCCTTTTTACCCTGTTGGAGAAGTTTTTGGATGTGCATAGGGATTTGATTCTTAGAAAGTCCCATTCATCTATTTTATCTTTTCCTGGTTGTGTATTTTTCAGGATACTTGGAAGACTGTTTATGTTGTGGATTAGGACTACTAGGGTTTGTCCAAGTTTTTCTTTAATGAAGCTTATAGACCTTGGTTTTAGTCCTAGGTCCATGATCCACCTTGAGTAGGTTTTTGTATATGGGGTGAGGTGTGGATCTTGCTTGAGTCTTCTGCAGAATGAGTGAAAATCCAAAATCTCTGTAAATGTTCATTAAAATTAATAAAATGAAATTAAAAAAGAGCTATTTATACTATAACAGTGCTTCATTCTTAATATGTCCTTCTTGTTGTTGCTGTTGTTAAGTTCCACTGAGTCATAGACAACTCATAGTGACCCTATGAATGAAAGACCTGAACACTTGTATTACTTTCATCATTTTTCCAAGTTCATAAAATTTCTTGAGGCAAAATATTTTGGAAGTGGATGCCACTCCTGCTTCCAATCTTGTTTTATTCGGGGAGCTTCACCAAATACTCTCCACCATGGATAACCATTATCACATTAGACTCATCAGTGTCACAGTGTTTAACATCACAGCAACCACGAGTTACCTCTGTACAGCAAGTGGATAGACTACGGCTATATATGACCTCGAAGAATGTTTGACCAAAACCAATTAAAAACAGGCCTGAGGGTTGCGGATTAAAGTCACCCTCCATGGTACTGAAGAGCAATGGTGTCACTCTGGAGACTAAGGTGCATCTGATACAGGCTATGGTCTTTGCAATCACTTGTTATGAATCAGAGAGTTGGACAATGACTAAGGAGGATAGAAGGAGAATTGATACCTTTGAGCTGTGGTGCCGGAGAAAAGTATTGAGAATACCATGGACTGCTAGGAAAACAAATAGATTCATTCTGCAAAGGGTTAAACCAGGCGGCTCCTTGGAAGCAAGGATTCTGAGGCTCCATCTAACATACTTTAGACATGTTGTAATGAGGGACCTGTCCTTGGAGGGGGTTATCAGGCTTGGGAAGGTGGCGGGACGGCGCAGGAAGGGAAGACCCTCTATGAGGTGGATTGATTCAGTGACTGGGGTAATCGGGATGGGTGTGTCAGGGGCAGTGCAATTGGCACAGGATAGAATGGCATTTAGGGCTCTTGTACATAGAGTCACTATGAGTCGCAAGCGACTTGATGGCACATAACAACAACAACAACCACCTTTGGCTTGGTAGCATCACTTTCTGTCTACTAGGTCAACAGAGCTCTATGTTGTTGTTATTAATAAGTCCTTAGATATATCAATATAATAAATTAATGATGAAGTAATACCTTTCTTTGCATATGCCTATGAATATCATTACTTGAGTAATACCTCACTTTTATGAATAAAATGAACCACAGGATTCATAGTAAGATAAAAGAAAACAATGCTATGAAAATATTCTAGGAAAATGAAAACAATGCTATGAAAATATTCTAGGAAAATGAAAACAATGCTATGAAAATATTCTAGGA
>NW_006399980.1:1361318-1363119 GCF_000299155.1 Elephantulus edwardii | reverse complement strand
ACAATGCTATGAAAATATTCTAGGAAAATGAAAACAATGCTATGAAAATATTCTAGGAAAATGAAAACAATGCTATGAAAATATTCTAGGAAAATTCATGACATTTTCCAGTTCATGTGTACATTTGTGTATTAATCTTGTAAGATTAGATCTTTAAATAAAGTTTATAGTTTGATAATTTAACTAGAGAAAATTTCTTTTCAAATAATATCAATTATAAAAAGTTATTACTATAAAATATGTGTATCCATGGAAGTTGATTTTCAATTTTATGCCAAGATTTTGCTAAAGATTAAATAAAAATGTTTCTTTTGGCTAAGATCTAGATTTGTCCATTTATTTGTCCTGTGTTATTACTTAACAATAATTGAGCAACTTCAAGTAAGATGCTAGAACTAAAACAAACAAACAAAAAAATAGTCAACTGAGTAAATAGACTATAGTTCAAGGTAAGCATTTTGCTCCACCTACTATAGGAAAAAGAATGAAAGATTCATTGCTATTCTTGTAATTGTGTGCAAAATAGAAACTATATATATATATATATATATATATATATGTGTGTGTGTGTGTGTGTGTGTGTGTGTGTGTGTGTATTTTCAATGTTAGCATCCTTTTAGATGTTGAGATGCTACTAATGGTTTAAATATATGGACTTTTTTCAGTTACCTGTTAATCATTTACAGAGCAAAAAGCTTTGAACTTCCGTCCTTGAGCTTAGATTGAGGACATATATTTACATTGTTATTGTTAAGTGCCGTCCAGTTGAATATGTCTCATAGAGACCCTATGAATAACAGATCTGATATATTCTCACCTATCCTGTGCCATCTTCACAATCTCTGACACACTGAGGCTCATTGCTGCAATTACTGTATCAACCCACCTGGTTGAGGGTCTTCCTTTCTTTTACTGTTCCTTCACCTTTTGAAACGTGGTGTCCTTCTATAATTAATCATCTCTCCTAGAAACATGCCCAAAGTATGTGAGATGAAGCTTTATATCCTTTCCTCCAAGCAACACTATGGCTGTACCTTCTTAATGACATATCTCTTTGTTCTTTTGACAGTCTATGAGATATGCAATACTATTCTCCAACATCACAGTTCAAAGACATCAAGTTTTCTTCTGTTGTCCCTAAACTCTGCTCAGCTGTTCAGCTCTCAGAAGCATAATAAGTAATTCAAAAGACCACAGCCTGAATAAGGCATACCTTAGTCCTCAAACTAACATTAATAATTTGGTGAGGTCCCTGATAGCAGAATTTTCCAGTGCAATATATCTCTTGATCTCTTGACTGCTGTACTAAGTATATTGATTGTGGGTCCAAGTAAGATGCAGTCATTGACAGTTTCAGTCTTTTCTCCATCTTTCATAATGTTGCTTAAAGGGTCCAGTGGTGAGAATTTTTGTTTTGTTGACATTGAGATGCAATCCATGTTGAAAGTGTAGTCTTTGATCTTCTGCAGTATTTACTTCAGGTCTCCCTTGAACTTTTACAAGCTAGGTTGTGTCATATGCATAACAAACACTATAGACAAAGTCTTCCTTCAATCCTAATATAATATTCTTCTTTACAGACTCGACTTCTTCAATTATTTGCTCAGCATACAGATTAAATAGGTATGGATAAATGATACAACCTTGATGTATACTTTTCCTAATTTTAAGCCATGTTGTGTTCCTTTGCTCTGTTCACACAACAGCTTCTTGGTTTAGGTCTAGGTTTCACATGAGCCATGAGCACAATTAAATGTCTTGGAACTCTCATTCTTCTCAACATTATCCATAAGTTTTTATG
>NW_006399980.1:1350633-1361163 GCF_000299155.1 Elephantulus edwardii | reverse complement strand
AATTAAAAAAAAAAAAAGAGTAACCAACAATTGCCAATGACAGTGATTCAGATATAAATCACTCTAATTTTCTTGTCTGATCCTTTTTATGTAAAGATAGAAATGAGGGGAGTGAAGGGGAGGTGAAAAAAGAAGGATGATATTTTCAAAGCATTTCAGTACATGTGTATATATAAGATCTGATCACTGGGCCAATAGGGAACATCATATATGGAGAATGGATTGAAACTATCAATTATATCATCTTGTTTGGATCAGCACCAGCAAGCAGAGAATCAGGAGATTTACAGCATTGGGAAAGTCTGTTATCAAGGACCTCTTCAAAATACTGAAGAGCAATAAGTGTGCCTTGAAGACAAAAGTGTGCCTGATTCAAGTCATCGTCTTTTCAGTAACTTCTGAGGCATCTGAGGGCTGGACAATAAATAAGGAAAATGAAGAATTGATACCTTTGAGATGTGGTGTTAGAGGAGAATTCTGAGTGTCCATGTACTGCCAAAAGAACAAACAAATATGTCTTGGAGAAAGTGCAGGCAGAATGCTTCCTGGAGGAAAGGATGAGAAAGCCTTGGGCATGTTGCTAGGAGAAGCTATTCCTTGGAAAGAAACATCATACTTAGAAAGGTAGAAAGTCATTAAAGGATAAGGCCTCTAGATGAAATGGATTGACACAGTGTGCAATGAACTCAAGTGTGTCAGAGTTAATGAGGATTACATAAGATATAACAAGATTCAGATGTATTGTTCATAGTATTGCTATGAACTGTGTTTGATATAATGCCATCTAACAGCAACATACTGTCTGTAATGACCAAGATCCTTTCAGAATAGACCCATATCCTACACAAGGCACACCTCACAATAAAAATAATATAGTCCTAGAGGTATATGGTCCAAATCAGCATAAAATTTAAAATATCTACCATTTGTGAAGACAGTTTACAAAAATTTAACATGGATTACAGACTCATTCAGACTTCAATATTGAGTTAAGGCTCTGTTTTAAGACACAACTTTGCTTGCTGAAAGCTAGGAGGATTTGAAACACTTGTTTTCAACTAGTCATATATATTTCCATCTTCTTCATATATTCATCCTAACCATTCTCAATATTTCCTACACTAAAATTTATATGCTATGCTTTATTTTCTCAACTTATAAAATCTGGCATCTTTATTTGGCTTATTTTTTTTTCTTTAGTTCCTAAAGCTGATACGGAGTGACTTCTGCAAACATGACTTTGTCCTCTGAGTAGCAAATGCTGTGTCACTCTTTTCCTCTGGCAGCGTTTGTGACAGAAAATGCTTAAAGAAAGGGTTTTTAAAGGGAGATTCTGAAATCTCTGGGAAATTCCGCAAGTGGACAGATATTCATAGCTGTGTCAACAAATGACATTGTCCGGGAATTACTGAATCATGTGTCAGACATTCCAATGTTAGAATGGACTCAGAAGGAGGAAGCTGGCTTAGGAGATATTAATTTTTGGCTGCTGAGCCGGAAAAATATAGAAGACTTCCTCTACTTAATCGACTTTCTAGTGTGGACTAGAGGAAGCTTCTCAGGCATGGGAAAGCAGATCTTGACACCTGAGCCCAATGGGAAGGTGCAGGTTAAAAGCCTGATTTTTAATCGTTTAGTAGTCATAGTACAGGTTCAAATTTTAAAGGGTGAGTGTAAGAGGAAGCACATTCCAGCAGAGAGAATAGCAAAAACAAAGACTGTGAGATGCACGTACTTAAAAGACTGAACCTCAGGGTAGGAGGGGGAAATGGATATTAAAAGGAGTTTGGATAGGAACAAAGAGCCCATGCAGAGAAGAACTAAGATAATAAGGAATATAAACTGCACATTAAGATCATGAGCTGGAGATATAAACTAAGATTAAAAATAGAAGAGGAGGTGGTCAAAGTTCACTTGACCTTGAGGTTTGGTTAGTTAGAAAATTTCTATGGTAAATCAGACTAGAAAAGGTAGGAATCAGCCAAGTGCAATAGAAGTAAAGAGAAGAAATAACTTTCTCATAAGAAAATAGAAACAAAACCAAAACAAGCACATGAATAAAATAAGAATTTAAAAAATCCAAAACCCCTCATGTATTGGAATACTCAAGGAGAAATAGAGGTTGTTAAAAAGTACCAGTACTAACTGATAATGGGAAACACATGAGGACATATAAAAGGCAAAGTAAGTGAGACATAAAGTTGTATAAAGTCTAGTTCCCATTTTTTAGCATAAACACAACATGTAAATTGTTGCTATTCTTAGTTGAAATTGAGCTGAATATGTCTCATAGGTACCCTTTGAATAATAAATCTGCACCCTATCCTATCATGAGCCATCCTCTTCATCTTAGACAGACCTGAGTCCATTGCTGTAATCACTGTATCAATCTATCTCTTTGAGGGTTTTTCTTTCATTGACACTCCACCTTTCCAGGGAATAATATTTCATAGCAACATGTGCAAAGTATGAGAGATAAAGCTTCATCACCTTTCTCTCCAAGTTGCACTCTGGATGCACTTTTCCCCAGACAAGTATGTTTGTTGTTTTGCAAGTCCTTGGGTTATTCAGTGCTCTTCTCCAACACTACAACTCAAAAGCATCAATACTTCTGTTATCTTTATTCACTGTGAGGCTCTCAGATACATAGCAAGTGATTGAAACACACAAGAGTGGAAAAAATAATTATATCAAAACTTTAACATTTAAACTTGTTAAAGTGATGGCGAGAGCACATAAAATTTTACCTTTTTTATGCTTTGATATACTAAAAGTTAGTTTAATCTGTAATGAGAACCTATAAAAACGTTAAGAAGAATATGAAAAGGAAAGAATGAAGGAAATCGTTTTGAAAGTTAATAAAGATAACCAAATAGTGTGGGCAGTAAGAATAGCTCCAGAAGGACTCTGTCCACGGTTTATATAATGCTGAGGTGACTGGAATAGTGACATTCACTGCAGAAAAGCAAACATTTGTGAGCTTGTTTTCTTAGATGGAGGCCACTCTGTTGAAATCAATCCACATCTAGCTACCCACCTCTCTATTGTCCGTTCTCAATCCTAGAATTTGCTTCCTTGGCTAGCAGCATTTAATGACCTAGATGTTAATATATGTTTATAATTTGAATGTGTTGAATAGAACTTTATGGTAAACAGCGAGTTGACTACTGCCAAGACAGTTTGATACATGTCTCAGAGCTTGGGAAAAAGGAATCATAATCACAATAATTCAGAGACAGTTAATCAGCTCTAACACAAAGCTGATTGGAAATGAGATCGGATACAGTTAATCAGCTTCCCATCTACAGCTTATTGTAAATGAAATCAGAGACAGTTAATCAGCTTACACTTGATTGCTAACACAATAAAAAATGCCCAGTTTACCCCCAACTTTCAAGTAAATAAAAAACACATCCTCCAGGATCCAAGCTAAAGGCTCACTCTCAGGCAGAACCAAACCAACTTTTAAATACAAGGCTCGCCCATCAGATCCTGTTTACCTACGTAAGAGTTGCAGAAGATCAGGGAATATAACCTTTGGTACAAATTGCATCTAAATGTAGGGGGGGAAAAAGATTCCTACCACTGTACCAATAGGTAGTGCCATGATGGATGGAGAGGAGATTGAGACTGTCAACAGCTTCACTTTGCTTGGAATAACAGTTAACACCTTTGTTATGAGAGACACATTGCACCGGGGAAAGTCTGAGTTAGGGACCTTTCCAAATTATTGATGAGCAGTGATGTCACTTTGAGGACTAAGGTGCATTTGATTCAGGCCACACTCTTTCCAATCACTTGCTATGCATTTGAGAGCTAGACAATGAACAAGGATGACAGGAAAAATTTATGCCTTTGAACTGTGGCTTTGGAGAAGAGAACTGAACATTCCATGGACAGCCAAGAGAACAGAAAGATATATCTTAGAGAGGGTACAGCCAAAGTGCTCTTTGGAGGCAAGAATATGAGGCTTCACCTCACATACTTAGGACATGTTGCTAGGAGATGCTATTCCTTGGAGAAGGACATGATCATGGGAAAGGTAATGGATAATGATAACGGTAAAACATAATGGAAGGTTGGTGAAGGAGAAGAAGGTTCTCAACCAGGAGGATTGACTCAGTGACTGCTGCAATGGGCTCTTGTGTGTCAGGAAGTGTGAGGATGACACAGGATAGAATGGGGTTCAAATCTTTTGTTCATAGGGTCGCTATGAGTCATACGCAACTTTACGGCACCTAACAATGACAACCCAAGCGGACTAGTGTCTATTGTCTATTGCCTATTGCTGTCTTGACAGTTGGCAGGTTTCTGCAGTGTTGTTAAGTTAAAAATATGTTTCTAATCAATAGAGTTTTATTTTGCCTGTGATCCCTAGAAAGTAAGACTATCAAAGATTCTGTGAGAGCAAACATTATTTTTATTTCACAAACAGCTATTTATACTGCTTATATATAATATTTTTTTTTAAAAGTCAAGGACTCTCCTTCATAGGGTCGCTATGAATCACCTGCGACTCAACGGCACTTAACAACAATAACATCGAAAGAGAGAGAGAGAGAGAGAGAAATCAGCTGGCCCAGTGAAGAGAAAACGATGTGAGCAAGACAAAGGTGAGTGACTTTTAGTTCGCAGCCCTCAGGACAGTCTTTCATTGTTTTTGTTCAGACATTCCTCTAGGTCGTATAGCCCTGGTGTACAAGTTGCCGTCCCGCGGTCACTTGTGGTTTCTGTGAGGCTGAACACTGTGACACGGATGTGTCAAATGCGTTAATGGTTGGCTACCCAGTGCGGACTGAGAGTGGGGTGGAGCTCCCCGATTGAACAAGTGTGGAAGGAGGAGTGGCGTCCACTTCCATAATAGCTTGCCTCCGGAAACCCTATGAACTTGGAGAGAGGATGAAAGGCACCCAAGCGTCAAGGACTCTCCTTCATAGGGTCGCTATGAGTCGCCTGCGACTCGACGGCACTTAACAACAACAACAACATATATAATGACTTTCCTAGAGTCTAGTAAGAACCTTATTTTCATGGTGCCATCTACTGTAATACTATCAGTATTAAAAACTATTTTTGCATATCTTTTAAGTGTTCAGGACAAAGGGAAAATAAGAACCTGGAAATCTGAACTAGTGCACCATTACCAGGGCGAGAGCAACAACTGCTTCAGCTTTGGGCTAACTCCCCTTCTGTTCTCTTGTCTAGTATTTGGAACTGAGCGAATCATGACCTGTGATGATCATTTAAGAAAGAATTACCTTTCACCACCAATCACAAAGAGTCACAGATTGAGAGGATAGGCTATTTAAAATTAGAAAGAAGACCCTTCCCCTCCATAAATATTGGAGTTTTGTCCCTAGACTGATGTCTTTCTCATTCTCAAGAAGGAAGTGTACAGTATGCGCGTAATAAACTTTTCTTTTTTCTTACTAAACTTTATCTTTCAATAAACTTTTATTTCCTCTTTATAAGCTTTTCTTTCACTAATACGCTTGGTTTAGAAGCTGGAGTGGCATCTACTTCCTAACATGCTTCCAGAGGTTCTATCAACTTTGATAAATGTTGATGGTTGTAGAGGGGCTTCAGGCCTTTTGTTCATAGAGTTGCTGTGAGTCATGCTCGACTCGAGGCAATCAACAATAATACGGTTGGTATTACTCACTTTTAGTGAGTGTCTGTCACTGGCAACCTTCTCTGGAGGGCACTCACTAGTCCTTTCCAAGGCAACTGATCCCAGATGTTTTCTAAGCCTGTACTGAAACCTAACATTACTTTCTTCAATATTTTAACTTTTTTTGTCTCAGATAAAATTTGGCAGAGTCTTATGAAACATTAAATTTTTTGTTTTTCTGTTATGACAAAAATATTTTGTTTGACTAAAGACATTTTTTTCATCTTTAAAAAAATTAAGAGGTTTTTAGAAATCACTACAATTATTGTGAGAATGAGGCACTACACTTTTATGCCTAAAGTTTAACCAGTGCTGATTTGAATTAAATCCCAAACATTTTAGAATCTATCTCTACAATTCTAAGGAAAGTTTGACTAATATACTCTGATTTTAGAACAAGATTTCTATGTTATCATTTCTTTCTTTTATTTGCCTTAAAGATATTTTAAAAATATAAGACAATTCAGTAAAACATTCAGGTTTCCACTTATTCTTCTCAAAATAATTTTAATTCCATATGACCCAGCTATTCCACTGGATATATTATTATAATACATTCCAAGAAAATCATAACTGAGGCACAAATGGAGACTGGTACACCAGTATTCATAGTAGCATTATTCACCATCACAAGAACATGGGAATAGCCCAGATGTTCAATCACAATTGAATGGATTGAGAGATCATGGTACATCCACATGATGGAATACTTTGCAGCATGAAGGAGCAATGATTTCTGTAAATTACTACCTAACTTGGGAGGGACTGAAGAGCATTATGCTAAGTGAACTAACTCAGTCTCATAAGGACAAATATTGTATAATATCAATATTGCAGAACAAGCATGAGGATCCAAGTAGGGGAAGGGTGGGAGCAGAGGGGTGAGGATGGACTGGGCTAGGAGTGGTTCACAGAATTTGATGGGTGGAGGGAGGGGTTGGTGAAGCAAATGGGAAAGATCCAGTGTGAAAAACAATGTACCCAAACTTTGTAAATAAACCATTATTAAAACAAGTAGTTTTATGTTGAAGGCATCAAAACATTTGTTGTTAGATGACATCCAGTCCACCACGGCTCTTAGTAACCCTATGATTAAAATATCTGTACCCTCTCCTGCTCTGTGCCATCTTCATCACTTTGTCAATTCATCTGGTTGAATATCTTCTTCTCATTCTCTTTTCCAGCCTGGTACAATTTTCTAAGGACTGGCCACTCCAAATGATGGGCCCAAAGTATATGAGGTAAAGTTTCACCATCTTTGTCTTTAAGTAGCAGCCTGGTTGTACTTCTTCCAAAATAGATTTGTTTATTGTTTTGCCAGCCCATGAGATCCTTAGTGCTCTTCTCCAACAACACAGTGTAACAATATATCAATTCTTCTTCTGTCATCGTTATTCAATGTGTAACTTTCAGATGCATAAAAAGTAATTGGAAAGATTATGGCTTGAACTAAGGACACCTTACTTTTTCAACTGGCATAGTTGTTCTTTAGAACTTTGGAGAGGCCTCAACAGGAGACTTGTGTAATACAACATGCCTTTTGATTTTTAACTGCTGTTACCATGGGCATTGATTGTGATTCCAAGTAAAATTAAATCATTGACAAATTCAGTCTTTTTCCTTTATTCCTGATGCTGCCTATTAGTCCAGTGGTGAGGAATTTTGTATCGTATTGAAGACTGTAGACTTTGATCTTCTGTGGTAAGTATTCAAAGTCCTTTTCACTTTCTGGAAGCAAGGCTGTTTCATCTGCCCAATTCTTTGATTGATGAGTCTTCCTTCAATTCTGAAGTTACATTCTTTTTCATGTTGTACAACTTTTTGAATGATTTGATCAGCATAAAAATTGAACAGATATGGAGAAAGGACAGATTTAATGCTCACCTTTCTGATGTTAACCCATGCAATGTACCCTTGTTCTGTTTAGACAATAGCTTCTTGATCTAGGTATAGGTTGCACATGAGGACAATTAAGGGATTCTCTTTCTTCTCAAAGCTAGCCATAATTTGTTTTGATCTACATAATCAAATGACTTTGTGTAGTCATCAAATACAAAGAAACATCCTTTTGATATTCTCTGTCTTCAGCCAAGATCCATCATACCCTCTTAGAAATAACATTATGTCACTAAGGATTATGAAAATGAAATTGGAAAATAATGCCATAAGAAAGTCAATATTATAAAACCCCACACAAATATTAATTATCATATTAAAATTATTTTAAAAAATCACTAAGAACCCTTTTATAAGAAAAGAAAATGCTGTCAAGGATTAGATAAAATTAGATTTGTATTTTATAGCACTTATTTCCTAAAATTAAGATATTTTTCATGATCTTCAAAATAATGAGAGTGTTCTCTTTGATTAAATCAATTCTTATTCTATTACTGTTTCATAGATTCCACTGTGACAAAAATTAGTATAGCACTTAAATGTTTATGCATGATTACATACTTCAGAATTTTCTTTGCCAAAGTCTTAAAAAATAAAACAGATTGCCCAGATTCAGACTTTCCAGAATGACTACATTGTCTAAATGAATCATAGCCAAATGGGAAGTTGCACAAATGCTTTCAAAGGTATTTGGTTGTTTAGCTTTTATAGAAGTAGAATGTCTAGGTACTGAATACACAGACAAGCAGGGAACAAAATAACAAAAGAAAAATCTCTGCCTTTATAATACTAGTACACTCACGGGCTAGTAGCTAATTTTGTCTAATTTTCATTATATTTATCTTTTGTTTCTTAATTCCAGAACAATAATTTTATCTATATGTTGCTGTTTTGTGCCATTGAGTCACCTGTGACTCTAGTGACGCTGTGTATATGATTGAGTCGAGCACGACTCATAGAGACACTATGAACAAAAGGCCTGAAGCCCCTCTACAACTATCAACACTTTTCTTTAAAATTAATTTTAATGAACATTTTCAGAAATTTTGGATTTTCAAACATTCGTTATTGCATTTTCTCCCTGCCCAACCATCCCTGCAGTTCGCTCTTCTCTTTGAAAAGTTGTTGTTATTGTTATGTGCCATTGAGTCGTTTGCAACTCATAGCGACCCTATGTACAAGAGCCCTAAATGCTGTTCTATCCTGTGTCAACTTTGCTGTCTCAAACACATTCATTCCCACCACTCCACTCTCAGAACTGATCCATCTCATCGAGGGTCTTCCTCTCCTGCGCCATCCCTCCAGTCTCCCAAACATGATGTCCCTCTCCAAGGACCAGTCCTTCCTTTCAACATGCCAAAAGTATGTCAGAAGAAGCTTCAGAATCCTTAACTCCAGGGAACATTCTGACTTCACTCTCTCCAGGACAATCCTGTTTGTTCTCCTAGCAGTCTATGGTATATTCAGCACTCTTCTCCAGCACCACAACTCAAAGGCATCAATTCTCTTTCTTTCATCCCTATTCACTGTCCAACTCTCTGATGCATAGCACTTAATTGCAAAGACTATAGCCTGGATCAGGCTCACCTTAGTCTCCAGCCTGACGTCATTGCACTTCAGTACTCTTGAGAGGTCCCTTACAGCTGACTTTCCCAATGCAATTCTTCTCCTGATTTCCTGGCTGCTGTTACCAAGAGTGTTGACTGTGGAACCAAGTAAACGAAAACTGTTAACTATCACAATCTCTTCACCATCCATACTGATGCTGGCAATTGGCCCAGTGGTGAAAAATTATTTCATTGGTATAGAATCCCCCAGCTCCCGCCCTGAGTACACTCCCCTGTGCAACCTTCATTCTGGAGTCTTGTCATAACCATAATACCCCATCATATATCGCTTTCAAACAGTTCTCTCCCTCATCATTTATCAAAGTTCATAGAGTTTCTGTAGACATGTTATTTAGGAGGTGGATGCCGCTTCTGCTTTCAAACCTGTAATAGTAAGTTATTATTGTTATGTGCCATTGAGTTGCCTGCAATATATAGCGACCTTATATAAAGCAGCTCTGAAGTCCTGAGTCAATCTTACTAATTCTGACACATCAACTCCCATTGCCCCAGTTACTGTATCAATCCATCTCATCTAGAGTATTCCTCCCCTGATCTGCCCCTCCACCCTTCCAAGCATGGTGTTCTCCAAGGAACGGCCTCCTGACCGCGTGCACAAAGCATGTGAGACAAAGCTTCAAAATCCTAGCATTCAAGGAGAAACTTGGTTTCACCTCCTGGAGAAAAATCTGTTTGTTTCCTTGGAAGTCCATGGTATGATCAAGACTCTTCTCTAGCACCACAACTCAAAGGCATTTTTTTAAATTTTTTTATTTTTTTTTTTTCAAAGGCATTAATTCATCTTCTGTCATCCTTTATTTGTGTAATAAATCAAATTCCAAGTTGCCACCTAGGGAACTGAGGAATCCAACATTCTACATAACAAAAATAATTAGGGAAGTAGGAGAAAGATTTGCAGGCTAAGTTCTTCAGTTTGACTCAGGTAAAGTGTATAGTTAAAGTGATATTTGGGTCCAGTGACCTTTGACATGTAAATGAGCTTCCATTGACTTCCAGAAAGTTGTAAAGAAATAATGTTGGGGTCATTATAGTTCACCACTGAACTCTGACTATGATTTGAATCGCACAGGGATATTTAGAACCAAATAAACAAGCTATTACAAGAATATTTTTCTTTTTTCTAATATGAAGCTCGTTGATGAAAGGCAAATCTCTCTGGATCTACAGAAAACTTGAGTGCAGGAAATTGCACAGATGGCTTTAAGGAGGAGGTGAGTAGATTTTTCTGAGTAAAAACTGTTCATTTATCCTAAAACTAATAGTAAAGATTTAAAAAATCAGATGGAATACACTAATTTGTTGTTTTACCACTTAAAGTTTTCTTTATTTTTTTTT
>NW_006399980.1:1342484-1350184 GCF_000299155.1 Elephantulus edwardii | reverse complement strand
CATTGGTGTACAAGTCTCCACTTGAGCCTCACTTCCCATTTTCTGGGGGTATATTTCAAGCAGTGGAATAGCTGGGTCATATGGAATTTCTATGTTTAGCTTTTTGAGGAAGTGCCAAACTGCCATCCAGAGTGGTTGGTTATACCATTTTACAATCCCACCAACAATATATAAGAGTTCCTATCTTGCCACATTCTCTCCAACATTTATTACTGTTGTCATGTTAAACTTTGGCATTGCAACAGAAGTGAGATGGTATCTCACTGTGGTTTTGATTTGCATCTCTCTTATTGCCAGTGATTTGAAGCATTTCTTCAGGTGTCTGTCAGCTAAATGTTTCTTTAATGCATTTGTCTCTTCAATGATAAATAGATTTCAAAAAAACAGCGATGAAAATTTTGTTTTCTTAATAAGTAAACATTTTTGAGTAAAGCAGTGAATCTGAAAGGTATTTTCTCCAAAATTATAATTGAAAATTTGCCTTTACTCACTTTATTGGGGTTTTGTTTGTTTGTTTTAAATTTCACCTGTAAGAATAAGGCAAATGATTCTGTGTGGGATTTTAAAAATCTTATTTTTCACGATTTTGTTGTTCTTATGTTATGTGCATCAAGTTGCCTGCGACTTATAGTGACCCTATGTACAACAGCCCTAAAAACCCTGCTCTATCCTGTGCCAATTGAACTGCCTCTGACACACCCATCTCGATTACCCCAGTCACTGAATCAATCCACCTCATAGAGGGTCTTCCCCTCTTGCGCCGTCCCTCCACCCTCCCAAGCATGATGTCCCTCTCCAGAATTCTTGCCTCCAAGGAACAGCCTGGTTTAACCCTCTCCAGGCTGAATCTGTTTGTTTTCTTGGCAGTCCAGGATACATTCAATACTCTTCTCCAGCACCACAGCTCAAAGGCATCAATTGTCCTTCTATCCTTCCTAGTCATTGTCCAACTCTCTGATGCATAGCAAGTTATTGCAAAGACTATAAGCTGTATCAGACACACCTTAATCTCCAGAGTGACAGCATTGCTCTTCAGTACTATGGAGAGGTCCCTAACAGCAGACTTTCCCATCGCAATACGTTTTTTTGATTTCCTGGCTACTGGTGCCAAGAGTGTTGACCGTTGAACCAAGCAGACTAAAGACGTTAACAATCTCAATCTCTTCACTATCCATACTGATGCTGCCAGTTGGTCCAGTGGTAAGAATCTTTGTCTTCTTCATGACTTTATTGAAATGTAATTTAAAAAAAATATTAATTTTAATGAAAGTTTACAGAGACTTAGAATTTCCAGTCATTTATTGTTACACTTTTCTCCTTCTCTCCCTCCCCCCGCCCCAAATAACTCTTCTTCTAGAAAAGAAAAAGAAAAACTCTTTCATTGTTATACAATCCCTCCTCCCAAGTTCATTCCACTACGCAACCTTCACTCTGAACTTTGTTAATGACAAGAATACCCATTCAAATTCCTTTTAAACAGTTCTCTCCCTCATCTGTTTCAATGCAGTATACATCATTCCTCCCCTCCTTTTCTGTCTTCTCTCAACCTTGATGTCAATCGCATTTCAGTGGCCCTACACAACATTTGTCCTTTTCTGACTGAGATATTTCACTCAGCATTTCACTCAGTCTTCCAGGGTCATCCATTTTGCATATTTCATGCGTTCTTTGTTTTTTAATGCTGCATAGCATTCCATTGTGTGAATATACCTGAGTTTCTCTATCCATTTGTTTGTTGATGGGCACTTGTGTTGTTTCTAGCTCAAGCCATGATAAACATGGGTGTGTGTGTATATCAGCTTGGGTGGCAGTTATGGTTTCTTTAGGGTAAATTCTCAGTAGTGGAATTTCTGGATGAAATTACTGAGGTGTAATTTATCCACAATAAATACTTATTTAATACTTATAGAAAATTGGGTAAGTTTATATAACTATAAAATCATCATTATAGATGAGCAAGAAAGGAAAATAAAAGAGGAAGATAAAGTAAAAGAGTGAGATGGAGGAAGGTACAGGGGAAAAGAAAGAATAAAATTTTTAGATAGCAGTCTTGCACACGCATATTCCTCTGTGCCAAAGAATTTGGAAGACAGCTACCAGACCAACTGACTGGAAGAGATCATTATTCGTACCCATTCCAAAGAAAGGTATCTAATCTAGAAAGTTAAAACTATTGATCAATATAATTAATATCACATGTAAGTGAAATATTGTAGAAGATTATTCATTGCACTGGAGTAGTACATTGACAGGAAACTTGCCAAAACATCAAAGTAGGTTCAGAAGAGGTCGTGGAACAAAGGAATATCATGGCAGAGATCATTGGATCATGGTTGAAACTAAAGACTAAAAAACAAATTTATTTTTGTCTTATGCAAATGCATGCCAATGTGTAGGCCTTAATAAATTATGGATAACATTGAGAAGAAATGGAATTCCAAAAACGTGATAGAACAAGAAATAGTTACTAAAGCAGAGCAAGGGGAAATGTCTGAGTGAAAGTTAGGATAAGTGTGTACCAAGTCTGTTTTCTTGCACTTTACTGAACTCAATTTGTATGCTGAACAGAGAAAATCTGGGAAACTGGACTTTATACAGAAGAATGTGACATCAGGATTGCAGTAAAATGCATTGACAACCTATGATATGGAGATAACACAAGACTGCAGCAAGTGAAAACGTGAACACTTATCGAAGAAGATCAAAGATTATGGCCTTCATTATGGATTATACTTTAACATCAAGAAAACAAAAACACTCATAACAGGACCAATAAATAATACGGTAGATAGAGAAAAAGACAGAAGTTGTCAACAACTTAATTTGGCTTGGGTACATGATTAATAAAACATTTTATAAAACATTAATAAACACCTGGATCCAATTTCACCAAGCTAAAGGTCCATTCACAGGTAGGATCAGACTGACTCTTAAATGCCAAGGCCCTCCCACCAGATCCTGTTTGCCCACACAAGAGGCTCGCCACCCAAGCTGATTGTAAGGGAGGTCAGGTACAGTTAATCAGCTTACACTTGATTGCTAAAGGAAAAGAACACCTGAAGAATGTCTATTTGTGCTTTATTGACATTGCAAAGGCTTTGACTGTGTGGATCATGACAAGTTGTGGCTGACATTGACAAGAATGGGAATCGCAGAGCACTTGATTGTGCTCATGCACAACCTATACCTGGATTAGGAGGCGGTTATGTGACCTCCAGAGTATGGGAGCACTCTGTGGTTTGGAACAGGGAAGGCAGTGCATCAGGAATGCATTTTATCTCCATACCTGTTCAATCTATGTGCTGAGCAAATTATCCGACAAGTTGGACTCTATAAAGAGGAATGTGGCATCAGGATTGGAGGCATCATCAATAACCCATGTTATGCAGATGACACTTGATTGCTGAAAGTGGGGGGACTTAAAGCACTTGTTGCAGAAGATCAAGAAATGCAGTCTTCAGTATGGATGTCAATATCAACATCTCAATATCAAGAAAACAAACATTCTTACCACTGGACCAAGAGACAGTGCCATGATGGATGTGATAGATGGAGAGGAGATTGAAATTGTTAAAAGCTTCATTTTGCTTGGTTGCAAATTAACACCCTTGGGATGAACAGTCAGGAAATATGGAGATGCATTGCACTGGGAAAAATCATCAGTTAGAGATCTTTCAAAATTATTGAGAAGTAGTGATGTCTGTTTTAGGATTCAGATGTTATTTATTAAGGCCATTGTCTTTCCAATTATTAGCAATGCATCTGAGATCTGGACAATGAATGAGGAGGCCAGAAAAATAATTGATGCCTTTGAGCTATGGTGTTGGAAAAGAGCACTGAACATCCCATGGACAGCCAGAGAACAAATAGATATATCTTGGAGAGGGTGAAGCCAGAGTGCCCTTTGGAGGCAAGAATGATGAGGCTTTTGCCTCACGTTATTTGGACATATTGTTAGGAGCTGCTATTCCTCAGAAAAGGACATGATATTGGGAAGGGTGGTGGGTCAGCAAAGGAGAGGTAGACCCTCAACCAAGTGGATTGACACAGTGACTGCTGCAATGGGCTCTTGTGTGTCAGGAAGTGTGAGGATGGTGCGGGACAGGACTAGGTTCAGATCTTTTGTTCATAGGGCTATTATGAGTCATACTCAATTTGATGGCATCTAACAACAACAGCACATAATTAACACGCATGAATGTAGATGTCAAGAAATCAAAAGGTGAGTTTCATTTGGCAAATACGTTAAGAACCTTTTTAAAGTGCTAAAGAGGAAGGACGTCTGTTTAAAAATTAAGGTGCACCTGAGCCAAGTTGTAGTATTTTCAATTGATTCTCATGCATATAAAGATTGCCTTTGAATTGTGATGTTTGCATAAAATCTTGAATATACTCACGGACTGCTTAGAAAAGTAGAGGGTCAAAGAAAGTGTGAAAGACTACATGTTTCGGATTGCCACAGTGACTGCAACAACAGAATACAGTAAAAATAGAAAATGAGGCAGGTGTCAGTCTGGTGTATATAAGATTAATTTGAGTCTGATTCTACTTGACAACACTTAACAACAAAAAGACAGAAAAGTCTCTTTGGGAGAATGCAAATAAATATTCTACTTTAAATCTGAAAAAAACCCCCATTATTATGACTCTATGGATTATGTCCATTACTCTGAATGATTTCCTTGTGTCCTTTTTGTTGCCCTTCGTTTCAGCTCTGTTTCTTGGTGCCCTATCAAGCTATTTACCTTCTGAGAAGTTCTCAGGGAGAATGTTCCTAGAGATCAAGGCAGAAGCTGTAAGACATATTTTTTTGAGATACTATAACCTCAAAATTCCATCCCACATTTATGCCACATCTTTTGGATTAAGCAGGTCATGAATATAATTTGAAATTTAAGATGAGAGATAATAAAGTGTACAACATATGGGGGTGCTGAGAGTTTGATAAGGGAGTCTCAAATATGGGGAGTCTCCTCTAGTAAAGATTTGTTGTTGGTGTTATGTCCCATCGAGTCACTTGTGACTCATAGCGACCCTATGTAAAATGGCTCTAAACCCTGCTCTATTCTGAGCCAACCTTATCATCTCCGACACACCTATCCTCGTTATCTGTTATTGAGTCAATTGTCTCATTGAGCGTATCCTTCTCTTGCACTGTCCTTCCACTCTCCCAAGCATGATGTCCCTCTCCAAAGACTGTTTCCACCTTTCAACCTGCCCTAATTATGTCAGAAGAACCTTCAGAATCCTTGCCTCCAAGGAGCAGCCTGGTTTCACCCTCTCTAGGTTGAAACTGTTTGTTTTCCTATCAGTCCATGGTATATTCAACACCAATATTCCTTCTGTCATCTCTAGTTATTATCCAGATTTCTGATGCACTGCAAGTAATTGTGAAGACCATGGCCTGGATTAGCCACATCTTAGTCTCTAGCCTGACATTATTGCTCTTCAGTACTTTGGAGAGGTCACTGACAGCAGATTTCCCCAATATGATTCATCTTTTTATTTCCTAGCTGCTGGTGCCAAGAGTGTGTTTTGTGCATCCAAGCAAATGAAGTTATTAACAATCTCAATCTCTTTAATGTCTGTCATCATAGTGCCAGTTATTCCAGTGGTGAGAATCTCTATCTTCCTGATGTTCAGCTTCAATCCATATGGAAGGCAGCATTCCTTGATCTTTTGCAGTATGTTCTTCGGGTCCTCCTCAGTTTCCACAAGCAAAGTTGTGACATCTGCATAATGCAGGTTGTTGATGAGTCCACATTCCTCCTCAGAGAGGTCAGCCCTCTGGATGATCTGTTCTGCATATAGACTGAAAAGATATGGAGATAGGACACAGCCCTGGCATACATCCCGTGTTTGAACTATGCAGTGTTTCCTTGCTCTGTTCTGATGACTGCCTCCTGGTCCAAGTATAGGTTCTGCACAAGCACAATCAAGTGTTCTGGAATTCTCATTCTTCTTAGAGTTAGCCATAGTTTGTTTTTTTTTTTTTTTTGTGATCCAAACAGACAAATGCCTTTGCATAGTCAAAGAAACACAGATAGACATTCCTCTGGTACTTTCTGTTTTCATTCAAGATCCATCTAACACTAACTATAATATCTGTAGTACCACAGCTTCTTGTAAACCCAGCCTGCACTCTGGTAGTTCTCTGCTGATAGTTCCAGTCGTTTTAAAATTATTTTCAGCAGAATCTTGCTTGTATGTGATATTAATGATTTTGACCTGCACTCTGTCAGGTCACCTCTCTTTGGAATGGAAACAAATAAAGATCTCTTCTAGTCAGTTGGCCAGTTGGTTGTTCTCCAGATTTCTTGGCACAACTTAGTGAGTACATTCTGGGCAGCGACTGTTTGTTGAAATAACTCAATTGGTATGCCGTCAATTCCTGAGGTCTTGTTTTTTGTCAGTTCTTTCAGAGTAGCTTAGACTTATTCCTTCATCAACACACTGTCTTGCTCATACATTGTTTCATGAAATTATTCTGTGTCCACCTATTCCTTTTAGTACAGTAACTGTATATACAATTTTGATCATCTTTTAATGCTTTTTTCTTCATTCAGTATTTGTTCTTCAGTTCCTTCAGTTTAAGAATACTGAGTGAGTTTAGCACTTTTGATTTTATGACTCCTGCTCTATTTTGAAATATGAGAGGAGTGTGTGTGTGTGTGTGTGTGTGTGTGTGTGTGTGTGTGTTTGACTGATATGAATCAGAAGTCACTTGTTAGCAGATTTTTGGATGGAAGAAATTATCAAGATTCTTTGTTGTTGTTAGGTGCCATTGAGTCAGCTTCTTTTCATAGAATCCTTACATTCAACAGAACGAAGTCCTGCCAACTCCTTTGTCATCCTTACAATTTCTTCTGTACTCAAGGCCATCCATTAGTTCATTCCAACTTGAGGGCTTCATCTTCCCACAGTACACCAGACAATGTTCTGTTGTTAGATATAGGGTTTTCAAAGTCTCATTGTTTCAGAATGGGAAGACTTGTCCTGTTTCCTCTGTAGTCTTAGTCTGGAAACTCCACTGAAACCCATTCCTCTTAAGTTATCTTGATTTTCTATGAATACTGACACCTTATTTCAACATAACAACAACACAAAAGTCACCACAGTACAGGAAACTGATAGTTGTAAAAAAATTGGCATCCTTAGACTATCACAATAGGATTAAAAGCCTCTGAAACAGCCTAACTTTCTTATTTTATAGATACTCAGACCAAAGTTTAAGTTTTTTATTTAACTTAAAGTTTAATTTCAAGTTAAATGGAGAATATTAATGGATTCCATTGAAAAATATGAGAACATCGTAAATAATATTCATTGTGTTATAGATCTGTATGATGAGAAAATTATTTGAGAATCTAGACTTTATGAAAAAGAACATGACATAGGAATCTAATGAAGGACTCATCAATAATTTACATTATGCAGATTACAAAATCTTGCTTGCTGAATGTGAGAAGGACTTGAATTGCTTCTGCAAAAGTTCAAAGAGTACAGTCTTTAATATGGATTGCCTCTCAAGATCAAGAAAACAAAAGTTCTCACCACTGGACTGATTTGTGACATCATAATAGATAGAGAAAAAATTGAAACTGTTAATGACTTCATCTTACCTGGGTCTACAATCAATACGGTTGGTGCCAGCAGTGAGAATATCAAGAGATGTATTGCACTGGAAAAATCAGCAATCA
>NW_006399980.1:1339646-1340288 GCF_000299155.1 Elephantulus edwardii | reverse complement strand
TCTTTCCACCTTCTTTTAATACTTCCTGGATCATTTAATAGTCTGCTTAAAGTATCCTTGATTATAACAACTCGAGGTTTGAATTTGTTCTTCAGTTCCTTGAGCTTAAGTGTATTCTTTCAGCATAAAACTACATTAATGTGTTTGCAATTATATATTTAATATAAATATTGTCAGCCTAATTCTTAAACTTTATACTTTTAAAAATAAAAATTTATATCTATCTATCTATCTATCTATCTATCTATCTATCTAAACAACAGTTTAAAGTTCCAGTCCTTGGGAAATAACATCATATTGAGACAAGTGGAAGGTCAGAGAAAAGAAAGAAGATTCTCAACATGATGGGTTGATATGGTGACTGTAGCTATGGGCTTGAACGTCTCTCAGATTGTGGGGATGGTGTAGGATAGGCTAAGGGTTAGATCTGTTGTTGATAGAATGGCTGTGAGTCATAGAGAGAGCTCTGTTGGCCTAGTGGATAGAAAGTCATGCCACAAAGCCAAATGTGGGTAATTTTAATTTGCAGCCCTCAGGCTTGGTTTTAATTGTTTCTGGCCAAACATTCTTCTAAGTGTTATAGCACTGGTCTGTCCATTTGCTGTACAGAGGTAACTCGTGGTTGCTGTGATGCTAAACACT
>NW_006399980.1:1323093-1339546 GCF_000299155.1 Elephantulus edwardii | reverse complement strand
CACAGTGGCTGAAGCAATGGGCTTATGTATGTCAGAAATTGTAGGGATGGCAGAGAGAGGATAGGGATCAAATCTTTTGTTCATAGAGGCAGTATGAGTTGTATTTGACTAGATGACACCTAACAATAATAACAACATGTGCTTTATATTATCTTTAATTATCTCTTTCATATCATAAACCAAGTAAGATATCAAAACATCAAAATATTTGTTTCCTTGCTCTGTTCTGATGACTGCCTTTTGGTTCAAGTATAAGTTTCACATTAGCACGATCAAGTGTTCTGGGATTCCCATTCTTCTCAAAGTCAGCCACAGTTCGTTATGGTCCACACAGTCAAACGCCTTTGTATAATCAATGAGATCATTGAAATAATATAATGTCACAGATTGGGCTAGGAATTAGATTCTGTGATAAATTTTGGAGCTCAAGATGCTTATTAGGGATCAAAACCTATAAAAGAAAAAGATAGGGGGTTGATATCAGGATTGGACAGTGAAAGAATAGCTAAATTTCAATTCAAGATCAATATAGTAAGCTCCTCTCATTCTGTCCTTAGAAAGCTGAGCTGCTAACTCAGATAGAACTTCTCTGGCTGTTTGAATAAATCATTATCTCTGAGAAAAAAAAGTTGGAAAATCTCCCTCATAATTCCTAGTCTCTGGAACCTAATGTGTTACTCATAAGTCAGTGCCAACTCCAGGGCAATGGGTTAGAATTTGAGCGTTAAAAACTCCTGTAATTCATGGACATAATTTTCACAGAGGGTACAACAACTCCAGAAGGCAGTTTAGTGCTTCCTCAATAAGCTGAAAATAACAATTCCATATGACTCAGCTATCCCATTGCTTGGAATATACCCCAAGAAAAGGAGAAGTGAGGCTCAGACAGAAACTTGTATACTAATGTTCATAGCAGCATTATTCACCATCACAAGAACATAGAAATAGCCCTAATGTCCAGTCACAAATGAGTGGATTGAGACGTTGTGGTACATTTATACAATGGAATACTACGTAACACACAGGAGCAATGTTTTTGTAAATTACTACCTAAGTTAGAAGGGACTAGAGAGTATTATGCTGAGTGAACTCACTCAGTCCCATAAGGACAAATACAATAAAACCATTATTGTAGAATGAGTATCAGGATCCAAGGGGGGGAGGGTAGAAAATAGAGGGGTGAGGATGAAGGGTGTAGCGTGTTAATCATAGGGTTGCACAATTTGGTGGGTGGGTGGGGTAAAGGAAATGGGAAGGATCTTTTGTAAAAGCAATGTATTAAAACTTTGAAAATAAACCAGAGAATATAAAAATAACAACAACAAAATTCCCAAACTCTTGTCATTGCATTTATAGCCTAAAAAAAGGTTGGACTTCATATTTGGTCTTAATCACTGAATTTTGGATTGCCTGCCTCATTAAAATGAACAATGTCCGTTTAGAGACTAACATGATCAAGGCCATGGTCTTATCAATACCTTGCTTGCTATGTATCTGAGACCTAGATAATGACTATGGATGAGAGAAGAATTAATGACTTTGAGTTGTGGTCCTGGAGAAAAATATTGAAAATTCCATGGACTGGTAAGGGAAAAAATAGGTCTGTCTGAGAGAAAGTGAAAACAGGTTGCTCCTTGGAGGCAAGGATTTTGAAACTCCATCTCACATTCTTTGGGCATGTTGCTAGGAGGAATTAGTCCTTGGAGAATGTATCATACTTGGAAACGTAGAGGGTCAGTACAGGGGAAGAAGACCCTGGACAAGATGGATTGACACAGTGAGTGTGACAACGGGGACAGATTATTAGAGATGGTAAAATTGGCTCATGATAGAGCAGGGTTCAGAGCTGTAATTCACAGGGCTTGTTATAAGTCATAGTCAACCTGATGACATATAACAACAACAACAACAACTACTAAGAGCATGATCTCCAAGGAGACAGCTCTCTGCTGCTGAGAGAACACATGCTTCTTTAAAGAGAGATGTAGACAATGACCCAACACCTCTGGGAGAAAGTGCAGCCAGACTACTTCTTGGAGGAAAGGATGGCAGATCTTCATCTCAATATTTTGGGCATGTTGCTAGAAGAGGTTATTCCTTGGAGAAGGAAATCATGCTTGGAAAGGTGGAGATACAGCAAAGGAATGGAAGACACAGGTATATTGATACAGGTACTGCAGCAATGAACTTGAGTATATCAGAGACTGTGTGAGGATGGTACAAGATAGTACAGCTTTCAGATCCGTGTTTCACAGGGTCACAATTTTCAGCTGGAATATTTCGAAATTTCTCAGCATCCTATTTTCTCTCTGCACGAATTGAAAGAGTTACTTATTCTCAAAATTTCACTTGCTTGATTTGTAAAATGAAGTACTTTTGTAAATGAAGTTACATTTGTAAAATGACAGTACGTATTTAAAAAAATAATTTGAATTATTGAGACAATTTATATGCATGTTTTCTTGTGATGGTTGTTACCGAAAAAACAAGTTAACATGTAAAATTTACTATATTGTGATAATGTTAACCATCCTTTCCTTGGAAAACTCAGCTGTTAATATATAATATTCCCTTACAAAATGTATTTGTTGCAAAGTAAGATGATTTAGGATTGGAAAGGAAGGTTAGGAGCCTAAATCTTGGTCTCCATGACTTTTCGGAATCTGTCACAAGGTGGCCCCAAATCCATATTCTTCAGTGATCTATGTTCACTGTGACTTGAAAACAAGAAAGTATCTCAACACAAATCTTAGGTTATAACACTTTTAAGTGAAGATTCTTTTCTGGTGCTATTGACCTGACTTTGACTCATAGTAACCCTGTGTATAACAGATTGAATGAAACCTAATCCTGTGCCATTCTCACAATACCCACTTTGTTTAAGCCCATTTATTTTAGTCATTGTGGAAATTCATCTCCTTGAACGTCATCTTCTTCTTCTTTTTTTTTTAATTGACCTCTGCTTTGCATCTAAGAAAGCACTCCAGCTGCAGTTTTCACCGGACAGATTTGTTTGATCTATTAGAAGACCACAGTATATTCAACATTATTCTCCAATACGATTCAAAGTCATCAATTTTTCATTGGCCTTTGCTATTAATTTTTCAACTTTCAGATGAATATAAAGCAGTAGAAAATATCATGGCTTGGATCAGATGCACCCTAACTTTTTCTTTTTAAAAATATATATTTAAACTATATTTTCAAATCTAAACACTTGCATGTACCACCAAAGGTCCAGGTAAATGTTCTTTCACTGCCCGTTTCTAAATGCAGTTATCTACAGGTTATCTTTCCTTTTAGTACTTTGGAAACATTCTTGGTAGAAGGTTTGCTCAGTGCAGTATGTCATTTTATTTCTTGCCTGTTGCTTCCATGAGTGTTGATTATGGATCCAAATAAAACTAAATCCTTGACAACTTTAATCTTTTCATCCACACTGTTCATCTACAGTTATTTGCTTTTACTTTGAAGTTTAATACATAATGAATACTATACTATTCGATCTTTTTCAGTAAGTGATGTAAATTTTCTTCACTTGAGACAAACCATAAGTATACCAAATAGTTCCTTTGATATTCTATTATCTAATATTAAATTGTGCATGAGAGGAGAGAAAGACAAGCAACAAATGTTTGGCCTAAACAAGAGGCCATTCAATACTTGAAGAATTTTTCCCCCCCTAAGTTTCGGTAAAAGTGGAAATTAATTATCCTATTGACATATCCTATTGTGCTATGGTGGCCTAGTGGGTACAAAGCTGTACTGCAAATTCAAATTCACATCCACCAGCTGCTCTAAAGGAGAAAGATGGGCAATATACAATATTATACAATGTTGTATATATAATATTGTATATATTAGCATGTATATACTAATATATACAATATTGTATATAAAATACTGTACAATATATAGCCTATGAAAACCCATTGGAAGGTTGCTATGAGCTGATTCCAACTCAATTGTAAGGAGTAAGTGAATGAATGATGTTCAACAATGAAAGTAGTAAATTACAGCATAGGGTGCACGTTTGAATGAGAAAATTCACTAATATTTCATTTTCTTCTTTCTTAAAAATTATTTTATATTAGTTTACATGCAAAATTAATATACATTGTGTTTCATACATTTCTTCATTGACACTTGCAAGTATAGGCAGAAATTAACAATCAGTAGAGAAAAATAAATGTGTGAAATCTTCTAAAGAGTAAGTTACTGTGTGCACAAAAACATCCTGCCAGTAGGGTGAAAAAAACCACTACAGACTGGCAAAAACATTTGGGAACAGCACCTCAAACAAAGGTTTCATAACAAAATTTACAGAAAAATACAGGGACTCCACAGAGAAAAGACTGATAACCACAGTATGGACAAAATCATAGAAAGACATTTAAAAAAGGAAGACATTTGGGTGGTCAACAGACACATGAAGAAAGTTTAAAGTCACTGGCAATAAGAGAGATGCAAATCAAAACCACAATGAGATACCTTGTCACCACAGTAGAAGTGGCAAATTTTAACTGGACCACAAGTAATAAATGTTGGAGAGGATGTGGAGAAATTGGAACTCTAATGCACTTAAGGGGAGACTATAAAATGGTACAACTGCTCTGGAAGGCAGTTTGGCATTTTCTCAAAAAGCTGAACATAGATATTCCATATGATCCAAGTGCTCTATTAATAGGTATATTCCCCAAGGGAAGTAGAACAGAGATATAAAGGGAGTTGTGTGCACTGATGTTTCTATCAGCTTTATTTACAATCACAAGAAAATGGAAACAGTTTTAAGGCTGTCGGTCAACAAATGAATAGATTGAGAAATTATGGAACATTCACACCATGGAATACTATAAAACATTAAGGAACAATTATACTGGAAAAATCTGCTGTCAGGGACCTCTCCAGAGTACTGAGAAGCAATAATGTCAGTCTAGAGGCTAAGGTGCACCTGATACAGGCCATGGTCTTCACAATTACTAGCTACACATCAGAAGGCTGTACAATGACTAAGGATGACAGAACAATTGATGCTTTTGAGGGTGCAGAGAGAGTGCAGGAGAGGAATACTCCAGATGAAATAGATTGGTACAGTAACTGAGGCAGGTGTGTTGGAATCAGTGAGACTGGCTCAGGACAGTGCAGGTTTCAGAGCTGTTGTACAAAGTCACTATGAATCACAGGTGACTCAATGACACATAACAAGAACAACAATAATAATTTTTTCAAATAATATAAAACATGTAAGAGGCTGGAGAGCATTATGCTGAGTGAAATATCTCAGGCTCATAAGGAAAAATATTACCCAAGACCGTTATTGTAAAGATAGAATGATAACTAGTATGAAAGTTCAAAAGGGGAAGGGGAAGTGGGGAAAGGAACTGAGTATGTGAAGAGGGGAGGAAATAAGACTGGTATTGATGGCTCCTTTGTGACCATGGCATAGCTGTCCCTGCCTCTTTCAAATTTGTGTTCTGGATGGAATAGATAGAATAGATGCCAGTTTGCCCCAGTTATTGTGTTAATCCATCTCATCCAGGAGCTTCCTCTCCCTCTGCTCTTCCGAGGATGATATCCTTCTCCAATGAATGGTCCCTTCCAAGAATGTGCCCAACATATGTGAAAAGAAGCTGCAAAATCCTTGTCTCCAAGAGAGATCTATATGTTCTCCTGGCAGTGCATGGTATGTCCAAGACTCTTCTCTTGCACCACAACTCAAAGACATCAATTCTTCTTCTGTCATGCTTAGTCATGGTCCAGCTCTCTGACACATAGCTTGTAATTGTGAAGACCATGGCACACTTTAGTCTCTAGACTGACATTCTTGCTCTTTAGCACTTTGAAGAGGTCCCTGACGGGAGACTTTTCCAATGTCAAAAGATAGATATATTAAATAAATAATTTCCAAAGTATTTGATGTATATATATTATTTTATTTAACATTGAATGCAAGCAAAAGAAAACCCTTAGCAAAAATGTGACTCATAAACTGAAATAAAAAAAATAATCAGAGTGTTTATGAATCAGAACTAGCTTTTTATCAATGTTTATAGAATCTGCTACTCGGTGCTTCCACTATTCTGTTCTTCCCCTGACAATTGAAATTAATCACAATCCTCAATATGTTGCCATCCTTTGGGAGAAATACGGAATACAAATTCTGGAAAGGCAGCCTGCTTACATGAAGATGACAGCCTTGTGAACCTAGATGCACTTCTACTCTTCCATGCTGAATCAAAGTGGATTGGAACCAACTCGAGGACAGTAATCTCGGATTTTATGGAGGAAAGAATTTTAGTGAAAAGTGTAGCATATTTCACAATCCAAACCAAAAATTAATTTGTTGTTGTTGTTTTTTGTTATCTGCCCTACATTCGCTTGCAACTCATAGTGACCCTATGTAAAACAGCCCTAAACTCTGTTCTGTCCTGTGCCAATCACACTGTCTCTGACACACCCATCCCGATTACCCTAGTCACTGAATCAGTCCACTTCACAGAGGGCCTTCCCCTCCTGCGCCTGCCCTCCACCCTCCCAAGTATGCTGTCCTTCTCCGAAGACCGGTCTCTCCTTACAACATGACCAAAGTACGTCAGACGAAGCCTCAGAATCTTTGCCTTCAAGGAGCAGCCCAGTTTAACTTTCTCAAGGATGAATCTGTTTTCTTAGCAGTCCATGGTACCCTCAATACTCTTCTCCAACACGAAAGCTCAAAGGCATCAATTCTCCTTCTATCCTCCCTGGTCATTGTCCAACTCTCTGATGCATAACAAGTGATAACAAAGACCATGGCCTGTATCAGACGTGCCTTAGTCTCCAGAGAGACACCGTTCCTTTCCGTACTTTAGAGAGGTCCCTAGCAGCAGACATTCCCATCGCAATATGTCTTTTAATTTCCTGGCTGCTGGTGCCAAGAGTGTTGATTGTGGATCCAAGCAAACTAAAGCTGTGAACAATCTGGATCTCTTCACCATCCATCCTGATGCTGCCAATTGGTCCAGTGGTGAGATTCTTTGTCTTCTTGACATTGAGCCTCAATCCATATTTAAGGCTGCAGTCCTTGATCCTCAGAAGCAAGTGCTTCAGGTCCTCCTCAGTTTCAGCAAGCAGAGTTGTGTCATCCAAATAACGTAGATTGTTGATAGATCTCCCACCAATCCTGATACCACTTTTCTCCTCACAGAGCCCAGCCTCCTGGATGATCTGTTCTGCATGCAAGTTGAAAAGGTATGGAGACAGGACACATCCTTGGAATATGCCCTTCCCAATTTTGAACTCTGCAGTATTTCCTTGATCTGTTCTGATGACTGCCTCTTGGTCCAAGTACAGGTTTCACATTAGCACAATCAAGTGTTCTGGGATTCCCATTCTTCTCAGAGTCAGCCACAGTTTGTTATGATCCACAAAGTCAAATGCCTTTGCATAATCAATGAAGCACAGGTAGACATTCCTCTGATACTAACTGCTTTCAGCCAAGATCCATCTAACACTAGCTACAGTATTCCTAGTACCACGACCCCTTCTAAACCCAGCCTGGACTTCTAGAAGTTCTCTGCTGGTGTGCTGTTCCAGTCATTTTTGGATAATCTTCAGTAGAATCTTGCTTGCATGTGAAATAAATGATACTGTTCTATAGTTTCCACACTCTTTTGGGTTACCCTTCTTTGGAATGGGAACAAATATAGTTCTCTTCCAGTCAGTTGGTCAAGTGGTTGTTCTCCAGATTTCTTGGCACAACCTGGTGAGCACGTCCAGGGCAGCATCTGTTAGCTGAAATATGTCAATTGGTGTACCATCTATTACTGGGTCCTTATTTTTTGCTATCTCCTTCAAAGCAGCTTGAACCTTTTCCTTCCTCACCATAGGCTCTTGCTCATATGGTGTTTCATTAAATTCTTCTGTGTCTGCCAATTCCTTTCTTTACAGTGACTCAGCATAGTCTTTCCACCTTCTTTTAATACTTCCTGGATCATTTAATAGTCTGCTTAAAGTATCCTTGATTATAACAACTCGAGGTTTGAATTTGTTCTTCAGTTCCTTGAGCTTAAGTGTATTCTTTCAGCATAAAACTACATTAATGTGTTTGCAATTATATATTTAATATAAATATTGTCAGCCTAATTCTTAAACTTTATACTTTTAAAAATAAAAATTTATATCTATCTATCTATCTATCTATCTATCTATCTATCTAAACAACAGTTTAAAGTTCCAGTCCTTGGGAAATAACATCATATTGAGACAAGTGGAAGGTCAGAGAAAAGAAAGAAGATTCTCAACATGATGGGTTGATATGGTGACTGTAGCTATGGGCTTGAACGTCTCTCAGATTGTGGGGATGGTGTAGGATAGGCTAAGGGTTAGATCTGTTGTTGATAGAATGGCTGTGAGTCATAGAGAGAGCTCTGTTGGCCTAGTGGATAGAAAGTCATGCCACAAAGCCAAATGTGGGTAATTTTAATTTGCAGCCCTCAGGCTTGGTTTTAATTGTTTCTGGCCAAACATTCTTCTAAGTGTTATAGCACTGGTCTGTCCATTTGCTGTACAGAGGTAACTCGTGGTTGCTGTGATGCTAAACACTGTGACACTGATGTGTGAAATGCAAGAATGGTTACCCATGGTGGACAGTGTTTGGTGGAGCTCCCCAGTTAAATCAAGCTTGGAAGGAGGATTGACATCCACTTCCAAAATAGCTTGCCTCTGGAAACTCTATGGAGTTGGAGAAACAATGAAAGTTATACAAGTGTTCAGGTGTTTCATTCATAGGGTTGCTATGAGTTGTCTTGGCAACACTTAACAGCATATTTTTACTTAAAAAATCCTACATAAAGAAAATTATAAAACATTACTCTATAAAAGAAAAGACCCAATAATTGGAAGAATATACCATGCTCATGGATAGGAAGGTTTTTTGCGGGGTTTTTTGCTTAAATTCAGTGTATGATGTGGTATGAATTTAGTATTTACACTTACTCAATTTAACATTATATTTTAAAATTGTTGTTGTTATGTGCCATCAAGCTGAGTTTGACTCATAGGGATCCCATGAACAATGGCTCTGAACATTGCCCTATCAGGAGCCAGCCTCACTGCCTATGGTACATTTGAGTCCATTGCAATAGTCACTGTGTCAATCCACCTCAACCAGGATCTTCATCTCTTGTGATGAACTTCTGCCTACACTTCCAAGCATGATGTTCTTCTCCAAAGACTGACCCATCCTGACACCATGCCCCAAACATTTAAGATAGAGTTACAAAAACCTTGCCTCTAATAAGCAACCTCATTTCACCCTCTCAGAACAGAATTTTTGTTTCTCTTGGAAGTCCATGATGTGTTCAACACTCTTCTCCAGCACTACAACTCAAAAACAGCAATTCTTCCATCATCCTTCTTTATTTGCGTACCTTAATCTTCAGCTGACATCATTGCTTGTTAACATTCTGGAATGCTTCTTTACAGCAGATTTCCTCAAAAGAACTTGTGTTTTGATTTTCTGAATTCTGTTGTCAAGGTTGTTGATTGTGGATATGAGAAAAATGAAATTGTCAATAAGTTCAATATTTTCTCTATTATGATGCTACCTATTGGCACTGCGGTGAGGATTTTTGCTTTCTTCTTTTTGAGATACAGTACATATTGTAGTTTTCAGTCCTTGATCTTCTGGAGCAAAATCTTCAAGTCCTCTTCAGTTTTAGCAAGCAAGGTTCTATCATCTGCATAACACAGGTTGTTGATGAGTTTCTTAAATCTGATTAAACCTTAAAATTAAATAGGAAACATATAAATTATACTACACTATCACTTTTTAACTTTTTTTAATGTTGTTTAAGTTTTTAAGTAAATACTGAAAAAAAAGTCTTGTCAAAAAGAAGAGTGGTTTGCTGTCTATATCTCAGAATTAGCAAGTTGCAGAAATCTCTTCAGATTTCACTTTTGATACTTTTATGTCTGCTATTTTTTAGCTACTAGCGTTATACGTGTATCATTAAATACTTACCTGAATCTATGATACAATTGAATGAGTCAAAGATTTATACGGAACTTTATAAAGAATTTGTAGGAAAGTCACCTATAATAGAAAATGATGTGGAACTTAATATTATGATTGTAGACCAGTGATAATAGTTCAAAACCACTCACATACAAGGCCAGGATTAAGCTCATTAACATTCCCACCTCAGGTGCTACTGCTATAAGTACACTCACACTTTTCACACCCCTGTGCTGGGAAGTTAAATGGCATAGGACAACTTTTTCAGCTTCTTGCACTCTTTCCCTTCTCTCTCTGTCCCTATATATTTAATATGCAGGGAAGGCTTATGCTTTTACATTTAACAGTATATTTGAACTTGATATTCTTCACTTCCTTTCCAAGTCCTGTTGAGTCGTGTATGGCTTTGGTAGAAGGAATGCACCTTTGTAAAGTTGAAAGGCAGGACAATGTTGACTTAGAATAATGTTCAGCAAAAGATGTGAAAAATCATGCTGCTTGTTCAATATTCTAACCAAGGATTTCTGTTTCTGTCAACTTAAGGAGGGAAATAGTTCCATTTCCTTATATCAGAGTTCAATTATTAAATGAAAATGCTCAACATTGTTTTGTCTTCACAGTCCAATCACGTTTTTATCTACATTGAAATAAGACAACCATTTATACAATAGATTTTAAACACAAAGGAACACCATAGAATTTTATTTATTCCTAATTTAAGTATCCAAGAGGTTCCCAAATGATTCTGACTCTGCTATTAACAGTTAAATACTGTATCATCCATTATTTTTGGTTGTCCATTACAAATGGATAAACTGCCTAGAGAAAGCGGGAAGTTTCTCCACACATCGAGTTGAATCATAAAAAGAATCAAAAATCTCTGAATCACCATTATTGTTTCCTGAAAGCAAACAATACTTAGATGTTTAAATTTGTAGCCCAAATATAGCTAACCACAAAGACTGTGAACTATCAGACCACTGGAGGAAAACAAAACTCTAACCTCTTATGCAAGTGTTAAACACATGCTGGAAGTATAATATTGTCTCCATTGTGTTTATTGTAACATAAAATTAAGGAACATGAGACGCAGAGCACTAGGAACTAGACTCACACATCTCCAGACTAAATTAAAATCAGGAATTCTGTACAACTGGTTGCTTCCAAAAAAAAGGAGACAAAAATATAGGCTCAAGGATATATAACCCAAACAACTTTTGAGTGGGTAACTAGATAATGAAAAGAGAAATACTATTGTGACCTGTAATACATGCAGAAGAATACAGACATAACATTTCCTTGTTTAGAAAAAATTGCAATATTTCTCATGCTTCTAAAAATGGAACCTCAGAAGCTAGAAATTTATTTGGGAAGAATTCTGGACACAAGAATGAGGGTGTAGGGAAGTAAAATAGAGAAATATACAGAGTTATGGTGCGCTTGATCCAGGCCCTTGTCTTCTAAATTGCTTGCTATGCATCTGAGACCTGGACAATGACCAAGACTAACAGATGAAGAATCAGTGCTTTTGACTTGTGCTGGAGAAGAATATTGAAAATTTCATGCACTGCCAAGAGAAAAAATAAGTTTTTCCTGTAGAGGGTGATAACAGGTTGCTCCTTGGAGGCAGGGATTTTGAAATTACATTTCACATGCCTTGAGCATGTTTGCCAGGAGGGACTTGTCCTTGAACAATGACATTATGCTTGGAAGGTTAGAGGGTCAGTGCAGGATAGGAAGACCGTAGATGAAATGGATTTACACTGACTGTGGCAATGGGGTCAGGAGTGTCAGAGGCAATGAAGTTGGCTCCATATAGGACAAGGTTCAGAGCCATTTTTCAGAGTCACTATGAGTCATAGTCAACTTGATGACACATAACAACAACAAAAGTGTTTGTCTCACCGAGTTACTAGGAAGCTCTGGTGGCCTAGTGGTAAGAAGCTGTACTGCAATCCCCAAAGCACACAATTCACTGGAGGATGGGCAATCTCCTTCCTTGGAATTAACGGCCTCTGAAAACCCACTAGAGGGTCAGGTATGGGTTGGTCTAATTCTATAGCAAATAACAACAGCAACATTGAATTACTTAAATTACTGCTATGGGTGCTAGGGTGTCCATTTTCTGGGGAAATTCTATGAAATACATGAAATGCTTTCTATAATGGTCTTCCTTAAAAATTTGGAGTTGGAAGTATTTAAAAATAAATTCTCCCGGCCCAAAAGCTGATAGTTCTTCTTAGTACTGTTAACCCTCACTTCCTTGATGTACACATGTCAAACCATTTCACACTAATGACATTTCTGAGGTAGATGCAGAAGGACCTCTAGTTTCAAAGCAGATTTCAACCACTGAATCTGAATTTGTATGAAGCTATTCACATTTATGACTGAAATCAGAGATAGACTTGGGCTATATCTGTGGAACAAAAGAAAAGCATTTATAGCTTGCTTCTTTCACTGTTCAAATTCACTTAAGTTCATACTGATTTCACTTCACATTTTATTATAATTGGAGTTTTTGTAAAACCATCTTTTATATTCATCATCTCCTTCTTCCATTGTATGTTCTAGATTTTTTTTTACTTTTGGTTAGCAATTTAGATGATAAAAGATGCTTGCATGATAGGTTGGTCTAGATCTTTGTCCCAAAAAGGTTTGTCTAGCCACAGTTGTTGAAATTTTCAATTTACCATTTTCTTTTGATGTAGAAATATTAAGATAGAATAAAATATTTCTACAAGACCCTATGATAGTCAGCAATTCTAATTGATAACACTGATGCTTGATATCAATTAATATAATAAACTTATTTATCTGCTAGTCTATAAGTTTGAGAAGTCCAAAGTGACCAGGTGGGAACTAAGCTCTAGACTTAGTGCAACACTTCCTTTGAGTTCTTTTATTTGAAACCAGAACTTTAGAGTCATCAGAATGTAGCATTGTGCCTTCCGGAAGGACAAAGTTTATATGGAGATCACTGGATATAGTGTGCTTAAAGAGGTAAATCTTACTCCCACCTTTCAGTTCCTAGGTGCATGGAATCCAGAGCCATAAGGCAGCTATTGTTTGAACAGATGTATCATATGTTGGAAGAAACACTCTATCTCTCAGAGTAAAATCTCTGGGCTAATGTATTCCAAGTGGAAAATAATGTTTCAGTAGCCTGAGTCTTCACCAAAACCAATCAAGGTCAAAAAGAAAAATTACCTACATCAGAGTAAAACACCCAGAAATCAACTACTCAGCTATCATCCTGATACTCCTTCTCTCAAATACTTGTTCTCTGTTAAATAAAAAAAACTGGAAAAAATCTTTAGCCTTGACTCTCTCAGTTTTCTTCTCACTTCCTTTATTCATCCTCTCCTTTAACTTTTGAGTTTAAACTGATTTTTACTGAAAAAAGATCCTTATACTTTCTCATGAAAATGAAGCTAGATTTCTTTTTACCTCCTTTCAACCTTCCAACATTTATTCTTCCAGTGAGTTTATATTATATTAACAACAAGCTTATATTAACAATTAATTTATACAAAGATGTCTGAAGAGTCTAACTCCATCTTTGCACAGAGGAAAATGGAAGAAATACTGAGAAAAGTTATTTGTAAATTCACTCATTCTTTTAATAAACGTTTATATTAAAAAAACTTAAAGTATACAATGAAGTCTTACATAATTCCAATTCTTCTTCCACTCTTAAGAAATATTTATGGAAAATAACAACTGTGCTGCTTCTAATCCTTTTCTGTAAGTTCCTTTATGCTTTTTTCCTATCTGTTTTTCAGGATACCCATTTTGTGCTTTAGGAGTCATAATCCTTAATTTATGGATTAAATTATGTAATCCTAAAACATGTACTGAAAATTCTAATCTCTTTTCCTGTGGTTATCCTCATATTTAGGAATGGGTTGTATTTCTTATGTTACTGATTAGTGTACGGTGTATCCTGAGTATTTTTTCTGAGACATATAAAAAGAAGTATAGAGGAAATGGGATAAAATAGATGCCAGGACACATGGAAATCACCGTGGAACCAAGAAGTAGAATTAAAGCTACAAAGGTCTTCATCCAGAGTTAACAGAGAAAGAATGGCTTCCCCTAGAGCTGGAACCCTGATTATAAACTTCTAACCTCTTCAAATGTGTGAACGTAAATTTATGTTAAAGTCACCCACTTATGATATTTTTGTTAAGTTGTTAGGTGCTACTGAGTTGACTGTAACTCACAGTGACCTCATAAACAACGGGTTGAAACCTTGTTGTATCCTGAACTATCATCATAATCTCCATCACGTGCAAGCCTGTTTTTTGCAGTCGCTGTGCTATCCATCTCACTGAATGTCTTCTTCTCTTTTGCTGACCTCTTACTTTTCCCATTGTGTCTTTTTCCAAGGATTAGCTTCTTTTGACAACCTGTCCAATGCATATGAAATGAAATGTCATAATTCTTGGCTCCAAGTAGTATCCTAGTTGGACTCCCTCCAAGATAGATCTGTTTGGGTGTTTTTATTTGTTTGTTTGTTTTTTATTCCTTGGGATATTTCCTCTAATATCCACATTCCTTTATTATTCATTGAGTTTCCCAAGTCTTGCTATGTCAGAAGAAGATAGCCAATCCTTCTTCCTAATCTGTCTTGATGTGGAAGTTCTACTAAAACCTATCCACAATGCTTTGCCCTTCTGGCATTTGACACACTGATTGCACAGCCTTTAGCATCACAGCCCCAGTAAGTTGCTTCAGTACAGCAACTGATAGACAAGTGCTGTGCACAATGATTCACAAGTCTATTAGAACCAAAATACGATCCTAAGTCTATCCCACCTGAATTTAAATATCATCTCAAGATTATGTTTGTAGCATTGAACACCAATGATTGAAGATCAGATGAGTTCTGAATGACAACACTGATATCTTTCACAAAGAGAGCAAAAAGTTATTATAATGAGAAAGGGGGGGAAAAGAAAGACAAATAGATATCAGAAGAGACCCTGGAAATTGCAGTAGAGCATAAAGAAACCAAAACAAAAGGAAGAGATGTTAAAGTTAGAGCTAAACAGAAGGACAGCTTGAGAAGAGAAAGCATACTATTATAACAAAATATGCAGAGACATTGAATTGGAGAATAAAAAAAGAAGAAATCATCCTCCTTTCTCAAGCAGAAAGAAATAAAAAACAAATTCAAGCTCTGAGTTACAATACTGAAGGATGCTATGAGAAAATCTTGAATGATCCAGGAAGCATGAAACAAAGATAATGGGAATACAAAGAATTACCATTCTAAAAGAACTAGTCAATACAGAAATATTTCAGGAAATACCACAGGATTAAGAGCCAAGGGTACGGAAGGAAAAAGTTTAGGCTGCAATAAAGGAATTGGCAAGAAAAAGAAAAAAGTAATCGATTGGGCACTGTATAATTATAAGAAAAAAAATAGTTCTGGGAAATGAGGGTGCTGTTCTGACAAATACAATGAGGAAATGGTTTTGAAATTGGGTTATCCAGTGGAGGCTACAAGATTTTTAAGGTGACTAATAGTTTAAAATTTAAAAATAAAATTATCTTGAAGAGGTTATTGGTAGAATTATGGATGTCAAAGGTGATTCTGATGAAGGCTTAAAAGGAAATAAGGAGAAATATAAAGTTTCTTTCATCTTAAGAATATACAAAACACCAGCAACAGACAGTTGCTAGAAATGTGGATGCTAAATATACTTCTGGCAAGGCTTTAAAAAAATATTTCATCAGCCAATAGAGGAAGGGCGATGCTATTGTTGTTAGGTGCTGTCAAGTATGACCCATAGAGGCCCTATAAACAATAGATCTAAACCCTATTCTGTTCCATACCATTCTCATACTTCCTGACACTAAAGCCCATTGCAGTAGTCACCATGTCAACCCAACTGGTAAAGGGTCTTCTTCTCTTTTGTCAACTCTCTTTCTTTCCCAATATCATTTTCCGCTCTAAGAAACAGCCCCTCCTACCAACAAAATGCTTAAGGTACGTGAGGCAAAGTCTCATAATCTTCACCTCCAAAGAGCATGCTGGCTGCACCCTCTCCAATATGTATTTGATTGTTCTTTGGGGAGTCCATGGGATGTCCAGTGCTCTTCTCTAACACCACTGCTCAAAGATGTCAATTCTTCTTTTGTCATCCTTATTCATTGTGTATCTCTCATAGGCGTTGAAAGTGATTAGAAAGACTGTGGTCTGAGTCAGATGCACTTTAGTCTTTCAACTGACATCATTATTCATCAGTAGAATCAGTAGTTGGAAAAGATGGGCTTGGTGACAGGAATGAAGCTGGAGATAGAATGATTGAATTTTGTAAAATAAATGAATTATTCATCGCAAATACATTTTATAAGAGACACAAACGCAGGTTATACACATGGACTTCACCTGATGGTATGCATAGGAATCAGATCGACTACATCTGTGGAAGGAACCGCTGGAGAAGC
>NW_006399980.1:1311590-1320991 GCF_000299155.1 Elephantulus edwardii | reverse complement strand
ACGGCACACAACAACAATAACAGCATTATTCATAAGTAATTTGGAGAAGTCCCCAACTGCAGACTTTCCCAGTGCTATACTCCTGATTTCCTGACTGCTGGTACCAAGGGTGTTAATTGCGGATCCAAGTAAGATGAAGCTGACAGTTTCAATCCCTTCTTCATCCATCATGGTGTTGTCTGTTGGTCCATTTGTAAGAATTTTTGTTTTCCTGACATTGAGATGCAAATCATACCAAAGGATGTATTCCTTGATCTGAAACAAGTGCTTAGAGTCCTCTTCACTTTCAGTAAGTAAGGTTGTGTCATCTGCAAAACACGGGTTATTGGTGAGACTCTTTCCAACCCTGATTCTACATTCCTCTCCATAGAGTCCTGATTCTTGAATATTTTGCTCAGCATACAGAAAAAATAAGAATATAGAGATAATTCAACCCTGACACACCCCCTTCTTAATTTTAAATCTAACTGGGGAAATGATAGGTCAATGTGTTACAGCCGGTGAGACTTTGTCAGCATAGGGTAGGCTTCAGAGCTGTTGTACCTGAGGTCAGTATGAGTCTAAGGATACTTAATGGCACATAATGACAGCAACAACAAGTATTCCCTTGCTGTGTTCACATAACAGCCTCATAGTCCAGCATGAACACAATTAAGTGCTCTGGGATTCTTATTCTTCTCAATGTTAGTCATAATTTGCTATGATACACACAGTCGAATACTCTTGTATAGCCAATAAAGCATATATTGTATTTATGGTATTCTTTACTTTCAGTCAAGATCCATTTGACAAAAGCAATGATATTCCTGGTGCCACAGCTTATTCTAAATCCTGCTTGGATTTCTGGCAGTTCCCTCTCTATGTACTATAATTTTTAAATGATTCTGTCATTTTGAATGATCTTCAGTAGGATTTTGCTTGCACATTATATTAATGATATTGTTTGATAGTTTCCACTTTCTGTTGAATCACCTTTCTTGGGAATTGGAAAAAACATAGACCTCTTCCAATCCATTGACCAGACAGCTGTCCTCCAAATTTACTAGCATACAGGTCAGCACATCCAGGGCTGTATCTATTAATTAAAACTCGTCAATTAATATCCCATTGATTCCTGGGGTCTTATTTTTTGCCAATGCCTTTAATACACAGTTCTTCCCTTTTTATTGTCCAATCCTAGCTCTCTGCACATTCCATTATAATACTTTATAATACTCTTCTAGAGCTGCTCTTTGAAATCTTCTGTTCAGCTCTTTTACTTTGGCATGTTTTCCCTTTGTTTTGACTTCCTGATCCTTCAGTGCAATTTTTAAAGTCTCTTCTGACATCCATTTTGTTTTTCTCTGTTGTTTTTGTAATGACCTTTTGCTTTCTTTATGTATAATATCCTTTATATCATCCACAACTTTGATCGTTGGTGTTTCATGCTTCAAATCTATTCTTAAGATGATTTTGATATCAGAAGGAATAGATTCAAGATGAAATTTTGGTTCTCATGGATTTCTTTTCATTTTCTTCAACCTCAATTTGAATTTGCACATGAGTAATTGATGGTCTGACTCACAGTCTGCACCTGGCTTAGTTTGCTGCTATTGAGCTTCTCCAAAGATTCTTTCTACAGATGTCCTCAATCTGATTCCTATGCAGCCCATTAGGTGAGGTACATGTGTAAAGTCATCATTTGTGTCTTTTTAAAAAGGTATTTGCAATGAATAAATCATTGAAACTACAAAATTGGATCATCCTATTTCCAGCTTCATTTGTATCACCAAAGCTATATTTTCCAACTACCATTCATTCTTCACACTTTCCAACTTTTGTATGCTAGTCAACAATTATCGTTAAGACATTTGTATTGCATTTTTGGTCAATTTCAAACTGCAAAATTCAGTAAAAAAATTTCAATTCCTTCCTTTTTGGCTCTAGATGTAGAAGCATATATGAGGAAGAAGAAGATGATCTGCCTAAGAAAAAGTGGTCTACAGTAGATATATCTTCTTATGAGGAGTTTGGCATTGGAGACATTAAAATGATGCAAGTTCATTGGAGAGAAAAGTGTTCCACAGAAGGTGCTAAGTTGGAAAAAGCAAAGAACACAAAAGTCAAGCAAGAGTCATGATTCTCTGAACGTGAAAGCAATATGCTTAGGTTCTTTTCTTTGAAAGTGGTACTGTCTGATCAAGGGAACATTTGATGCCTTATGAGTCCTGCTAAAGAGAGATCTGTGAGTCTGTGATGTGTCCTTAGCCTGGAGAGATGGGGTGCTGCATCACCTTCATCAGAGTTAAGAACCATCTTCCTGCCAAGTATCCCCTCAACAATGCCTGCCACAACACTTGGCCACTACCTGCCCCCATATATGTGTTCCAAATCGCAGCTCCTCCTTGCCTTACCCCAATGCTCCTGCCCCTCTACTCTCACCCCCAACTTTTACCCTTTTCCCTCCCCCTTAGGTATCAATTCATCCCCACCCCCACAAGCAACAAAGCACTTTCTCTTTCCAAACCTCCTCCTAGGTCTTCTGTTTCATCAAAATTTCTTGCTCTCAGTGTTAGAAACTTGGGGGTGGGGTGGGGGTGGGGGGGAGAAGGGTCCTCTGTGGAGTTAGAACAAGTATTTCTAGTTAGAGGAAATTTCCATTTTGGAAATGAATAAGGACAAAGCCCACTGACATTCATACACTTCGAAAATGGCAATACACTAGAAATTGTGATGTTAGAAGAAATAGAAAATTTTAATTGCCTAAAAAGAAATGAGGCAACTTCAGTCACATTTACAGCCTTCACCTCTAGAAGAAGGTTCCATCGACAGTGAACCTACCAAAGTGCTCAAATAGTTGTGTCTCACAGAGACTAGTAAGAAAATCTTTTATCTGAAGGTAAAACACAAAGAGTTGGAAAAGCAGTATCACTGCTGAGTTTCTTCATGCTGGCTTCTTTCCTCCATTCCATTCTCTATCTCTTGACCCCGCCCCTGTGCCATCCATAAAGGTAGACATCTTTCTAGTGGTCCCCAGTGGGACAAGATGCCCCATCATCAGACAAGTATATGATCAAAAAAATGATCCATTGGGATGTGAAGGTGAGTAACACCAAAAATTGTGCATATCTTCCTTTCAAACGATCTCAGTTTCTAAATAAGGAAGAAAGCAGATGTTACTGCTGGAAAAAAATATGCTTCTATACTGGTGCGTGTCTAAGTAATATTACCTCTGTGTACTGATGGGAATATCAGAAAGTTTCTAAAACCCATAGGCCCTCAGCAGCTAGAGGTGTCTGACTTTGGCCAAACATAATCCCCCAAATCAAAAGACAACGAACACCATTTGAAAGAGCAACTTGTTAATGAGTCATGTTAAAGATCAAAATCCAGGTTAGCTTTTAAGTCACCTGAGGTATGAAGAAGTGGTTGATCCTGTTTTTAGAGACAGACATGAGTTTGTATTTGCATCACTGTTACTTTTTCATGGTAAAGTGTGGAACAGAGACTTCTAGGTAGAATTGAGACACAACAGTCCTGATTAAGTAAGGAAGCTATTCTAGATCCTTTGGTCAAAAAGAATTTTTTAAAAGGCATGTAGATATGGTTCTAAATGTCCTTCCCTGGACTTTAACAGATAAGATCAACTCTTTATCAAGGGCAAAATATATTAATTGTGCAATCCAGAAACATGCTGCCTGAAATTCCATCAAGACTGTGATCACCTTGTCCTTCTAGCCTTTCTGAATCTGTGTTCATAGGAAAGTTCTGTAATTATTTTCTAAATTATTGGGCTTTATCATCCAGGGGTAAAACAGGTCATTGTAGAAAGCCAGCTGCTAACTAAACTATTAAATACTGTCTTCTTGTCTAGCTTTACATAAGACCTAAAATTCTCATCTTTGCATACCTCTGAATTCTCAATTGTCTTTTGGACCAAAACAATATAAGACCAAACTTAATATTTTGGGTTACAGTCGTCAAAGATCTCTTAAGAACCTATTAAACCACTATTCATTTTTTCCCCCTTCCTCACTTAGAACAGGACTGTACAGACATGGTACATCATCCAGCAATGCTCATTCTTCTACTCATGGTAGACACTTCTTATCAATTATGGCATTCTCCACTGTCCCATTGAGCCCAAACATTTCTTCATATTCCTACTTAAATCACAACTGCAAATAATCATTACCCATCAGTCAGAATTGAGAGAGAGTTGACCCGGTAGTAAAGAGTTGCACTAACAAACCAAAGTAACTGGGTTCAAGTAACTGGGTTCAAATTCACCAGCCTCTCTGCAGAACTATGGACTATCTCCTCCCATGCAATTAATTGCCCCATAAAACCTTCTGGAGGCTCAGCTATGGGTCAGCTCCAACTTGATGGTACACAAGTTAGAAAGAAAAAAAAAAAAGCCCAACCCCAGGAATTGTTGGAGGATGGAGAAGTCCAGGACATCTGGTCAGAGGAAAAAAGATCTTAGCAAAAATTCAAATAGTAGGGGACCATAGCCACTGCTAAACTGTTACTTCTCCAAATGCACCTCTGACATAGCTCTTTCCAAATCTACTACTTCTAGAGAAATCCCAACCTTCTCATAGAGCTAAACACATATGATGTTTAGAATTCATGAAAATATCATCCCCTATCTCCTGCTTAGTCCTATTACATTGTCTAGTTTCAGACCCTTATACTTTTCTTCATAGTCTTCTGAATAATTACTTCTGTATAATCAATCCCTCCTTATCCCATATAATGAAGCAGGAGCCGAAATGTCTTGGTCACCTGCAATGCCATTGCTGGGCTTCAAAAACTATTCCACAGGAGAATGGGTTCCCTAGGCTCACAACTCATCATGATTGTTTTGACTGCTGGCAATACAAAACAGTCCATCTCACACCATTGCAGCTCAGCTAAATGCAGTACTGCTCTGGGGAACTTCAAACCAAGATTGTGGATATTGGGTGAGAATGAAAAACATTAAGTTCTCAACAGCATGGCAAACAGAGGCCCTATGCAGTTTTCAGCATGGGTTTGGGAAGCTCATTTAATGAAATTGGGAAGTTCACATATATTGATTATTTAGTAGAGAATTAAAATTTACTCATCATGTCATTCTTAGTAGTTGAAAGTTACATCCAAGAAGGGAAAAATTCTGTATACTGATCAATAGAATAAGGCAATATTTCAATAGTAGACAATAACAAGGGGAAAACTGGTGCCCTAGCAGCAAGAAACTGTGCTGCAATCCTAAAGGCATATGGTTCAAATCCACCAACTGTTTCACAGAAGAAGGATGGACAATCTCCTCTTGTGCAATTAATTGCCTCTGAAAACGCATTGGAGGGTCAGCTATGGGTTGGTTCTGATTCAACAGTACATAACAATGAAAACAACAACAACAATAACAGTAACAAGCAATAGAGCCAGCAAAATAATTTAACTGGTTATAAAACTTATCAGTACTTGTGTCATTCCCATAAAAGTAGAAGACATAGTATTATGATTAATAAACTGCTAAATAAAATTAGCTTTACAGCACTCATAAGTATTGTGCTCACATACTTTTTGCTTAATAAAGACTAAATTTTCATTGTTAATAAAGTACAAAAATCTTTCCACAGATGTGAAAGAGAAAGAAAGACTTCTCTCGAAGGTAGCACCTTGAATTCACATTTTTATCTGTCTGAGGATTATGAGAAAATAAAATTCTGTTTGCTGACGACTGATTTGTGTCATTTCTTTTGTAGCACCTCTAGATAACTAAGACATTTGTGAATTTAATTATGTTCTCCCAAAATATATGCCAGCTTAGCTAGGACATAATTTTTAGTTATAATAAAGGCCAAATTTTCATTATAAAAAATAATACAAAGATCATCCTACAGAGCTGAAAGAGGGAAAAATAAAGACTTCTCTCTCTCTTTTTTTTTTAAGACTTCTCTTATAGCTAGAACCTTGAATTCATATTTTTATCTTCCTGAGGATTATGAGAAAATAAATTTTTGTTTGCTAAAGACCGGTTTATGTCATTTCTTTTGTAGTACCTCTAGATAACTAAGACATATGTTGATTTAATTATGTTCTCCCAAAACATATGTCTGCTTAGCTAGGACAAGTTTCTTAGTTATTTGGAAGTTATGTAACAATAGACCTTCATTGACATGGATTTAGAAAGTGTCCCTAACAATGAAATTAAGTGTGGTGAAGATTGTGAGAATGGTGCTGTAAAGGGCAATGCTTCTGTCTATCTTTCATAGAGTCATTATAGGTTATAGCTGATTGACAACAATAGAAGTAACTTTTCTCCCTCAAATTCTGGGTTTGGCAATTGTGAAGTGTTATGACACAAAATGTGTTTTGATTATTACTTTAAAAAAAACCACAAAACCAAAGCAAAGCAAAATATTTTTATAGAATCTTTCTCCCTGCCCTTAATAGTTATAAGAAATTGGAATCAATGTCTGACTAATATTTATTTAAAAATAGCTTTAAGTTATATACGGTCCTTCAAACAGTCTCCCCAAAGGAAAGAGGCAAGTATTGATAGTTTTACCAATAACTAAAAATTGCTCTCAAATGTAAGGCTGCATGCTTATTATAAAGGAGATGTTTATTAATAACTAAAAGCTAGTGGAATATTTAAATGAAGATCATCTTGGATAACTGATGTCTATAAGAAATGAAAGGCCTTTTCTAACTCTCTTGTTTCTCTTGGAATCTGAAAACACATTCCTAATTATCTTAATAAGCCAAGAAATTGTTGACTCAGAAGATTAAATAGCCCAGGCCACAAACCACTTAGATAAAAATATTTTCAAGTTATGTCAAATGCCACTTAAAATAATTATTTCTGTGATTATCAAATAAAAAAACATTTTCTTTAATCCTGAAGGATTTTCTACAAAATATCTTCAGACAATTCTCCGGGGTTTAAAAATTGTCATTCTTATGGAGAGTTTACAGTGATTCAATCATATTTATTGTAATACCATTAAACTTCATTTGACATTTGTTTACTTTTGTAATGCAAAAAGAAAGGGAAGGAATAAAGAAGTTATGCTACTCAACTTGCTTTTTTATTGCCTACTGTTCTCCAGTAGAGTGGATATCCCGGTGTGCCTGACTTCACACATGTCTGCATACACTTAACCAGACCCCTCAAACTGCAGCCTGGTCTCTGGTTTTTCCATTGCTTAATAACTGGTTCAAAAACATTAGGTTTTTCTAATGGACACAGAGCTTTAACAAAGCCAAATGAATGGATGAGTATGTTGTAATTGACTGATTGGGCACATGGGAACAGTAGAAAGTGATGAAACATTGAACTGGCAACAGAGATCTAATAGTGTTATACCATCTTAATACTCAATGTAATAGCTGTACTGAGTTGCTACATATCAGCTGAAAATTGCTGTGCTCTGAGTTTAAAAGCTAAAATTAATCATTCCTTTATGGTCACTGGATTTTTTCTTTTTTTTTGCTTTGAGTGCAGTAGTGATGTACACATTTACTGGAACAGATAGATTTTTTTCTAAAATACACTTATTGCACATCTTCTATAAGCCTGGCAAATTAAAGAACACTAAAATAAGGCCCTAAGAATAGATGGTATACCAACTGACATATTTCAACTAACAGATGCTGCCCAGGATGTGCTCACCAAATTGTGCCAAGAAATCTGGAGAACAATCACTTGGCCAACTGACTGGAAGAGATATTTGTTCCCATTCCAAAGAAGGATGATCCAACAGAGTGTGGAAACCATAGAAAAATATCATTGATTTCACATGCAAGCAAGATTCTACTGAAGATTATAAAAAAAAAAAAAACTGGAATAACACATCAGCAGAGAACTGCCAGAAGTCCAGGCTGGGTTTAGAAGGGGTTGTGGTACTAGGGATATTGTAGCTAATGTTAGATGGATCTTAGCTGAAAGCAGGGAATACCAGAGGGATGTCTTTCTGTGTTTAATTAATTATGCAAAGGTGTTTGACTGTGTGGATCATGACAAACTGTGGCTGACTCTGAGAAGAATGGGAATCCCAGAACACTTGATCGTGCTAATGTGAAACCTATATTTGAACCAAGAGGCAGTCATCAAAACAGAGCAAGGAAACACTGAATGGTTCAAAATTGGGAAGGTGTACACCAGGGATGTGTCCTATCTCCATACTTTCTCAGCCTGTATGCAGAACAAATTATCCAGGAGGCTGGGCTCTATGAGGAGAAGTGTAGCATCAGGATTGGTGGAAGATCTATCAACAATCTATGTTATGTAGATGACACAACTCTGCTTGCTGAAACTGAGGAAGACCTGAAGAGCTTGTTGCAGAGAGTCAAGGACTGCAGCCTTCCATATGAATTGTGGCTCATTGTCAAGAAGACAAAGATTCTCACCACTGGACCAACTGGCAGCAACAGGAATACTTTACTATGCAGCTCTTATTCTGGACTCTTGTAATGCAAACAATACCTAGTCATATACTCCTTTTATACAGTTCTCTTCCTCAGATGATCTTGAAATTCAGATGGAATTGATTCAAGATCATATCTTCATTCCTGTGGACTTATTTTCATTTTCTTCAGCATCAATTTGAACTTGAATATGAGTGATTGATGATTTGAACCAAAGTTTTTCTCTCACCTGGTTTTAACTGCTGATATTGAGCTTCTCCAATGATTTTTTTTCCACAAATGTAGTCAATCTGATACCTAAGCAGCCCATCAGGTGAGATCCATGTGTAAGGTAGCCATTTGTGTCTTTTTAAAAAGGTTGCCATGAGTATATCATTGTAAGTATGAAATTCAATCATTCTATTTCTAGTCTCATTTCTGTCACCAAGCCCGTATTTTCCAATTACTTGCAAATACTTGCTATGCATTAGAAAGCGGGACAATGTCTAGGGATGATGTTGTTGTTGTTGTTTGATGCCATCGAGTCGTAGACGACTCATAGCGACCCTATGAATGAAGGGCCTGAGCACTGTTCGGACATAGAGTTTCCAGAGGCAAGCCATTTTGGAAGTAGATGCCCCTCCTGCATCCAGGCTTTATTTAGTTGGGTAAGGAGAACTTCCCAAAACCCTGGGAGGAGCCAACCAGGAACAACATGGCTGCTTCCTCTCCTCTCCCAGCTGCCTTTGGGTTTAAGGCTGCCTCCTGGTTCATACTCTAGGCCCAGGCTGGCTAGCCTCACTCCCGGGGACAGAGCTAACCTGCATATGAAACACATGCCTGGAAAAGCAGTCGACTCCAAAAGCTTGCCACGATTCCTGTGCTCACACCACCATACTCCTTCCTTCTGGCAAGGAGAACTTCCCAAGACCCTGGGAGGAGCCAACCCCTAGGGATGATAGGAGGAGTATTTATGCCTTTGAGCTGTGGTGCTGGAGAATAGTATTGAATATACTATGGAC
>NW_006399980.1:1304338-1311489 GCF_000299155.1 Elephantulus edwardii | reverse complement strand
TGGGAGAGCTGTAGACCATTATTTGAAAAGTTTATATTTTCTGTGTAATAAGTTAGATATTAGCTACTAATAATTAATATATACTACACTGAAACAGATGAGGGAAAAACTGCTTAAAATGAATACATGATTACATATTATTTGTATGACAACAGTCCAGACTAAGAGCTGCATAGTAAAGTAGAGGCACAGATTCTGAAGCTCCATCTGACATACTTTGGACATGTTGCAAAGAGGGACCAGTCCTTGGAGAAGGACATCATGCTTGGAAAGGTAGAGGGACAATGCAAGAGAGGAAGACCCTCAATGAGATGAATTGATTAGGTGATTAGGGGGTAGGTGTGTCAGAGACAATAAGATTGGCACAGGATAGAGCAGGGTTTAGGCCTGTTGTACATGGTTAGGGTCACTAGGAGTTGCAGGTGACTTGACAATGGCACATAATGATAAGAATGCCTTCTTCACAGTTTTCCACTTTGCATTCCAGTCACCAATTACCATTAATGCATCTTGATTCCATGTTCAGTTAGTTTCAGACTACAATATTTGGTAAAAGTTCTCAATTTCTTCTATGTTGGCTGTAGATGTAGGAACACATATTTGAATGATAGTCATATTAATGGGTCTTCTTTTTTTGAGTATGGATATTATCCTATCACTCACCAAAAGTATTTCAGGATAGAATTTGAAATTGACTTTTTGACTATGAATGCAAAACAATTCTTTCTCTGTTTTTCATTCCCTGCTTAGTATACTGTATGATTATTTGATTCAAAGTGTTCAAAGCTGGTCCAGCTCTTTTTTCTGATGCCTAATATGTTGATATCCATGTGTTTCATGTCTTCTCTTTGTAGCTGTAGTTATGTTTATTCCTAAGTCTTACTAGAAGAGATGCTATCTTTGATCTAGTTCAGATCTTGGGGTTTTGGTCACCATGCAATAGAACAAAAACTCTGACCTTGTTGGGCACCTCAACTCTACTCTTTTGCTGGACTGGCAGAGAGATTTCTTTTTTGTATTTAAATTTTGTTTCTTAAAAATGTTTTATACTGTTTAACATGCAAAATTCATAAAGTTCATATACATCATTCTACAATAATGGTCTTATGAAGTATTTGTCTTTATGAGACTGAGTTAGTTCATTCAGCATAATGTTCTCCAGTCCCTCGCATGCTAGGCAGTAATTTGCAAAATTGCTCTTGTGTGCTGCACAGTATTCCACTGTGTAAACGTATCATAATTTCCTCAATCCATTCCATTATGGTTGAGCATTTGGGCTATTTCCATGTTCTTGCTACGGTGAATAATGCTGCTATGGACATTGGTGTACAAGTCTCTGTGGAATTTCTGTATTCTTCTCTTTGAGGAAATGCCAAACTGTCTTCTAGAGTAGTTGTACCATTTTAACAATCTTGCCAACAATGTATAAGAGAGCCAATCTCACCAGATCCTCTCTAACATTTATTTCTTGCTGCCCTGCTAAACTTGGCCACTGCTAAGGAGTGTGAGATGGTATCTCATTGTGGTTTTGATTTGCATCTCTCTTACTGCCAGTTATTATGAGCATTTCTTCATGTGTCTGTTGGCCATTCAAGCATTTTCCTCTGTGCAAAGTTTTTCCATATCTTTCACCCATTTTATAATTGGATTATCATTCTATTTCTTCTGGAGACCCTATAGAATTCTTAACTTTTTAAAAATTTCTTTATTTTTCATTTCAATGAACATCTACAAAGATTTTGGAATTCCATTCATTCATTGTTGCACCCATCTCCCTGCCCCCCCCCAACCCCACCCGTTTGCTCCTCTCCTTCAAACGCAAAAGAAAAACTCCCTCATTGGTACGCAATCCCCCACAATCCCCAAATATAATCTACTCTGCAACCCTCATTCCGTACTCTTAAGATAAACATAATGCCCTAAAATATAAAATATTCTCTCCCCCAAAGACTTCAATGCCATAAACATATTTCATCCAGTTTTTTTCAGTCTTACCCCATCCCGATGTCAGCCTCATTCTACAACAGTGGCACCATATAGCATTTGTCCCTCTGTGACTGAGATACCTCACTCAGCATAATGTCCTCCAGGGTCACCCATTTTGAATAATACTGTATGAGTTCCTTGTTTTTCAATGCAGAATAATATTCCATTGTGTGACTATACCACAGCTTCTCTGCCCACTCGTTTGTTGATGGGCATTTGGGTTGTTTCCAACTCCTTGCTATTATAAACAAAGCCGCAATAAACATGGGTATGCATATATCTACTTGGGTGCCGTTTATGGTCTCTTTAGGGTATATTCCCAGTAGTGGAATTGCTGGGTCAAATGGTATCTCTATTTGCAACTTTTTGAGAAAGCGCCACATCGCTTTCCACAGTGGTTGCACCATTTTACACTCCCACCAACAGTAAATAAGGGTTCCAGTCTCTCCACAACCTCGCCAACATTTGTTGCTTGCTGTTCTGTTAAATTTTGCTAGTCTTACTGGGGTGAGATGATATCTCATAGTTGTCTTGATTTGCATCTCTCTCAGAGCTAGGGATTTTGAACATTTCTTCATGTGCTTGTTGGCCATCTGAATGTCTTCCTTGGTGAAGTGTCTGTTCATATCCTGTGCTTGCCAAAGATGGTACTGCCAAATGTTTGCTCCCAGTTAATAGGCTTTCTTTTCACCCTGTTGGAAAAAGTGTTGGATGGGCACAGAGATTGAACCTTTAGAAGGTCCCATTCATCAATTCTATCCTGTTCAGTTTGTGCATTCCTGGCTGTATTTGGCAGTCTCTTTATACCTTAGACGAGGCCTTCTAAGTTTGGTCCCAGTTTGTCTCTTATGAGCTTGGTGGTTTGGGGCTTTATTCCCAGGTCTCTGATCCACCTTGAGGTGAATTTTGTGCATGGTGTAAGATGTGGATCCTGTTTCAGCTCTCTGCAGGTAGCAGTCTAGTTTTGCTAGCCACATTTGTTGAAGAGGTTGCCATTTCCCCATTTGATAGGTTTGATTTCCGTTGAATATCATTTGACCATAGATAACTGGGTCTATTTTCTGGGTTTTCAGTTCTGTCCCATTGGTGTGTGTCTGTCATTGTACAGTGTCATGGTGTTTTGGTTACTACTGCTGTGTGGAAGGTTTTGAGTAAGAGAATGATATTCCTCCCACTTCATGTTTGTTTTTCAGAAGTACTTTGCTTATTTGGAGTTTTTTTCCTCTCCAAATAAACTTGATAATTTCCCTTTTGATCTCCTAGAAAAATGAATTCGATATCTAGATTGGGATTGCATTGAACATGTAGAATTCTTTTTGTAGAATTGTCATTTTCACAATATTGAGTCTTCCTATCCATGAACAGGGCACATTTTTCCATTTATTTAGGTCTTTTATGGTGTCTCGCAAAAATGTTCTGTAGTTTTCTTTCTATAGATCTTTTGTGTCTCTAGTTAGTTTCACTCTCAAGCATCTTAATTTGGATTAGTTATTATAAATAGTATTGCTTTCTCGGTTTCCTTCTGTGTTCTTTTTGTTATTTTAGAGGCATCCCACTGATTTTTGGATATTGATCTTGTATCCTGCCTCTCTACTAAATTGTTTTACTAACAGGTATTTTTGCTTTAGCCCTTGGAGTTTTCTGTGTACACTATAATATCCTCTGCATAGAGAGGCAGTTTAATTACCTCTTTGCCAATTGAGATGTTTTTAATTTACTTCTCTTGTCATATTGCCCTAGCAAGGACTTTCAATATAATATTGAACACAGTGGTGACAGTGGACATCCTTTTCTGGTCCCTGTTTGCATAAAAAATGTGTTTTGTCTTTCACCATTGAGAATGACATTAGGTCTTGGTTTTGCATGTTTACTTTTCACTATGTTAGAAAAATTCCCTTCTATACCAATTTTGCTGAGTGTCATATTCAGAAAAGAGTGTTTGATTTTGTCAAATGTGTTATCTGCATCTAGTGCTAGGATCATATGGTTCTTGTTATTTGTTTTGTTTCTGTTGTGTTACATTGATTATTTTTCTTTTTTTTTTTTTTACTTCTTCTGATCTTCTCTGTATCATTGCAATTTTAGTATATGTGCTGCCAAAGCGAGCACTGATTATTTTTCTTATATTGAACCATTCTTCCATTCTTGGTCATGATGAATTATTTTTTATGTGCTTTTGAATGTTATTGAACAGGATTTTGTTAAAGATTTTTTGTGTCTATGTTCATAGAGATATTGATCTATAGTTTTATTTTTTTTTTGTTATACCTTTGCATGGTTTTAGTATTAGGTCTAGGCTTGATTCATAGTATGTCTCTGGGAAATGTTACTTCTTTTACTATATTAAAAAACATCCAAATAATACAAAGTGTCTTCTCAGACCACAATGTCATAAAAATACAAATTAACCACAGAAGGATAAAGCTTATTAAGCCACCAATGTGAGAGCTAAATATCATCCTTCTAGAACATGATTGGCTATAGAAGAAATAAAGAATGAAATGGAAAAGTTCCTTGAAACAAATGAAAATTAAAATACAATGTACCAAAACCTCTGGGATGCAGTTAAGGCAGTCCTCAGGCAACAGATCATAGCAAGAGGCAAACACATAAAAAATGAAGAAAGCGAGCAAAATAAATTACTGTACTCAACGCTTTCATCAAAAATATAAAGAACAGCAAGCTAACCCAAAAGCCTCTAGGAAAAAAGGAAATAATAAGGATAAGATCTGAAATCAATGAGATAGAAAATAGAGAAACAATTGAAACCAGTAATAAAACTAGGAGCTGGTTTTTAGAAAGGGTCAATAAAATTGACAAAACATTGACAACCTTAACAAAAGGAAAAAGCAAGGAGAAGACAAATAATTCTATTAATAACTGATAAAGGTGTCATCACAGTACAACCAGAGGAAATGAAATATATATCAGAATATTATGAAAAGCTATTGTTGTTGCTGCTGTTGTTGTTATGTGCCTATGAGTCGCTTCCGACTCATAGCGACTCTATGCACAACGGCCCTAAACTCTGCTCTGTCCTGTGCCAATCCCACTGCCTCTGACACACCTATCCTGATCACCCCAGTCACTGAATCAATCCACCTCATAGAGGGCCATCCCCTCCTGCACGGTCCCTCCATCCTCCCAAGCATGATGTCCTTCTCCAAGGACCGGTCTCTCCTCACAGCATGTCCAAAGTATGTTAGATGGAGACTCAGAATCCTTGCCTCCAAGGAACCATCCAGTTTAACACTTTCCAGGATGAATCTGTTTGTTTTCCTAGCAGTCCATGGTACTCTCAATACTATTCTCCAGCACCACAGCTCAAAGGCATCAATTCTCCTTCTATTCTCCTTGGTCATTATCCAACTCTCTGATGCATAGCAAAGACCATGGCATGTATCAGATGCACCTTAGTCTCCAGAGAGACACCATTTCTCTTCAGTGCTTTGGAGGGGTCCCTAACAGCAGACTTTCCGATGGCAAAATGTCTTTTAATTTCCTGGCTACTGGTACCAAGAGTGTTGACTGGAAGCCAAGCAAACTAAAGCTGTGAATAATCTCAATCTCTTTACCATCCATCCTGCTGCTGCCAATTGGTCCAGTGGTGAGAATCTTTGTCTTCTTGACATTGAGCCTCAATCCATATTGGAGGCTGCAGTCCTTGACCCTCTGCAGCAAGTGCTTCAGGTCCTCCTCAGTTTCAGCAAGCAGGGTTGTGTCATCTGCATAACTCAGATTGTTGATAGATTATCCATCAATCTTGACCCCACATTTCTCCTCATAGAGCCCAAGCTCCCGGATAATCTGTTCTGCATACAGGTTGAAAAGGTATGGAGACAGGACACATCCCTGGTGTATACCCTTCCTAATTTTGAACCATGTAGTGTTTCCTTGCTCTGTTCTGACGACTGCCTCTTGGTCCAAGTGTAGGTTTCTCATTAGCATGATCAAGTGTTCTGGGATTCCATACTTGGGATAAATTTGAAAACTTAGAGGAAATGAACAAATTCCTTGAAACTCATATTGACACGGTTAGATATAGATCACTTGATCATTCCCATCAGAAAAGAGGAAACTGAGCAGATCTTAAAAAGACTCACACACACAAAAAGTCCTGTACCAGATGGTATCACTGTTGAATGCTAGCCAACATTCAGAGAAGATTTATCACCAATTTTACTTACATTATTTCATTTCAGTTTTAACAACTTCCAGTTTTCCAACATTCAAACTATGTACATCCCATGTTCCAACTATTAAATGATGTTTGTTATTATTTTTCCTCATTTCAACTGATTTCCAATCTGAGCTTTACTACTACACTACTATTGTTGTTATGTCGTTAAGTGCCGTCTAGTGGTTTGCGACTCATAGCGACCCTATGTACAACAGCCCTAAAGCCTGCTCTATTCTGTGCCAATTGCACTGCCTCTGACACCCCCAGCCCGATTACTCCAGTCACTGAATCAATCCATCTCATAGAGGGTCTTCCCCTCTTGCACCATCCCTCCACCCTCCCAAGCATGATGTCCCTCTCCAAGGACTTGTCCCTCCTTGCAACATGCCCAACGTATGTCAGATGAAGCCCCAGAATCCTTGCCTCCAAAGAGTAGCTTGGTTTAACCCGCTCCAGGATAAATCTGTTTCCTCTTTTTTTAGTTTTCATAAAGTTTTCAAACACTTGTTATTTAAGAAGTGAATGGCCTATCCTGCTTCCTACTCTGCCTTAGTCAGCTCCACAAAAATGTGTCCATGAGTAAACCAATCAGCATTTGATATACCAATGGCATAGATTTCAGTCTCACAACAACCTTAAGTTATCTTAGTACAGTAAACTGACAGACAAGTGCTGTACCACTTAGAACAATGTTCTTCTCAATCATAATTGATACCAGGATTGAGGGCCACAAGTGTGATGGCCTGACTGCTCAAAAAAGAGGTCTGGTGCTGACTATGGAACAGAGTATCAATTATTCATGTGCAAGTTCTAATTGAGATTGAAGAAGATTATGAGAGGAAGTCCCTCAATGATGAGATGGTTTGATTCAGTGACTGGGGTAATAGGGGTAGATGTGTCAGGGACAATAAGTTTGGCACAGGATAGAGCAGGGTTTAGGGTGTCTTATATAGGCTCACTATGAGTCACAAGTGACTTGTTATAT
>NW_006399980.1:1294110-1304238 GCF_000299155.1 Elephantulus edwardii | reverse complement strand
AGCAACCCTATGAACAAAAGATCTGAACCCAGTCTTGTCCCGCACCATCCTCACACTTCCTGGCACACAAGAGCCCATTGCAGCAGTCACCTTGTCAATCCACCTGGTTGAGGGTCCTCTTCTCCTTCACTAACCCTTCCCAATATCATGTCCCTCTCCAAGGAATAGCACCTCCTAGCGGTATGTCCAAAGTATGTGAGGCAAAGCCTCATCATTGTTGCCTCCAAGGAGTGCTCCAGCTGCACATTTCCCAAGACATATATGTTTGTTCTCTTGGCCATTTTTGGGATATTCCGTGCTCTTCTCCAACATTACAGTTCAAAGGCATCATTTCTTTTTCTGCCACCCTTATTCATTGTCCAGATCTCGGATACACAGTTAGTAATCAGAAAGACTATGGTTTGAATCCTCAAAGTGACATCATTATTCCTCAATCATTTGGAAAGGTCCATAACTGCAGATCTTCCCAGTGCAATACATCTCCTTATTTCCTGACTACTCATACCAAGGGTACTAATCATTATTCCAAACCAAGACGAAGCTGTTGACAGTTTCAATCTCCTCTCCATCCATCATGACACTGTGTATTGGTCCAGTGATAAGAATCTTTCTTTTCTTGTTATTGAGATACAATCCATACTGAAGGCTATATTCCTTCATCTCACATACATAATATATAATCATTTCAATGAAAGTATTATGTGGCTAAAATATATTGAATGGTTAAGTATGTGCCAGGCACTGTCTAAACACTTTATGTTATCTGATTCATCCATAGAGCAATCCTATGAAAAGCATACACCTTGGATTGGGATTTTACTACTGGGAATTTACTTCTATAAGGCTGCTGTCATTTTATTATTATTTTGGTTTTGTGGGTAAGAATTCTGAGACCCAGAGACTAATGTTAAATGTTTCAGATTACAAGGATAGTAAAAATGAGAAGTATCATAGTCCAATGCAGAAGATTTGAAAAGATCCTTCACCAGCGAAGACTTTCAGATGGCCAACAAACAGAACTTTGTCAAGATTACTAACTATTGTTGTTATGAATGCTGGAGTTGAGTACAACTCATATCCACATGAACAAAAATTCTGAATCCTGCTATCATGTATCATTCATATAATCTCTAATATGTTGCCTGGGAAGTGAAGTTACAGTCACTGTGGTATTCCATCTTTATTAGTGGTTTTTCTCTCTTACACTGACCTTCCACCTTTGCAAACTTGATGATTAGGTACTAAAGTGATGCAAAGGAAAATAACAGTATCACCTTAGCCAAGCAACAACAGCAGATTTCAGTAAGTCAGTGAACAAATGTTTATGAGGGTATAAATACATTGAAACTCCCATTCAGTACTTGTAAGACTGCAAAATGATTAAAACCACTGCGAAAAGTGGTATGATATTTCCTTAAAAAATAGAACCTGGAGATCTGCCTGTTTGACTCAGCAATTCCACTACAAGGCATATATCCTAAACAGATTATGCTTCTTTTATCATTATAGCCAATGTCAGATGGATGTTGGCTGAAAGCAGAGAGTAGCAGAGGAATGTCTATCTGTGTTTCATTGATTATGAAAAAGGTATTTGACTGTGTGGACCACAATAAATTGTGGCTAACTTTGAGAAGAATAAGAATCCCAGAACACCTACTTGTTCTTATGCAAAACCTATACATGGATCAGGAAGCAGTCGTCAGAACAGAGCAAGGAAACACTTCATAGTTGAAAATAACGAAAAGAGTGAGTCAGGGATGCATTCTGTCTCCAAAGCTTTTCAGTCTCGTGCAACACAGATAATTTGGGATGCTGGACTTTATGACGAAGAATGTGGCATTAGTATTGGAGGAAGACTCATCAACAAATCTGCGTTACGTAAATGATATACATCCTGGCTTACTGAAACTGAAGAGTACCTGAAATGCTTTCTGCAGAAGGTCAAGAACTGCAGTACCCAATATGAATTATAGCTTTATATTAAGGAAACAAAGATTCTCACCACTGACCAAATTTAGAGCATCATGATAGGAAAGAGACTGGGATTGTTCACAATTTTAGTTACTAGGTTTCATAATCAATACTCTTGGCACCAGTATTCAGGAAATTAGAAGGTGAATTGCATTGGGTAAATCTGCGGTTAAAAGACTTTTCCAAAGTGCTGCTGCAGAGCAATGATGTCCTACTGAAGACTAAGTTGTGCCTGATCCAAGCCATGATCTTTGCAATTACTTCCTATGTATCAGAGAGCAGGACAATGTATAAGGATGGCAAAAGAAGAATGAATGTTTTTGAGTTGTGGTACTAGAGAAAAGTATTGAACATACAATGGACTGCCAAGAGAACAAACTTTCCTTTCCTTTTACTGGAAAGGGTGAAACCAAGTTGTTCTCTGGAGGCAAGGATCTTGAAGCTCTGTCTCACATACTTTGGGCGTGTTACCATGGTTACCCCAAAAAGGGACCAGTCTTTAGAGAAGGACATCATGCTTGGTGCAGAGACCGCAGGAAAAGAACAACCCAGATGAGATGGACTGACACAGTAACTGGGGTAATGGGAGTAGGTGTGTGAGAGACAGTGAGATTTACTCAGGATAGGGCAGGGTTCAAACTGTTATGTATAGGATCATTATGAGTCACAGGCATCTCAATGACACATAACAATAACAACAATATATTTTTAAGAGCTCTGGTAGCATAGTGTGGTATGTATTGTGTTGCTAACCCGAAGATCAGAGGTTTGAATCTACCAGATGTTTTGTGAGAAAAAGACAGCTGGCCTCTCCCTATTAACATTTACAGCCTTAGAAATGTGATGAAGGGTCATTATGTGTCAAAATGAATTCGAGGGCATTGGGTTTTGACTTTTCAAATGACAGGAAATTTATAAAGAAAATGACAAAATAATTAACACAATTACAATGTTAAGAAATAACCATTGTCTACCTTTTTAAATTTGTGCTTGTATAGGATATCCTAGCGACAGAAGTTTTAATTTTAAATAAACCAAAACAAATATATTAACTTTGCATTGATTCTGACATACAACAACTCTGTGGAACAGATCAAAACTATTCCATTGTGATTCTAAAGCTGTAAATCAGAAAGGAAGCAAACTACCTCATCTTCTCCCACTGAGTCTGGTGGGTTTGAACTTTCTTTTTATAACTGAGTGCTTTAACCACAATACCACCAAGATCCTAATAAAGCCCTGGTCTGTTCACTTGCTGTACAGTAGTAACTCAGGGTTGCTGTGAAGCTGAACACTGTTTTACTGATGTGTCAAATACGATAATATCCACAGTGGACAATGTTTGATGGAGCACCTCGATTAAAACAAATTTGGATGCAGGAGTGGTATCCACTCCCGAAATAGCTTGCCTTCAGAAACCCTAAGAGCCTGGAGAATTTAATTTGCGACCCTGAGGCCTGTTTTTAATTGTTTTTGGTCATACATTCTTTTAGGTCATATAGCCCTAATCTGTCTACTTGCTATACAGAAGTAACTTGTGGTTGCTGTGAAGCTGAACACTGTGACACTGATGTGTCAAATGTGATAATGGTTACCCATGCTGGACAGTGTTTGGTGGAGCTCCCCAATTAAAACAAGCTTAGAAGCAGGAGTGGCATCTACTTCTGAGATAGCTTGCCTCCAGAAACCCTATGAACCTTGAGAATAGATGAAATTTATACAAGTGTTCAGGTCTTTCGTTCACAGGGTCAACAGTACATAACAACAACATACCACAAAGTGAGCTCTTGTGGCCTCATGGTAAAGAATTTAACTGCTAATACAAAGGTTGTTCTTAGGTGTTGTCAAGTCAAGTAAGACTCATAGTGACCTTATGAAAAACAGATCTGAACCCTGTCTTACCTTGTGCCAATCTCAAGTCTCTGATACATGTAATCCCATCACTGTAATCCACATGGTTGAGAATCTTCCACCTTTTCAAGCATGATGTCTTTATCCAAGAAATAGCTTTCTTCACAACATGCCCAAGGTGTATACAAGATGAAACTTCCCCTTCCTTGCCTCCATGAAGAACTCTGGCTGCACCTTCTATAAGTCATTTTGTTCTGACCAAGTGTTAGGAAGCTGTGCTGCAAACCCACAGGCACTGTTCAAATCTGCTAGTTGTTCTATAAGAAAAGATGGGTAATGTCTTCCCATGTTCTGAAATAACTGCCGCTATAAGCCCTCTTAAGGGTCAGCTATGAATTGGTTCCAACTCGACTCTACACAACAGCACACAGAATGCAGACCCTTGGAAACACACCCTGTAGGACTAGTGAGTGCAATTAAAAATGACCTAAAATGAGCAAATAAAACTCCATCTAAGTGTCAAAGCCTTGTATAAATTTTAATTTTTTCCATGGGAGAGAGGGAGATACAAGAAGTGTCATTTTTATACCAAAAATGATTTTGTTTTAATGCTCCAGATAATTTGAATAAAGAAAATTTTAAACTTCACGTAATATATTCTGCCTAGATAACCTATCTATTTGCTCCTTGTTTAAAAAGGGGAAGTGGTACATGGGGGTACAGGGCCACGAGTATCTCTCTGAAAGGGCCAGAGAGAGTAACAACTGCACAGCCTATCACTGTCCCAGAGCAGAAAGCACATAAAGAGTTCATAGCCCAGTTGCGTGGTGTCTACAGAGCCACACCAACTGCAAGAGGTTCTTTTACTTGTTGCCGACTCACAGTGATGATATCAACAATGGGCTTTATTAGGGAAGGAAGTTGGAAAATCGAGGAGGCAAAGAATATCACCAAAAATAAGTCTAGGTTTTAGTCCAACAGTTCTAAGACTCAGCTTCTCAGTTAGTCTAGATTCCAGTTTCAATTCAGCAATGCAAATTCTCCTTGCAACATCAATGGCAAGAACAGCAAATAACTTTTAACTGTGGCCAGCACAAATGCAAGAAACCTCAAGTCACAACTTATTATTGTTTCTCCAGAGTGATGTCAGTCTCTCCATCACCAGGGCCTGATCTCACCAGGGTCTTGCCACCAGAAGCCTTGCTCGCCTCAAGTCTTGCCTTCCTCAAGTCTTAATGCTCAGTATAGGAAGCATTCCTTCACTTATCCTAGTCCTACAGCTGTTGCTAATTTGCAAAACCATGCTGGATTTACAAGACCATATGTCTGCAGTTAAGGTAGCTGAAGACCGTAGGTTAAATCGCTAAAAAAAGCCAACTCTTAGTTTAACACCAAATCCATCTATGGTGACTTTTCCTCCAAAGAAATCATTAAATCATTTGTTGTTGTGGTTGTGTGCTTTTGAGTCAAAATCGACCCATAACTGAGCCTCCAGTGAGTTTTCAGAGGCAGCAACTCTCATGAGAGGAGAGTGACCATCCTTCTCCATGGATGACTTTGAATCATGCGCCTTTGGCATTGCGATGCAGCTTCTTACCACTAGTTCATAACGAGTCACTATTTTTTATGGTGAATTTTTTTCATTTTTTGTTTATTTGTATTAGCTTTTCTATTATTTAGAGGACACATTAATTCACAAATAAAGGCTAGCTATTTGATTCCTCTTTTACTAGTCTATATTACACTAGCGTGTGATATGTGCAAGGACTTGTTCTATGTTTTCCTCCAAGTCAACTTATTTTACACCTTAACTTCAGCCTTTGGATTCATCAGTGTGTCTGTTCTATTTTGCTAGCACATAGTCCCAACAGTACTCAGGTTCTTCTGGCATTCTCAGTCCCTTTCCCCCAGACTTTCCGGTTTTCTCTACTTCACATTGTTAGTCAAATTTAACTTCTATTTCAATCCAGATCTATTAATTTGTCAGTTTACCTGACCCTTGAAAAATTTCTTTGTGTTTTGATTAAAATGTATACCCCACATACAAATTCAGCTGTTTCTCCTCCAACATCCTTTGACATCCCTTCCCCTCCGTCCCCCAGCAAATATCTTTTCCTTTGGCAGCAAAGCTCTGTGGTCAGTCTTCTACATAGTTGATGTAGAACAAATCATGCCTGTGCATCACTTGGTGGGAATAGCTTCCAACTCAGAAAATATTTGCTACAACTGACCTTTGGAGATGCCAAGATCCCAGAGTTAAAAGGCCCTGTGGTAAACTACAGTGTCTGTAGCTAACTTTTACTCAATATGAAGCTCTATTTTTCTACTCCACACTTGTTAACTCTACTTTCCAAATAAATGCTTACACAAATTAGTAAACTGGGAAACAAAGCTTGACTTTATAATAAAAAGACTAGGAAAATCTGAATGATTTTCCGAAGAAGATCAAAAACAGAGCCTTTTAGATGGCACATGACAACAATAAAGTCTATTAAATATCAACTTACTGTTCGTAGTAATTCTGGTAGCAACTCAGTCAGGTGCTTTGAATCCACCAGCTGATTGCAGGGAGAAACATGTGCAATCTCACTCTAGGCAATTTGTTGTTGTTGTGTTCTATCAAGTTGGAACGGATCCATTGCTGGCTCTCCAGTGGGTTTCTGGAAGCAGTAAATTGCACAGGAGGAGACTGTCTATTCTTCTGCAGAGCAGCTGGTAGATTCGAACCATGTACCTTTGGGATTGTAGCGCCGCTTCTTATCTATGAGGCTTCATTCTGAGAATCCCTGGAGGGTTAACTATGGGTCAGTTCTGACTCAACAGCAATGAGTTTGAGAGCTTACCATTTAAGGTTACCTGTTGGGTTGGGTTAGAGTGACTATGAGTTGGAATTGACTTGATGATGCACAATAACTTTGGTATTGGGGAGCCCGTGGGTAGTGCAAATAGTTAAGCACTGGGGAATTTACGTATTTAAAATATTGGCAAGATCTGAGTGCAATTCTACTCTAAAACATATAATAAGGTCATAATAAGTCACAAACTACTTTATGGCAAATGTTTTAATGTTTTATTTGTATTAACCTTTTATGAATAAGAAAACACAAATATCGGAGAAAAAAATTATGAAAACTGGGGTCTAATCTCAGGTTTAGCATGATTTTATGAAGTCCCTGGCTAGTATACAGAGCAAGGAATACCAAAAGATAGTCAAGTTCACCTAGAAACACCCTGAAAAAAGAAAATCTGACAATCTCTTTCTAAAACATCAACAATTGAAACCTCTTTGGAGGTCAGTTCCTTTTGAACTCCCATGGTTTTGCAATGAATAGGAGTGAACTTGAGTCAACTGGTTTTAGACTTAATTCTTGATTTCTCAATTATTAGGTGGCATTGTATCAACTTATAGGCCACCAGAGCAGATAATACAGCTTGAAAGTTGACCCTGTCTTGCCCCATCTTCACAGTTTCTCCCATGCAGCAGTGTTTATGTAAATCTCCTCGCTCCTCAAGAATCTTCTTTGCTTTTGATGACTACCTACTTTTCCAAGCATGATTAATTTTCCAAGGACTGGCCTCTCTTAATTACATGCCCAAAGTATGAAAGACAAAGCTTACGTCTTAAAAGAACCCAACATATACTTCTTTCCAAAATAGATTTGTTTAGTTTTTGGCACTCCATGGTATGTTCAATACTCTTCACCAACAGCACAATTCAAAGGCATACATTTTTCTTCAGCTTTCCATATTCATTGTGTTTTCAAGAGCAAATGCTAAAATGAGGAAGCATTGTATAAATTACAAAATCACAGATTAGAAAAACATATTTGCAATGACACAGCTGACAAGGCACTCAACTATACACTTTATAGAAAATTCTAACACTTCAACAAGTAAAAGAACCGATCCACAGCTGATGCTTCAGGGCAATTTCAGAGGAAATTAATCACATAGGAGGGGTTTATCCATCCTTCTCCCATATTTCAGGGATTTGAACTGTATGTCTTCGGGATTACAGCACAACTTCTTACCACTAGGCCACGCACTGTCAAGTCACCTACAACTTGTAGCAACTTTATGAACAACAAATTGAAACCTCAGCCCGTCCTGCACCATTTTCACTATCTCTAACATGCTTAAGCTCGTTGTTACAGTCACTATGTCCATACGTCTTGTTGAGGGTCTTCCTCTCTTTTTCTGATCCTTCACCTTTCCCACCTTGATGTCTTGTTTTGTTTTGGGGTTGGTTTTTTTTTTTTTTTTGGTCTTGATGGTATGTTTTTTCTTGACAACATGTCCCAAGTATGTGAAAAGAAGTTTCACTTTCCTCGCATCTAAGGAATATCCGGTTTGCACTTGCTCAAAAACAGACATGTTTGTTGTTTTGGCAGTTCATAGGATATTCAGTATTCTTACTTAACAAAAGCATTAATTCTTCTATTATTCTCATTAATTTTTCTAATTTTAAAATATATAAGAAGTAGTTGAAAATGATGGAGATCCAGTACACCTTAGTCTTTAATATAATTCAATATCAAGGCTTGTTAGCATTCTTGGGAGGGGTCCTTAATAGAAGATTTCCTTGATGCAACACATCTTTTGATGTTACCCTGAGTGTAGTTCGAGGAGACAACAAAAATTAAATTGCTAGCAATTTTGAACTTTAATCTGTCTATCGTGGTGTTGCCTACTGGTCCAGTGATTATGATTTTTCTTTGGTGTTTAGATGTAACCAATACTGAAGGCTAGAATAATACATAGAGAACAAGAAGGTCAAGTTGGGTTTAGAAGAGGCTGTGACACCAGGGATAACACTGATGTCAAGCTTTTCCGGGCTGAAAGCAGAGAATACCATAAGAATGTCTATTTGTATTTTATTGACTATGCAAAGGCTTTTGACTGTGTGAATCATAACAAACTATGGTTAACCTTGAGAAAAATGGGAATCACAGAACACTCAAGTATGCTCATACAAAACCTATACCTGGACAAAGAAGCTGTTGTTTGAACAGAGCAACGGGACACTGCGTAGTTTAAAATCAGGAAAGGTGTGTATCAATGTTGCATCCTTTCTCCATTATATTCATTCATTTTACCGAGCAAATTATTGAGAGGCTGAACTTTTTTAAAAAGAATATGGCATCCAGATAGAAAGAAGACTCATCAACAATCTGCATAATGCAGATAGCACAACTTTGTTTGCTGAAAGTGAAGAGGTCTTAAAACTTTTGCTGCTTAAAATCAAAGACTACAACTCTCAATATGAGTTGCATCTCAACATCAAGAACACAAAAAATCCTCTGGGTCAATAAACAACATTGTGATAGAGGAAGAAAAGATTAAATTTGTCAAAAATTTCATCTTACTTGGATGCAAAAACAAAACCTTGGTGACAGCAGTCAGAAGAAATTTTGTATTGGGTAAGTCTACTATTAGGGTTGTTGTTGTTATGTGCTGTAGAGTTGCTTGCAAAGCATAGTGAACCTATGTACAACAGCTCTGAACCCTACTCTATCCTGTGCCAACCTATTGTTTCTGACACACCTACCCCCATTACCCTAGTCACTGAATCAATCCACTTCATCGAAGGTCTTCCTCTCTTGCTCTGTCCCTCCATCTCCCCAGCATGATGTCCCTCTCTAAGGAGTGGTCCCTCTTTGCCAAAAGTATGTCAGATGAAGCTTCAGAATCCCCGCTTACAAGGAGCAGCCTGGATTCAACCTCTCTAGGACAAAGTTGTTTGTTCTTCTAACAGTCCACATTATACTGAATACTGTTCACTAACACCACAGCTCAAAGGAATCAATTCTCCCTCTATATCGTCCATAGTAATTGGCCAGCTTTCTAATGGAGAGCAAGTAATTGTGAAGACTATAGTCTGGATGTTCCTATGTACAAGAGAACACATTTAGATAACAGAAACGGCAAAGGAGGTTGAGTTTTCAAGTATGGAAATACAAAGGAAGAGGAACAGTTGTAAGCAAACACTGGTGATTGGGGCATGGAATGTGAGAACCATGAATGTAGGAAAATTAGATATTGTTAAGGAAGAAATGGAACACATAAATATTGACATACCAGGCATTGGTGAGATGAGATGGACTGGCATAGGGCATTTTGAGTCAGAGGACCATATGATATGTTACTCTGGAGATGAAAAAGTGAGGAAAAATGGAGTTGCTTTCATAGTTTAAAAAGTCATTGCTAGATCCGTCTTGAAGTACAATATTGTCAGTGACAGGATAATATCTATACGCATACAAGGAAGTCCAGTGAATACCACTATCATTCAAATATATGCACCAA
>NW_006399980.1:1280262-1291880 GCF_000299155.1 Elephantulus edwardii | reverse complement strand
GGCCCTCTATGAGGTGGATTGATTCAGTGACTGGGATAATTGGGATGGGAGTGTCAGAGACAGTGCGAATGGCACAGGACAGAGTGGAGTTTAGGGCTGTTGTACATAGGGTCGCTATGAGTCGCAGATGACTCGACGGCACATAACAACAACATAGTCTGGATAAGGCATATCTTTGTCTCTAGACTGACATTGTTCTTCAGTACTCTAGAGAGGTTTCTGATAGCCAACTTTCCCAATGAGATTAATCTTTTGATTTCCTGCATAATAGTATTAAGAGATTGATTGTGGAGCCAAGCAAAATAAGCTGCAAACAATTTCAATCTCTTCACTGTGTATCATAATGCTGCCAGTTGGCCCAGTAGTAAGGATCTTTGTTTTCTTGATGCTGAGCTTCAATCTATATTTAAGGCTGCAGTCCTTGAGCTTTTGCAGCAAGCACTTCAGGTCCTCCTCAGTTTCAGCAAGCAGGGTTGTGTCATCTGCACAATGATGTCAGTTTGAAGACTAAAATGTGCTTGATTCAGGTCATGACCTTTGATATCTCTTGCTATGTATCTTGACAGAAGGCAAAGGATACCAGAAGAATGTCTGTATGTGCTTAACTATGCAAAGGCATTTGGCTGTGTGGATCACAAGAAACTGTACCTAATCTTGAAGAAAATGGGAATCCCACAACTCTTGATTATGCTTATGCAAAACCTACACTTGGATCTGTAAAGAGTCCTCAGAGCTAGGAAATACTTTATGGTTCATAATCAGGAAAGGAGTGTGTCAGGGATGCACCCTCTCCCCATACCTTTTAAATCTATATGCAGAACAGATCATTTGGGAAGCTGGACTTTATGAAGAGTAATGTGGCATCAGGATGGAAGGAAGACCAATCAACAACTTATTTTATGCAGATGACACCATCTTGCCTGCTGAAACTGAGAAGGACATGAAACGCTTGCTGTGGAAGGTATAAGAGTGTAGTCTTTAATATGGATTGAAGCTCAACATCAAGAAGACAAACATTCTTACCACTGGTCCAATTGTCAGCCTCATGATAGATGGAGAATAGATTGAGGTTGTTAATAATTACAGTCTTGTTTGCTCCACAACCAACTCTCTTAGCACCAGCATCAGGAAACCAAAAGATGAATTACATTGGGAAATCTGCTGTCAGGGACCTCTCCAGAGTACTGAAAAGCAACAACATCAGTCTAGAGACTAAGATGAGCAATTACTTGCTATGCATCAGATAGCTAGACAATGACTAAAGATGATAGAAGAAGAATTGATGCCTTCGAATTGTGGTGCTGGAGAAGAGTCTTGAACCATGGACCTTCAAGAAAACAAATAAATCCGTCTTGGAGAGGGTGATACCAAGTTTCTCCTTGGAGGCTAGTATTTTGAAGCTTTGTCTCACATATTTTGGGGCATGTAGCCAAGAGAGACCAGTTCTTGAAGAAGGACATCATACTCAGAAGGGTGGAGGGACAGAGCAGGAGTAGAAGACCCTGGAGGAGATGGATTGTTGAGGTCACTGTGGCAATGGGGAGGGGAGTCTGTGTGTTGGAATTAGTGAGACTGTCTCAGGACAGGGTAGGGTTCAGAGCTGCTGTACATAAGGTAACTATGGGTCTCAGGCTACTTGATGGCATATTACAACAACAGCAACAACATGCATTTGAGAGCTGGACATTGAATAAGGATGATAAAAGAAGAATTTATTTCTTTGAACTGTGGTGCCAAGAAGAGTACTGGGTGTTCCATGGACTGCCCAAAGTACACACAGATATGCATTGAAAAAAGTGTAGCCTGAATGCTCTTCGGAGACAAAGATGGAGAAACTTGGTCTCACTAACTTTGAGCATATTGTCAGGTAAGGCTATTCCTTGGAGAAGGACATAAAGTTTGGAAAGATGGAGGGTCAGTGAAAGAGAGGAAGACCCTCAGTGAGGTGGATTGACACTATTTCTGCATCAATGGATTCAAGAGGGTGTGAGATGATGAGGATGGCACAGGATAGGATAGGGTTTAGATCTGCTGTTCATAAGGTCACCATAAGTCAAACTTAACCAAATAGCACCTAACAATAAAAAAAATATTATTCTTCCCTCCATCAAATTATAAGGCAGTTCATAACGTCAATTTCTTCACCTGGAGAATTAAGGGGAATAAAATTAAGACACGTTTGCTCATAGTCTTTGTCATTTTTAAAAATAAGCTTTGTCAGCCTGTGTGTGTTGACAAGGGTTTTGGAAAAATAATTGCCATATTACAGCACATAGGAGTTAAAATCATATCCAAGTATTGGCCAATTGGTGGAGGTACTAATTATGATCAATGACTTGTGGAAATTTTAATAGGTAATGTTGAATCTCTGGCATATTCCCTCCTGCAAAGACACAGATTTGTTTTGCCAACCACATGTGTTTCTGGACCACAAGAAGGGGAATATCCATTCTCTTGCAAATGCTTGTGAAATATTTTAGTAAAAAGAATATCTTGGCTAAGGAACACATAGGGCAAACAACAGAAGAATCAACAAATATTGTAGAAACAGATGGCGTAAGATGGTTTGAGAGACATAAGTCCTGAAGGAAATGCTGCTCAATTGTCAAAGTCATAAAAACTGAGCTTAGATAGCAAATATTAGAATGTAAAGTGGAGTAATGTTTAGTTTGATTTAAAGTCAAACTGACTAAGTAAAACATATATACTATTTTCAGTGAGATACTAGAAAAACATTTCATATTAAAACTTACCAAAGAAACATTGTTTATTACTGGTAATATTGATAACGGGAATCCTTTAACTTCAAGAACTTTTTCTTTTTTTTAAAATTAATTTTAATGAAAGTCTACAGAGACTTAGGGTTTACAGTCATTCATTGTTGCACTTTTCTCCCTACCCACCCCCTCCCCCCATTCACTCTTCTCCTTGAAAAAAGAGAAAAACTCTTTCATTGCACTTAACCTTAAAATAAAATAATAAAAATTTGGCCACAAGTCCTTATTTTATATTTTGGTTACTTAATTTCTATGTAGCCAATTTACAATTCATCTGTTTTCATATTCTAGTGCTATTATAACAGAAATACCACAATTAGGTGGCTTAAATAAACTGCAATTTATTTTCTCATACTTTGTTATTGTTGTTGATGGGTGCTGTTGAGTTTAGTACAACTCATAGTGACCCTCCAACACAACAGCTCAAAGGCATCAATTGTCCTTCTATAATCCCTAGTCATTGTCCAGCTATCTGATGCATAGTGAGTGACTGCAAAGACCATGGCCTGTATCAGGCACACCTTAGTCTTCAGACTGACATCATTGCTCTTCAATACTCTGGAGAAGTCTCTAACAGAAGACTTTTCAATGCAATACACCATTTAATTTCTTGGCTGCTGGTGCCAAGAAGGATGATTGTGGAGCCAAGCAAACTAAAGCTGTTTACAATCTCAATCTCTTTACCATCTATCATGATGCTGCCAATTGACCTAGTAGTGAGAATCTTTGTTTTCTTGATATTGAGCTTTAATACATATGGAAGGCTGCAGTCCTTGACCTTCTGCAGCAATCACTTCAGGTCCTCCTCAGTTTCACCAAGCAGAGTTGTGTCATCTGCATACTGCTGATTGCTGATGAGTCTTTCTCCAATCCTGATGCCACATGTCTCCTCATAGAGCCCAGACTCCTGGATAATCTGTTCTGCATATAGATTTAAAAGGTATGGAGTTAGGAGACATCCCTAGAATACACTGTTCCCAATTTTGAACCATACTGTGCCCAAGTATAGTTTTTGTATAAGCATTATTCAGTTTTCTGGAATTCCCATTCTTCTCAAAGTTAGCCACAGTTTGCTGTTGTCCACACAGTCAAACGCCTTTGCTTAATCAATGAAACATCGACATTACTTTGGTATTCCCTATTGTCAGCCAAGATCCATCTAACATTAGCTACAATATCTCTAGTATCACGACCTCTTCTAAACTCAGCCTGCACTACTAGCAGTTCTCTGTTAACATGCTGTTCCAGTCATTTTTTTTATAATCTTCAGGAGACTCTTGCTTGCATGTGATATTGATGATATTGTTCAATAATTTCCACACTTTGTCAGATCAACTTTCTTTGGAATGGGAACAAATATAAATATCTTCCAGTCAGTTGGCCAAGTGGTTGTCCTCCAGATTTCTTGGTACAACTTGATGAGCACAACTAGGGCAACATTTGTTGAAATACATCAACTTGTCTACCATCAATTCTTGGGCCCTTGTTTTTTGACAATTCTTTCAGCGAAGCTTGAACATCTTTCTTCTTCGCCACAAGCTCTTGCTCATATGCTGTTTCATGAAATTCTTCTGTGTGTGCCAGTTGCTTTTGGTACAATGACTCTCCTGGATCATTTAATATTCTTCCCAAAGCATCTTTAAGTATTGCAACTAGAGGCTTGAAATTGTCCTTCAGTTCTTTAAGAAATGCTGCATGAGTTCAGGCCCTTTGATTTTCTGACTCCAGCTCTGCATATTTCATTATAATGATTTACTTTGTCTTCCTGCACTGTCCTTTGAAATCTTTTGTTCAGCTCCTTAATATCTTGATTTCTCCCATTTGCTTTGGCTTCTTGGAGTTCTGTTTCAATACTCAGAGTCTCCTTTGATATCCATTTTGGTATTTTCTTTGACCTTTTGCATTCTTTCTGGATAATATTCTCCCATAACTCATCCAATCTTCTCTCATTAGTGTCCAAGGCCTCAAACCGGTTTCTGAGAAGATGGTTTTGAAATTCAGGTGGGATAACTCAAGGTCATATTTTAGTTCCTGTGGATTTGATTTAATACTTTTTAGCTTCAGCTTGAACATGCATATGAGTAGTTGGTGATCTGTTCCACAATCAGCACCTGACTTAATTATCACAGCTGGTAGCGAGCTTCTCAAGTGATTCTTTCCACAGATGTAATCAATCTAATTCCTATGTATACCAGCAGGTGAAATCCATGTGTATATCCTGTGTCTATGTTTCTTAAAAAATGCATTTGCAATGAATAAATTGTTGATTGTGCAAAATTCTATCAATCTCCAGCTTAATTTCTGTCACCAAGTCTATGTTTTCCAACTGATCCTTCTTCTCTGTTCCCAACTTTTACATTTCAGTCACCCATTATTATTAATGTATATTGACTGCACATTTGATCAATCTCTGCAAAGGTTGGTAGAAATCTTCTATTTTAACATTTAATATTCTTTGGCAATACTTTGGACTACCAAAATTTACATCCTTGCCACATACAAAACACATCCAACCAATTACATCTTCCCAGACATAAATCAAATCTAAGTTCACAATCTCTTCTCCTGAAAAATCTAAATCAAAATGAGTGAGGCTGTAGTCGTACTCCAGTCTGACAGTCTGAGGCAAAATTCCTTTACATTGTTAACTTATGAAATAAAAAGGTATGAATTACCTGTTTTGAAAATGTCTTTGAATGGGCACAAAATAGACATTTCCTTTATATATGAAAGGAATTTATTGTTTGTTGTATGTTCTGTCAAGTCACCTGTGACTTATAGTGACCCTATGTACAGCAACTCTGAACCCTGCCCTATCGTGAGCCAGTCTCGTTAATTCTGACACACCAACCCCCATTGCTCCAGTTATGACATCAATCCCTCATCTTGGGGATGAACATGATGTCCTTCTCCAAGGACTAGTCTTTCCTGGCCATGTGCCCCAAGTATGTGAGACAGAGCTTCAAAATACTAGCCTCCAAGGAAAAACTTGGTTTCGTGGTCTCAACAACAGGCTTATTTGTTTATTTGTTATTTGTTTTCTTGGCAGTCCATTGTATGTTCAAGGCTCATCTCCAGCACCACAGTTCGAAGGCATGGATTATTCTTTTGTCATCTTTAGTCATTGTCTAGATCGCTGATGCTTAGGAAGTAATTTCGAAGGCCATAGCCTTGATTACATGCACTTTAGTCTCTAGACTGACAATATAGCTCTGGAGAGGTCCCTGAAAGCAGATATTCCCAGTGCCATTCATCTCTTGATTTTCTGGTTGCTGGTGCTAAGAGTGTTGATTGTAGAGCTAAGCAAGCTGTAATTGTTAACAACTTCAATCTCTTCTCCATCTATCATGGTGCTGCCAATTGGCCCAGTGGTGAGAATCTTTGTCTTCTTGATGTTGAGCTTCAATTCATATTTAAGGCTGAAGTCCTTGACCTTCTGTAGCAAGCGCTTCAAGTCCTCCTCAGTTTCTGCAAGCAAGGTTGTGTCATCTGTATAATGCAGGTTGTTGATGAATATTCCTCCAATCCTGATGCCATATTCCTCCAGAGGAATCCATTATCTTTCAAGCCTTGCAAATAGTCTTCCCTTCCTAGGGACCATGTGGACCAGGATCATACCCTCCAGCCTCTGGGCATTGGCCATTGTCTCTAGATTCTGGGTGAATGCTTGTTTGTAATTCTGAGCTTGAGCCCCTATATTTCAGATCCATTATGACAGTAACTCTGCTAAGTAGGTTTTATTGTGTTGTTGTTAGGTGCCATTGAGTTGACTATGACTCATAGGACCTGATGAGCAACAGATCTGAACAATGTCCTATCCTGTGCCATCCTCACAATATCTAGTACACTCCAGGCCATTGTTGCAGTGACTGTCAATCCACCTAGTTGCAGGTCTTCTTCTCTTTTGCTATCCTCCCATCTTTCCAAGCATGATGTCTTTTCCCAAGGAATAGCCTCTCTTAGCAACATTCCCAAAGTATGTGAGATGAAGCTTCATTATCTTTGCCTCCAAGAAGCATTCTGACTGCAACTTCTCCAAGATATATGTGTTCTTTTACCAGTCCATAGAATATTCAATGATTTCCTTGAACATCACAATTGAAAGGCATCAATTCCTCTGTCATTGTTCTTTATTGGACAGCTCTCAACAGCATAGCCAGTAGTTGATAAGGTCATGGCCTGAATCAGGCACACTATAATCCTCAAACTAACATAATTGTTCCTCAATAATTTGGAAAAGTTCTTAACTGCAGATTTTCCAGTTCAATACATCTCCTGATCTCCTGACTGTTGGTGCTAAGTCTATTGATTATGGATCCCAGTAAGATGAAATAATCTATAACTTCAATCTTTTCTCCATCTATCAAGAGATTGTCCATCAGTCCAGTGGTGAGAATGTTTGTTTTCTTATCATTGAAATGCAATTAATATTGAAGGCTGTTGTCTTTGATCTTTTGCAGATAGTCCTTCAGGCACTCCTCATTTTCAGCAAGCAAGTTTTTGTCATCTATGTAATAAATGTCCCTCCAATCTTGATGTCACTTTTTTCTCCATAGAATCCAATTTCTCGAATCATTTTCTCAGCATACAGATCGAATAGGCATGTTTTGATTGGCACTGGGAAAGTCTGTAATAGGAGACTTCTCTAATTATTGAGGAGCAAAGACATCTGTCAGTTTGAGGACTAGGGTGCATCTGATTTCATGTCATGGTCTATTTTAATCACTTGCTATATATCTGAGAGCTGGACAATGACTAAGGATGACAGAGGAAGAGTTGTAGTGTTGGAAAAGTGTGTAAATTCCTATGGACTGCCAAAAGAACAAACATAAACGTCTTGGAGAAGATGCAGTCAGATTACTCCTTGGAGGTAAAGATGATGAAATTTTGTTTCACACTTTGGGTAAGTTGCTCAGAGAGGTTATTGCTTTGAGAGGGACATTATGCTTGAGAAGGTGGCGGATAGTGAGGGAGGCAAAGACTCTCAACCACATAGGTTGAAGTAGTCACTGCAGCAATAGGCTTGAGTGAGTCGGAGAAGTGAGGATGGCTCAGGATAGGGCATGGTTCAGATCTGTTATTCATAGGATTGCTATGAGTTGTACTAAACCCCATGGCACTTAACAACAACAATAACAATTGCTTAAACCCTCTGTGTAATGACTTTGTTCCTGCAGCCTCTCCAGATTCTATCCTGCTGTTCCTTCGGCATGGCAGCCTTGCCCCCTCAGGTTTGGTCAGTGGCCCCATCTGCTAGATACTTATGATCAGTTGTTCCATGTTCCAGAACTAAGATGATAAGAAGATCTGACTCTGAAATTTAGGAGGAATGGCTCCAGTTTTATACATTGAGGCAACCCTGCTTCTCATGCTCCTTCCAACAGTTTTGCTAATGTCCCAATTACTTTCTTAGAAGACAATAGTTTCTTCTTCAGCCTGGTTCTTGTCTGTAGTATTTCAAGAAGCAAACAGCCTTCTGTCTTTTTATCTCGTTCATGCCCCCTTCAACAAAGATAACAGTTTTTCTGTTGTGGTAATTGTTTACATAGATCAGTCAAGGGTTAACCTCTTTAAAAAATCCTGGTGAAAAATCTAGGATGAATGCCTTTAGTTTGCTCAAGAGGATTTTCCAAATCATATAATTATTTTGTTGTTGTTGTTGTTATATGCCGCTGAGTCACCTGGGACTCATATCGACATTTGCTCTGAACCCTGCCTTCCCTTCTCTTGCAACAGACCTAATCCCATTTCTTCAGTCACTGAGTCAATCCATCTCATCCTGGGTCTTCCTTTCCTGCACTATCCCTCCATCCTTCCAGGCATCATGTTCCTCTCCAAGGACTGTTCCTTCCTGTCTATGTGCCCAGTTTGCACAGGTCATTTTAAAGTCTGTCTCCTTTCTCTTATATTTTATAATAAACAGCAAGGAGAAAACACCTTAAAATTCTTTTTAAGATCTTACTCAGTAATATACTCAGTTAAATATTCAAAGTTATCACAACTTATACCACCAAACATTTGAATATAATTCAAATAAGTTCTTTTTCACTGTATTGTAAGTATCATCTTTCTTCCACTGTTATATCACACGTTTGTTATTTCCTTTAATCACTGAGCAGGAGAACATTTAATCTCCACATTTCTCACAACATTTTATTCTTGAGACTGTATGCATTCTTTAAGACAATATTTTCTCTATGACTCTCTTGACTTTTTCCTGATTCTCTGACAGAACTACCTTGGGTGCCTATAATTATAGTCAAAGTCTCTTCAAGACAACTTGTTGTTATGTGCCGTTGAGTTGTCTGCAACCTGTAGCGACCCTATGTGCAGCAGCTCTGAAGCCTGCCCTGTCCTGAGCCAGTCTCACTGATTCTGACACACTAACCCCCATTGCCCCAGTTACTGTATCAATCCATCTGCTCTGGGGTCTTCGTCTCCTGTGCTGTTCCTCCACCCTTCCGAGCTTGATGTCCTTCTCCAATGACCAGTCCCTCCTGGCCTCATGCCCAAAGTATATGAGATGGAACTTCAAAATCCTAGCCTCCACGGAGAAACTTAGTTTCACCCTCTCCAAGACAGACCTTAGTCTCTAGACGGACATCACTGTTTTTCAGTACCTCTGACTAGGACTTTATTACCAGGCATCTGAAAAATCTTTCAGTTTCCATCCATTATCCAGTTCTAAAAATCTGACCCGTGCCATGGTATTTTTTATTGTCTCACATGGATAAAAAGACTGAGGAAAAATTAATATATTTGAATTATTACATTGGTAAAGAGTACTGAATTCTGTGTACTGCCAGAAGAATTAATAAACCTGGTGGTAAGGGAGCTGCGCTGCAATCCCAAACGCATGCAGTTCAAATTTACCAGCTGCTCCATGGCAGAAGGATGGGCGATCTCCTCCCACACGATTAAACTGCCTCTGAAAACCTGCTGAAGGGTCAGCGATGGTTTGGTTATGACTTGATGGTACTCAACAAGCGGTAAGACAGTGCACCTCAATCACAAAGGCCAGTGTTTTAAATTCACTAGCTTCTCTACCAGAGAAGGATGGGCAATCTCCTCCCATGCAATTTAGTACATCTGAAAACCCATTGAAGTGTCATTTATGGGTTGGTTCTGACTCGATAGTACACAATAAAAATATCTTGAAAGAAATCTACCCATAAGTCTTCTTGAAAGGGAGGATGGTGACCTTTGTCTCAAGTGCTCTGGATATATTATCATACGGGATTAGTCCCTGGAGAAGGGCATTGTATTTGTTAGAGGGTGTACAAAAAATAATTTGATGGATTGACAGTGTGTTTTGTAGGCTGATTTTTTTTAAGTTACTTTCCTAGTCCATTTATTTTGACTTACATCACATGGCAGAGTGAGAGCCTGCAAACATGTTGTATAAACTACTAACAATGAAATTGCTTAACATTTCTTCTCCATTGTGTTTAAAATGAACAAGTTTAAAGGTAGAAAGCAATCTCATTACCAACACAAGAGAAGAAGCAGAGGATGTGGTGCATATTCATTTAGATCAGAGATTCCTAAACACCTAAGACAAGGACCTAGATGAGAGCAGGAGCAACAGTAAAGAACCAGAGACTGATGTGAGACCAGGTGACTGGGGACTGCCACTCTCTGGAGCCAAAGACTGAGGCAGGGGTCTTTGCCCAAGCCAACTGTGGTTTTGGGGGTAGGAAATGCCATAATTGGCAGTGTTTAGAGAACTTTTAAACATCAGCATAAAGCCAAGAGATTGAAAATCAAAGGGTCTGTGAAGACCCCTGGGAAACTATCCTGTTTGAAGAAATGTGACATGTTTCCAACTCAAATTGTAATGGGGTAATTTCCCTATCACACTCTATAATCATGAGAATGGTTGTGTGATTTCAATGGGACCATTACAATTGAATTAGTGAGCCCAGTAGCAATGTAGTGGGAGCCCAGAGAGGGACAGAGGGTACTTGAATTGGAAGAAGTTGATGCAGGAGTAGAGAGGTTTGTCTGACTTTAGAGAACTGGTTATGTGTTATGAATGCTGTTCAAGGGTCTTTTGGTGTAATTAGTGGAGATCAGACTCAGCTGTCTCCATGCTGACTATACTCTTTTTTTTTATACAGTGGCTGTGAGGCAGGCCAAGGCCCAAGAAGACACAGACTAAGCAAAAAAGGAAACCTGGTTACCAGACTAGACCCCCAGGAACAGGGATAGGTTTTACCATATAAGGGAAAGAGAAATTAAACGATTAAAAAATAAAAGAACTGGCCCGGCAGCAGGGGGTTGGCTGCCCAGAAACCTAAGGAGAGAATTTTAACTAAAGTATGACCTTACTCTCTCTGTACCTAACTTATCTATAGCCCCTTTGCCTATAGGAATTAACTAACTAATCACAATGTGATTAACCAGCAGGAAAACATGCTCCTGGGCGGAAGGGAAGCCGGGAAGCTGGGCACTGGGGAAGGTCACCTAGGATAATAGCAAAGAGGCATCTTCCAGGTACACAGAAAAACCGGCCCTTGGGCCAGAAAGGAAAACATAATCTACACAGGAGTTCTACAGGACACGTCACCTTCCCTTGGAGACAGTACAACTAAACTTAAGAGACAGTCCTCAAAAGAAAAAAAAATGTCAGTAGTTGACGTGTTTGGAATCACAGAAGCCAAGAAACCTTAAGATACAAGCTGTCAGATCATGGGGTTGGACAATGGAAGATATTTTCTGAAGGGACTTGGCAGACGTGAAGGGTTATCCTGGTGGAGGGTGGAGCCGGGAAGTAAGTGGGTCAAGGCACTGGGCTAGGGGTGGGGTCAACACTGTAACTAATGCTTAACTCCACAATAA
>NW_006399980.1:1215133-1277358 GCF_000299155.1 Elephantulus edwardii | reverse complement strand
CAGGGTTTAGGGCTGTTGTGCATAGGGTCGCTATGAGTCAAAAACGACTCGACGGTACATAACAACAACAACAACAATCACAATGTGAGTTAAACTAGCCAATAGAAAAAGAGACTCTTACCACTATCTTGTAAGAAAGAACATTTTGCATTTGGGAAGCCTGCACCTGAGAGGCTGTGGTATCTGTCAGCACTCATCCTCGCAGTCAATAATATCCCCATTGCTTCACCAAAAGTGCTTGTAGCACTGTCCCTTGGCCTGGAGTCCCTGGACAGGAAGTCAAATTCCTTCAACAGCTGCAAGAACAGATTCAAACAACAGATTCAAACAAAGCGGTAAATGAGATGGTGAAGGAGCAGCTGCAAGGACAGATTCAAACAAAGCAGTACATGAGAGGATGATGAAGGAGCAGATATTGTTTCATTGCTTTGTGCACAGGGTCGCTATGAGTCAGAACTGAGTTGATGGCACTTCACATCGTATCAGATAACAAAGCATGTGGTTTGTATAATTTTGTAATAGCATAAATATGATTAGTTTACAAATCTGTCTTTCCTAGTGAATGCAAACTGATTGCCAAATGGGGTTTATCATTCAGCACAATATTTCAACACAAAGGTCAATGGACACATGCTTGATTTGGATTGAACAAACTTTCTTTGAGGAGATTATTTTAGGTCAGTTGTGTTGTTCAATCGAGAGAGGATGTGACCACTTAATAATAATAATATTTTTTTTTAAAAAAACCAAACTTGTTTACTTAGTTGCTGTTGTTGTTAAGGTCTGTCAAGTAAACTATAACTCATATAAATTTTACAAACAACACATTGAAACTTCCCTGTCATCCTCACACTCGACTATTTTCGAATCTACTATTGCAGTCACTGTCAATACATCTCACTAAGTTTCTTCCTTTCATTAGTAAGCCTTTAACTTCTTTTCAAGCCTTTTTCCAAGGACTGACCTTCCCTGAAAAATGTGCAAAATATTTGACATGAAATTTCACCATTCTTGCCTTTAGGAAACGTCATAACTGCACTTTTTAGGGATTCAAAATGCATTTATTTTCTCTATCATTTTTTCTAATTTTAATGGCAATATTAATGAACATTTACAGAAAAGTCAGATTTTTCATTCATTCATTGTTGCACATTTTCCTCCCTTCATTTCCCCTTCCCCAGTTCACTTAAAAAAAAATTCATTGTTGAACAATTTCTTTCCTGCCCAGGCCCCTTTATGTCTCCCTTACCAAGGTCACTTTGCAATGCATTTCTTATTCTAGACTGTTGTCATATATATAATGCCTAATCATATATTCCTTAAGGAAACAAGAACTACCACCCAAAGAGAAATATGCACACGCATATTTATTGCTGTGTTATTCACAATAGTAAAGAGATAAAAGCAACCCAAGTGCCCATCAACAAATGAATGGATAGAAAAACTATACGGTATATTCACACAATGGAATATTTCAGAGCACTGAAAAACAATGACCTCACAAAGTATTACATAACATGGGTGACCCTGGAGGACATTATGCTGAGTGAAACATCTGTCACAAAAGGATAAATAACCATTGTTATAAAGCAGTTGGTTTGGGGGGAACTAGGAGAAAAGTAGATAAATAATGAATATTGAATTGGAACAGATGAAGAAAACAATTATTTGCTCTTTTTTGACAGGTCATGAAATATTCAATACTCTTCACCAACACTATAATTCAAAGGCATCAATTTTTCTTTTTTCGTACCTATTCATAGTCCAACTTTCAGATGCATAAGAAACATTTGCAAATTCCATGGCTTAGATTAGGCATTCTTTAGTCTTTAGCCTGACTTCGTTGCTCTTTAGCTCTGTTAAAAAGGTTTTTGAGAGGATATTTTGATATATGCAACACATCTTTTGATTTCTTAATTTTGGTTATTGATTGTGAATCCAAGTAAAATAAAATTCTTGATAACTTCAATTTTTCCCCACTTACATCATGTTACTTATTAGTCTAATTGTGAATATTTTCTTTACGTTGATATATTTTATATTGAAATATATATGTCACATTGAGTTATATTAAAAGCTATTGTTTATTTATCTTCTGTAATAGTGCTTTTTGGAAGCAGGAGTGACATCTACTTTCTAAACAACATGCCTCTGCAAAAAGTCAAGGACTGCAGTCTTCAATATTGATTGAAGATCAACAACAAGAAAACAAAGATTCTAGAACAAAAAAAGTAAACGTCAACTGGTTTCTCAAATAAATGAGACTTCAACTTGCTTGGTTCTACAATCAACACTCTTGGCATCAACATTCAGTAAATCAAAAGACAAATTGTATTGGGAAAGTCTACTGTCAGGGACCTCTCTAGCAAAGCAACATTGTCAGTCTGGAGACTAAGGTGTGACTGATACAGGCCATGGTCTTCACAATTACTATGTGTCAGAGATCTGGACAATAACAATGGATGATAGAAGAAGAACTGACGCCTCTGAGTTGTGGTGCTAGAGTTGTGGTATGGAGTTGAACATACTGTAGAATATCAGGAGAACAAACAGATCATACCTGGAGAGGGTGAAACCAAGCTGCTCTCTGAGGATAAGGATTTTGAAGCTCCATTACACATATTTTGGGCACGTTGCCAGGAGGAAACAGTCCTTGGAGAAGAATATCATGCTTGGAAGGGTGGAGGGACAACACAGTAGAGGAAGACCCAGGATAAGATGGATTGACTCAGTGACTGGAGAAATGGGGTTAGGTTTGCCAGAGACAATGAGATTGGCTCAGGCTAGGGTAGGGTGCAGAATTGTTATACATAGGGTCACTATGCATCCCAGATGACTCGATGGCAGATAACAACAGCCTCATCCATGGTTTGAAGTAAGTGAGGCTTAGTGATTTCTTTGCCTTAGCTCCAGTACATTTCCTAAGTACAAATAAAATAAGGGTGACTTAGCCTCAGAGAGCAACTTGATAGAACACCAAATTTTGTCCATGTGAAACCTGTACTTGGGCCTAGAAGCAGTCTTCAGAACAGAACTAGGAAACATTGCATGGCTCAAAATCAGAAAAGGAGTGCATCAGGGAAGCTTTCTGTCTCCAGACCTTTTTAATCTATATGAAGAACAGATCATTTGGGAGGCTGGACTTTCGGAAGAGGAATGTGGCATCAGTACCGGAGGGAAACTCATCAACAACCTGTTTTATGCAAATAACACAACCTTGCTTGCTCAAACTGAGAAGGACATGAAGCCTTTGCTGCAAAAGGTCAAGGACTACAGTCTTCAATATGAATGGAAGATCAGCATCAAGAAAACAAAAATTCTATAACATCAAAATTAAACATCAACTGATTTCCCATTAAAAAAAAAGAATAGAAAACTTAGATTCTCTTACCCCTGGGGCCAATAGAGAGCACCATGTTAGATGGAGAAGAGATTGAGATTGTTAACAGTTTCACCTTTGCTTGGCTCCACAATCAACACTTATGGCACTGGCAGTTAGGAATAAAAAGATGAATTGCATTGGAAAAATCTACTGCAGGGACCACTCCAGAATAGTGGAAGATCAATGATATCAGTGTAGAAGATGCACCTATGGTCTTTGCAATTAATTGCTATGTATTATAGAGCTGGACAATGATTAAGGATGTCAGAAGAAGAATCAATGCCTTTGAATTGTGGTGCTGGGGTATTGAACAGACCATAGAATGCTAAAAGAACAATTAAGTCTTCCTGAACAGAGTGAAAATAAGTTGAATCGTGTTGCTGAGTTATTGAACAGAACATGGAATGCTAAAAGAACAAACATATGTTCCTGAATATAGTGAAATGTTCCTGAATATAGTGAAACTAAGTTTCTTCTTGTAGGCAAAGATTTTGAAGTACAGTCACAAATACTTTTGGTATGTGGCCAGGATATCAAACTCAGAAAAACTGAGGGACAGCCTAGGAGAAGAAGACCCAAGATAAGATGGTAATTGGATTAATAAGAATAGGTGTGTTGGAGAGAGTAAGATGTACTCAGGATAGGGTAAGGCTGAGAACTATTCTGCATAGGTTTATTATAAGTCAAAGGCCACTTGAAGGCACATAATGAAAACAACAACACCAATCTTTCCAATATCATTTTTGTTCATTATGGCATCTTAAGGAACTCAACTCAACTCATTGCCATTGTGTCAGAATGTACTCAAACTGGATTCTCCAGCAGATTTTCAGAAGCTGCTAATTTCATAAGAAGAGATTGTTCTGCTTCTTGTGGAACACCCAGTGGAGTCACTCCACCACCTCTGGATTAGCAGCACAACTTCTGGTTGACAAAGTTATCAGAGATACTCTCTTAAGAGGAAAGGACCTTTTAAAAGGTCACTGAGAAAGGAGCAGGGCTACCATGGGGAAGGCTGACTCTGCCTTCTATCATCTTCATATAGGGGAACTGCCCCCATTAATAACATCTATAGTACCAAACAAATAGCTACATGGTCAAACACGCCACCCTCCATGCTCCTGTACCTATTTTTATAAATTATTGGGGTCAATGCTCATTGCAGATTCACAGACTTTACTTACAGTTGTGGGATTTATTAGCAAATTAGGTTGAAAAGTGAGGGAGATTAAGGCTATCACAATAGTGAAAGTCCAGACTTAGTGAACAGCAGCCCCAAGCTAGAATAACAGCAAGACACAATTTCTCAATTAGTCAAGTTTCTCCATTAACAAGTGAAAATCTAAGTTCAGTTCAGCAGCAAATAAACCTCTAGTTTCCTAAATCATCAAGGATCACTGTCTACAGTCTTTACACAGTCTCTTCACGCTCTCTCTTATATTGGTCCTACAGTTGTTGATTATTTGGAAGACTATGTGTCTACAAATGAGGTAACTCATGCTCCCAGTGGGGGGCTAACACAATAGATAGAAAAGCCATTTTTCAAAGTTCTGACACAACAGTCATTATTCATCACAAATAACAAATTCTAAGAAAATGAAAGTTCGTAGTATTATCTAAACATCATAAAAATTAAGTCAGCACATTTGCGTATTGTCACAAGTCCTTAACAGGAAAATATTTCACAGGGCTATATCATATACTAAAATTTTACAGTAAATACTTTTCTTCTGTTGATGTGCTTTTCTTGAAAGATAACACTCATTGAGTAAAACAGAGTTCCTTAAAAGCATATTTTAATAGTTTAAGCAAAAATACTCCAAGTTAAAGATAAAAAGATTCTTCTGGGAATTTACAAACACCAGTTTTGGCACACATCTGGATTTGGATGATTTAATGATAAAAATCTCAAGAAAGATTTTTTTAAAATCCAAGATTAACGTTATCTCTTACTGCTGTTCCTCCTTCTGTTCCTGATGCTGCTATTACTGCGTGTTATTGAGTCTGCTCCAACTCACAGGGATGATGTATACCATGGAACAAAATCCTGTCCAATCCAGTGCTATCCTCACAATCTCCACTGTGCTTAAACCTATTGTTACAGTCACTGTGTCTAACTTGTTGAGAGTCTTTCCCTCTTTTTGCTGGCTTTTCACTTTTTCAAGTCCAATGTCCTTTCCCAGGAAATAGCCTCTCCTGATAACATGTCTAAAGTATGCTGGCACCATCTTATCTTACAAGAGAGAGACCCTTTGACATAGTTTGTAGGGAGTTATGCTACTCACCCAAAAATGGTGCTTCTCTAGAAATGCGAATCCACTAGTCGTTTGAAGAAGAAAAATGGAACATTCTCTTCGCAATTTTCAGTCTTCTGAATACCTATTTAAGGTTCAGCTATAAGTTAGTTTCAACCCAAATACCACAGAAGAGAGTGATTTTTCTGGGTTATACATCTTCCAAGGCAGATATGCTTGTTTTTTGACAGTTCATGGTATATTCAGTATTAATTTCCAACACCACAATTCAAAGACATTGGTCCTTCATAAGTCTTTATTTGTGGCCCAACTTTAAAAACATGCATATGAAGTAATTGAAGATATCAACGCTTGGATTAGAATTTTTAGTACTTTAGAGAGATCCTTGCAGCTGAGTTGTCCATTTCATATGTCATTTGAGTTTAAATTTTGATAGAATGTCTTTTTATATATGTGAATTTAAGAAACAAATTACTTTTCTCAAAGTTTGAAGAAGTCCACATTCAGGGCACTAGCTGTAGGGAACACTTCTCTCCATTCACTCTGGAGAAAAATCCTTATCTCACATTCCTCTTGGAGAATTTCTTGGAGGTTTCCACATGACATCTACCTGTTCTTCATTTGTGCTTGCTTGCTTCTCTCTGTGCCTAACCAGCTCTTTTTAGATCTCACAAGTAGTAAAGTATAAGACATGCCCTACATTTATATGTTATTTTTACCATAATGAAGAGAGCTCCATTCTCAGTGGAATCATACTTACAGGTATAGGAGCTAGAAATCTAAAAACATATTTACAGGGAACACAGTTTAGTTCTCACCCAGGGTTTGACTGAAGGTATCAAGATTGACCTTCTCTATATACCATCCGTAAGAGAAAGGTGCTGCCACTAGTGATTCATAACAGATTAACTACTTTCCCCTTTAACCCAGTTTCAAGAAACACAGTTACTTGGAACAATTATTCTGTCATTACTCTACAGCACCTCTTATTCGCTCACTCATTGCCATTGAGTCAGAACCAACTCATAGCTGATCTTTCAGCAGGTTTTTAGAAATTGTTAATCACCTGAGAGCAGATTACACATCTTTCTCCCAGCGAGCAGCTTGTAGATTCAGCCACCTGCCTTTGGGTGGCAGCACAATTCCCTATCCATTAGGCCACCAGGAGATTCATCTAATTACTTTTCTCCCCTTTCTTAAAAACTTATCTTTATTGTATACTGGTTTGCGAAGAGAATTCTTATACATTATGCTTCGTGTATATACAGTATGTTTCATACATTCCTTCATTCGTGCTGTATTTCATTCCATCATCCATTTTTAAAGTTTTTCTTAGGAAATGTCTCATTGAAAGAAATCTTTTGAATTATGCTGGGAAAGCAGATGTTTGACATTTTGTTGTTGTTTGAACATCTGATTAGAAGCAAAAGGAGATGCTCTATAAAAATAAGTTGTTCATATTAAACAATTGTGACACTGCACATTGCCACAAGTATCCAGCATGTTTTCATAAAGTCTCAAAACTTTGGCAAGTCTGCTCTTGTTTTTAGGGATAATTGGGTGGAGTACGACTCCTAGTGACCCTATGGACAATAGATTTTAATCCTGTCCTATCCTGTGCCATCTATATCATCTCTAACATGCTTGAGTCCAATACTGCAGTTACTGTGTCAGTTCATCTCATTGAGGGTCTTGCTTTTTTTCTGTTGACCCTCCAACTTACCAAGCATGTTGTTCCTTTCTAAAGAGTCTTCTAAAAATAACTCTAAAATGGAATACTTTAAATCAATATAATGGAGTCAATCTTTGGTTACATTTTGCTTGCTTATAATTTGCAGTAAGTGAACACTAAGTGTTGTTTTAAATCCTCAGCCACATTTTTCTTTACTTGGTGAATGCAATATATCTTCCAGTCAAACACATACGTGTCTTTCCTTTAAGGTCACTGCCTTTCCCTTGTAAAAAGAATCAGGTTAAGTTGTAATGCAAACTTACTAGATTTCTTTTTCCTACACCATCACAAACTCCATACTGTTATGGTGGTGGTTGTTATGTGCCGTTGATATGCCTGTGACTCATAGCGACAATGTGCACACTAGCTCTGAAGCCTGCCCTGTCCTATGCCAGTCTGACTGACTCCGACACATCTACCTCCTATTGCCTTAGTTACTGTATCAATACATCTCATCTGGGGTCTTCCTGTCCTGTGTTATCCTTCTACCCTTCAGAGCATGATGTCCTTCTCCAAGTGTCGGTCCCTCCTGAGAAAGACTAACCTCCCAGGAGAAACTTGGTTTCACCCTCTCCAAGACAGACCTATTTGTTTTCTTTGTGGTTCATGGTATGATCAGTACTTCTCCAGCACCTCTACTCTTCTTCTATCGTCCTTAGTCATTGTCCAGCTGTCTGATGCTTAGCAAGTAATTGTAAAGACCATGACCTGGATCAGGTGCACCTTAGTCTCTAGATTGCCCTTGTTGCTTCTCAATACTCTGGAAAGGTTTATCTAATGCAATTAGTCATTTAATTTTGTGACTGCTGGTGCCAAGAGTGTTGATTGTGGAGCCAGACAAACTGTAACTATTAATGACCTCAATCTTTTCTCCATCTACCCTGGTGTGCTGCCAATTGGCCCATAACACTTCATATTTTCCTATGATCTCGAGCAAGTCTGTACTTTATCATTCTTTTTCTGATCTTTATGAATGGAAGCACAATTTGTTACAGGTGCAGAGACTGATATTTCCCAGTATAGATATGCGTCAGAATTGCCAGCCACAAGTATAAAAGAGAGAATTTCTTTTCATCCCCTAAAATTGACAGGTGGCACCACACAGGTTAACTAGCTATCATTTAAGTGTCTCCTGTCCCTGCCTGATATAGCAGAGAAGCTTCAGGATATAAAGTGACCTGAAGTGTAACTAAGACAATTGCTATTGGGTTATAACTACACAAAGCTATTTACTAAAGGAATTATTGGGATAAAATGTAGGCCCAGTGGGTGTGAGGTGGCATACAAGATAAATACAATATAAGAAAAGATACTGGGGAAAATAATTAACCAGTCAAATAATTACAAGTCATAAATGTCTCTGGCCTGTGCGGATGTTTGTAGAAAACAAAAGTGAAAGATGGCTGAGTTCCTTCAAAGATCATGTGGTTTCTTTTTTTGAACACAGATAAAAGATAGAGTTGGACAGGTTTCCTCTAGTTCAATAACTATTTGGTAACCCTTGGAATCCCCTAGGTATTCTTTCACTCTTGTCTTTGGTTCTATGATAGTCTATGAGGATGAGGTCATGCATAACAAGAGGAAGATGACTATAGGATCAGTTGAATACCCTGTACCATCATAACTGATATCTTTATTACACAGTATTTGTTTTCTGCTACAGAAGCTTGTCTTCTCCTATAGAATCTTCAACTCTGCACCAATTAGTTACTTTATGATAGATGGAGGAAAGATTGATGTTATCAACAGTTTAATCTTGCTTGTATCCACAATCAACATCCTGGGTATCAGCACTCAGGAGATCAGGAGATGTATTGCTTTGGCAAGCCAGCTGTCAGAGGCCTCTCCAAATTACTGAGGAGCAGTGATGTCAATTTAAAAACCTAAGGTGTGCTGTTGATTTTGCTTCTGCTTGTATCCAATACGAAGACTGATAAAGCATGACAATGAAACATTTATTCAGAAAACGTGTTTACATGAAGTAAGAAAAAGAAATGTTAAGGGGGTTCTGGTGGCATAGTGGTAAGACGCTATGCTGCCAAACCAAAGGTATGAGATTCAAATCCACCAGCTGCCCTGTAGGAGAAAAGTGGGCAATCTCCCATCACAGGAATTACTGCCTCTAAAATCCCATTGAAGGTCAGCTACGGGTCAGATCCAATTTGAAGGCACATAACAATAAAATAACCCAATAGTTATAAGAAAGACATTTTATTCTACTTTAGCATCTTTCAAATCATGGATAAATTGATATGTTTTTATCTTTTTAAATTGAGATTTTAATGAAAGGTTATAGAAAACTTGGATTTCCTACCTAACCCCATTCCTCAGTTCAGTTTTCCCTTAAAAAAAATCTTTCATTTTTGTACAAGTCCCCTCACCCCAGTCCACTTTACTATGCACCTTTTATTTTGGACTGCTGTTATGCAAATAATACAAAATCATATTTTCCTTTTAAACAGTTCTTTCCCTTATCTGTTTCAATGCACTGATATAATTTATAGGCTATTTGATCTTTCCCCTTCCTCAATGACGTAGAAACTAATATGAATTTTACAAATGATATGATTATTGATTCAGTGAATATTCTTATTAACTTATTATTCTAAATAAAATATTCATTACAATAAATTATTCTCCATCATTATACTTATTACTATAAATGATGATAGTGGGATTTAACGTGCATGAGGCATGATTTCTCATGTTAATTTTTCTTTCTGTCCAACAATTCTTCCCAGAAATACACAGGCAATTAATGAAGAATGTGCTTCACATCTTAAGCAAGTGTTTTCCTCCTTTCCTGGCTTCATTTCATGCACTGACATACATTTGGGATTTTGTAGTTTACTGACTACATCTGTATAAAATTATGATCCCTTGGAGATGAATTCTTTCTCTGTGAACTTAGGGAACTTTCCCTGCGACTACTTAGTAAATTCTTGAAGCAGACTGATGAGACATGTTTATTATCTCAAGACTGATGAAACATGTTTATTATCGCAAGTGAACAAATGGTCAATGACTGTGCCAGCAGCTGGTCTTTATTAGAAGAATAAATTGGTGGCTGTTCACACTGCTTTATGTAAACTCTGTTCAAGTGGAATGTGAGGGGAAAGGCTTGGGAACTTTTTTATTGCTTAAGATGATTTCTTTTTGCAATTGGGAAATGTGGGAAATGACTGAAGTGATAGCTTGCTTTAGAGTTGGTTTCTCAAGCAATATTTTTCTGCAATCTTTGTTTTTCTTATTCAACGAATGTACAAGGTGTAAGCTTAGCGCTTTGGAGAAAAAAAGCATGGTACCTGAACTTAAAAGCCCAATAAGATATTTGGCAAGGAAGAATGAAGTTAACAAATAGCAAATACTAGAGAAGAGAAGATCTATGAGGTGAAGAAGGTAGAGACCACATAAGTATGAAACAATGAGGAAAAGCATGGAGAGAGCAATGCTGGAGCTTTTAAAGCTTGGCTATCATTTTGGCGATATATAGAGATTGGGTTGAGACATCGGTATTTAATGTTTTTAAGGCTAATTTAAACATCAGGGGGTAAGTCAAAAGGATAGATATTTTTAATTGAAAAGTTGATAAGATAAAGAATTATTAGGCCAGAATTGAAGGGGGAAACAACTCAGATAAATAGAGCATAAAAGCCAGTGTTTTGGTTTGGTTTGTTTGTTGTTTGTTTTTTTTTTCCTGGAGGGGCATTTATTAACATAGAAAACATGAACTTTAATTCTGAGTCCTGACATACAATGAACAGTCTAATAGAATACTGATTTCAATAAGGCTACACAGGCAGGATTGGGAAGAACCAGATGCAGAACAACCTTCCACCAAATTTTGCATGAAATATTAAACCCAGGAATATTAATTTTTGAGTTTTGAAGTTGACCTGACCCTGGACTGGTAGTGTTTGGGAACACTGAAAAAGAAAACACAAACCAACTTAAAGAAAGAGAGCTTAATCTTAGTTCCCAAGCTATTTCTCAAAATGATTTCAATGTCACTGAACAGCATCTGGGCATTCACCATTATCAGGACAATATACCAGATTATATTTGCTGTCAGTTGTGTTGTTAGGTGTCACTGAGTTGACTGCTACTCTATGCATAGCCACAGGGTAACAGCAAATCTCTAAACAACATCTGAACCTTACCCTATCTTGTACCATCCTCATGATCTCCATCAAGCCCATTGTGACAGTCACTGTATCAATCCATGTTCTTAATAGTCTTCCTCTCTTCCACTGAAATGCCACCTTTCCCAACATGATCTTTCTCCAAGTTTTGGTTCCTTCTGAGAATATGCCCTATGTGAGTGAGACAGACAGTGCCTCTAATAGCACTCTGATTGTATTTTCCTGAAGAAAAATGTTTGTTCTTTTTACAATACGTGGGATATTTTATACTCTCCTCTAGCTTAACATATGCACCACTGGGTGCACTCACCAGTCTATGCCAGGACATTTGGAGGAGAGCTGTCTGGCTGATTGATTAAAAGAGATCCATATTTGTCCCATTCCCAAGAAAAATGATGCAAATGAATGTGGAAACTATCCAACAATATCATTACTATCACATACAAGCAATATACTTCTGAAGATTATTAAAAAATGGCTAGAAGAGTATGTAGATAGGAAACAGCCAGAAGTTCAAGCAGGATTTAGAAGAGGCCATGACACTAGGAATATCATTGCTGATGTCAGATGAATCCTGGCTGAAAGTAAAGAATACTAGAAGAATGTCTGTGTATGCTTCATTATCTATGCAAAGACATTTGACTGTGCGGACCATAACAAATTATGGCTAACATTGAGGAGAATGGGAATCCCATAGCTCATAATTGTGCTCATGGAAAACCTATACCTAGACCCAGAGGATATTGTGCAATCAGGGCAAGGGAACACTACTAAATTTACAGTTAATAAATAAAGGAGTGTGTCAAGGTTATATTATATCTCCATTTGTATTGAAATGTATGCTGAGAAAATTATTTGGGAACCTGAACTCTTATGAAGAAGAATGTGATATCAAGATTGAAGGAAAACTCCTAAGTAACCTATGTTAGGCAATGACACCACCTTAGTTGCTGAAAGTAAAGAGCATTTGAAGTATTTGTAGAAGGTCAAAAAATACAGCCTTCAATATGGATTACATCTCAATATCAAGGAAATAAAAGTTCTTACCACTAGACCTATAGGCATCATTGTAAATGGAGAAAAGTTTGAAACTATCAACAATTTCATCTTACTTGGATTCACAATCAAAATCCTTGATACCCTCAGTCAGAAAATAAGGAGACATCCTGACTGTGAAAGTCTCCAGCTAGGGACCTCTCCAAATTATTGGAAAGTGATGATCTCAATTTCAGGACTAAGGTGTGTATGATTCAGGCTTTGGTCTTTTTTATCACTTGCTATGCAACTGAGAGCTGGACGATGAATAAGAATGATAGAATTTATGCCTTTAAGATGTGATGTTGGAGTAGAGCATGGAACATCCCATGAACAGTCCAAAGAACAAACAAATATGTATTGGAGAGGGTGCAGACAGAGTGTTCTTTGGAGGAAAACATAATAAAGCTTTGTCTCACATACTTTGGGCATATTTCTAGGAAAGGTGATTCCTTGGAAAAGGACACGATGCTCAGAAGGGTCGGTGAAGGAGTTGTTGTTGTTATGTGCCGTCGAGTCGTTTGCGACTCATAGCGACCCTGTGAGTCGGTGAAGGAGAGGAAGACGCTTAACTAGGTGTATTGACAGTGACTGCTGCAGTGGGCTCTAGTATGTCAGGAAGTGTGAGGATGGCACAGGATAGAACAGGATTCAGAGCTGTTGTCCATAGGTCGCTATGGGTTGTACTTAACATGAGCTAACAGCAAAAACAACAACTTCTCCAACACCACAACCTAAAGGCATCTATTCTCCTTTGGTCATCTTTATTTATTTACTTTCTGACGTGTAGGAAATAAGTGAAAATGACATGGCTTGGATCAAGCACAATGTTAGTTTTTAAACTGATATCCTTGCTCTTTGGAGAAGTCCTTGACAGCAGATTTCCTCCAGTGCAACACATACTTCCTTCAATACTATGGGTTCTTGACAGGGAGCTCTGATGGACTAGTGGTAAGAAGGTGCGCTGTAATTCCAAAAGCACATGGTAAAAATCCACCAGCTGTCCTGTGGGAGAAGGTTGAGCAATTTCCTGCAGTAGGATTTATTGCCTCTGGAAATCTGTTAAAGGGCCAGCCATGAGTCAGTTCTGACTTGATGGTACCCAATAACAACTTGACTATATTCTATTTCCTTAATAGTATAGCATTGACCACTGGGGGGCGGGGGAGTATCGACAGCACATTTTCCCACTGTTGTGAATGCTACTGCCATTACTGTCCTGGGTTCCCAAGCCATGTTCAAAAGGGCGGTACTGTAAACAGTTGTGTAGTTGTGTAAAAAGAGTGTGCTGTGCTGTGCTGTTTACAGTTCTGTGTTCTGTAGCTCTCCTTAGATACTTTCCTTCAGTGTAATCTTTTAAGTAGTTCTTTGTCTTTTCTTTTAAAATTGTGGGTTAGATATTTATCATCCACATCTGTTTCTTTGTTGGTATCTTCAGTGAAGAGGTTCTAAATTTCCATCTATCTAGTTCACCATCTTGAATGACATAATATCTAGAATATCTGGTGGCATAGTCTGTAGGTAGTTATACTGCTAAACCAAAGACGGTGCCTGTCTAGCAGCTTAAATCCACCAACTAGTCTAAGGTAGAAAGATGGCATGATCTCTGCAAACCTGTTTGAAGGTCAGCTATGAATCAGGTCCAACATGAGATAAGATGGCTTAAAAAATGTAAGTGGCAAGGTTCAAAATCTCTGCTGATGTTCATTTTTTTTCTTTCTTTCCTGTCTAATAATCTTTTGGTTTTTTTCATGTATACTTCATTCCATAACTCATCTTTGGTTAGCAGTGTTCAGAGTCTAAATTCAGGAATATATGTACTTTCATGATGGTACCTGCCATTTGCCAGGAAGAGAAAAGCCTTACAGGAAGGTCTGCCTTGTCTTTGGTGAGGAAGAAAGGAGACCATTAAACTATCTGCCAGGAAGAGAGGAGCTCAATATACTGAGAGGTTAGGAGGCTAATGTGCTGGCCCACCATGCTTTTGGCAGAAGAGTTCTGTTGTGCCAGCCTGATGCACCTCTGTTAGGGGAAACAGACACTGCCTGCACCATGATATCAGGATGATTGCTTGTTTTTACAATTAGCTCTTGAGATACCACACTTAATTATAAGTTTGAAATACTGGAGAAGTGTTCTCCATGTTGCTGCTCATTGTATATCTTAGGTATGTACGTTTGTACTTGTTCATAATTTCCTCTTATGAATACAACACTTACCTGTCAGTTTGTTGGGTTGATCTGTGGTTTGCTATGATTCTGGAAGTTGTGCCACCAGTATTTCAAATGCCAGCAGGGTCACCCATGGCGGGCAGATTTCAGTGAAGCTCCCAGATTAAGGCAAATTGAAAAGTAAAATTGACTATCTAGTTGTGAAATAACAGACTATTGAAAATCCTGTGAACAAGTGAGGAACACAGATATAGCACGCGAGGTAAAGCCCTCAGATTAAAAAAAAATAGTCAAATATGACAGACAGCTGCAAATATCTATTAATAATTGAATGCATATTGTACAAATGGTGAATCCAGGAAATTTGAAAATTATCAAAAGTTAAATGGAACTCATAAATATTGACATTACAGGCATTAGCTAGCTGAGAAAGACTGGCATTTTCCACTTTGAATCAGACAATCATATGATCCACTATGCTAGAAATGAAAAATTAAGGGAAATTAATGTTGCACTTATAGTATTTAAAGACCATTTGACTATAGATCTATCTTTCAGTATAACGCTGTGAATGATAAGCTACTGTCTATATACATACACTTTTTCTATGCTTTGACACCTAAAGATATTACAGGCAAAATATCAAAACACTTCAGGAAGCATCAAAACATAGGAGGGATACACAGAATCACTATACCAAAAAGAATTGACTAATGTACAACCATTTCAGGAAATTGCTTATTATTAAGAACCAATGATAACAAAGGAAGAAGTTTAACCTGATCTGAGGGAATTGTTCAAAAATAAGGGCCCTGGAATTGATCACATACCAACCAAAAGTTTTCAACAAACATGTAGCCTTGGATGTGCTAACCAGACTGTGTCAAAAAATCTGGAAACAGCTAGCTAGCTACCCATTCAACTGACTGGAAGAGGTCCATATTTATTCTCATTCTCAAAAAAGGTGATAGAATGTGGAAATTATCAAACAATATCATTAATGTCACATAAAAGTAAAATCTTGCTGAAGAGTATCCAAATATGACTAGAACAGTACATTGCAGAGAACTGGCAGAAATTAAAGCTGGGTTTATAAAAGATCGCGCACTAGGGATATTATTACTGATGTAAGATGGATCTTGGCTAAAAGGAGAGAATACAAGAAGGATGTCTATTTGTGTTTCATTGACTATGCAGAGGCATTTGACTGTGTGGATCACAACAAATTGTGGCTAACACTGAGAAGAATGGGAATCCCAGAACTCTTGATTGTGTTGATGCAAAATCCATACCTAGACTAAGAAGCTATAGCTTATACAGAACAAGAGAACGCTGCATGGTTCAAAATCAATAAAGGAGTGAATTAAAAATGTATCCTTTCTCCATACCTTTTTCATTCTATATGATCAATAGATCATTTAAGAGACTAGACTTCACAGAAAAAAAAAGAATGTGGCATCAGTATTGGAAGAAGACTCATCAACAACTTGCATTGTGCAGATAACATAACCTTGCTCACTGAAACGTGGACTTAAAACATTTGCTGCAGAAGATCAATGACTGAAGCCTTCACTATGGATTGCATCTCAGCATCAAGAAATAAAAAACTCTCAAGGCTGGGCCAATAGACAACATCATGATAGATGGAGAAAAGATTGAAGTTGTTAACAATTATATCTTACTTGGATCCACACTCAATACTCTTGGCATCAGCAGTCAGTAGATAAAAGAGACATGTAGTATTGGGAAAATATGCTATCAGAGACTTAGCCAGACGGCTGAAGAGCACTGATGTCAGTCTAGAGACTAAGATGCACCTGAACCAGGCCATAGTCTTCTCAATTTCTTGTTATACATCTGACAGCTGAACAATTAATAAGGATGACAGAAGAAGAATCAATGCCTTTGAGGTTTGGTGCAGGAGAAGAGTATTGAACTTACAATGGAATGCCAAGAAGCAAACAGATATACCCTGGAGAAGGTGAAACCAGGTTGCTTTTTGGAGGCAAGGATTTTAAAACTCTATCTCACATACTGTGGGCATGTTTACAGGAGGGGCCAGTCCTTGCAGAAGGACACAATGCTTGGAAGGGTAGAGGGTCAGTGTAGGAGAGGAAGAACCTGGATTGACTGATAGAGTGACTCACTCTGACAATAGGATCAGGTATGTCAGAGATGATGAGGTTTGGAAGCAGGACTGGCATCACTTCCTAAATAGCATGCCTCCAGAAACTCTATGAATTTTGATAAATGTCGAAGGTTGTAGAGGGGATTCAGGCCTTTTGTTCATGGAGTCGCTATGAATCATGCTCGACTTGAAGACAATAAACAACAACAGCAACATGTCAGAGACGGTGAGATTTGTTCAGGATAGGGCAAGGTTCAGAACTGTTGTTTTATAAGGCTGCTATGAGTAGTTGACTTGATGGAATATAACAACAACAATACTGTCTTGTATATTGTCATCCTTTTTTCCTAAATTTAAATCAACTTTTATCATTTTATCCTTTGAACTCTTATTGTCATGAAATATCAGCAAGATTTTCTTTAATGTGATTTTTTTTTTTATAAATCAGTATTACTTCTCCAGGATGTCTGTATTGTTTCCTCACAAGTTGTTGTTGTTGTTATGTGCCGTCGAGTCACTTGCGACTCATAGCGACCCTATGTACAAACAGCCCTAAACCCTGCTCTATCCTGTGCCAATCTCACTGCCTCTGACACAGCCATCCGGATTACCCCAGTTACTGAATCAATCCACCTCATAGAGGGTCTTTCCCTTTTGCGCTGTCCCTCCACCCTCCCAAGCATGATGTTCCTCACAAGTACTTTCATTATTTATGCTCCTACATTCTTTTTTCTTTAATTTCTCTGATTGAGTTTCTCAGACAGTGCTAATATCAGCATTCCTATAGTTAATTACTTCTCCTATATCCCTCTTTATTGTCTATTTGAATTATACATTAAAATTTATTTCTTTTCATCTCTTTGATGCATTTTTCTTCTTCCTTTAACTAGCATATTTTATTTTGTCATTATTTATTATAGAGGAATATTATACAGGCTTCTCACTAGGAAAAAAGGGAGGCACACAATATATTCTTTACGAACAACTAACAACAGAAATGACAGATCATCTTATCTGTTGTTCACATAGAGATTTTGGACCAATGAGCTACCAGAAAAGTTTGTAGGTTATGAAGTTACAAAGTTTGTAGGTTATGAAGTTACTCATTGTTAATATACTGTGATAAATGAACCCCTTTAAATGGTTTGTGGGTTTAGCTTGGTTTTGTGTGTGTGTGTGTGTGTGTGTGTGTGTGATATAACTGGTGTTATTTAAAGGAGCCGTGGTGACATAAAGGGTCACGTATTAGGCTGTAATCAAAAGCTCTGCGGTTTAAATATTACAGCCACTCCAAAGGAGAAAGTAGAGACAATCTGTTCTCAGTAAAATTTTTAGTCTCAGAAATCTGATGGACAGTGCCCATAAGTCAGAGTCAACTCACAGCAGTGGTTTAATTATTGCATCTTTTACCAGAAATGTGAATCAAAATATATCCATCTTCTATCTCCATATTATTCCTCATTGTCTTGGAGTTGCAATTGCCTTTGTCAATATAACTGGAGGAGGGGATCCTTTTCATGGTGTTTCTTTTTTTTTTAATTTCTTTTGTAAAAATAGTTAAGGTGGTGTGGGGGATGACCAAGTCTGCCCTCTTCTAACTCCACAAGGGAAAACTGTCCCCACTATGAACATCTAACATCTACAACACAAAACCAATTTCTATGAAATCTGACATGTCTCCCCAATAGTCCCACACCTACTTCTATTAATTCCAACACCAATCCTACTGCTCTACTACTGGGTCAATTGAATTCTGTTGCAATAGCCATATAGACTTCATAATGATGTGGTTTATTAGGGGATGAATAAGTTACAAATCAGTTTGGCAATAGTATACAATTTTTTAATCAGGACATATTCTTTTTCTTTTAATATAATTTTTATTTTATACTGATTTGCTTACAAAGTTCATATACATTGTTTATTACACCAGATCTTTCCTTTTTCCTTTACCCACCCATCCCTCCACTCATCAAATTGTGTGACCTTATATGTAAGCCTCCTGCCCCCTACCCATCCTCAGTCCTCTTCTTCCCCCCTCTCCACCCTGGATTCTCATAAATATTCTACAATAATGATTTTATGCAATATAAGTCTTTGAGACTTCCTAAGTATGTTTGTGGATCCTTCAGTCTTCAGCCTTGTGACTTTAGGCCAGTATTACAAAGTACTCTAAATCCTGCCAGCTGTGATATCTACCCCCTGACCTCAGTTCTCCAGCAAGTTTGGTGAAGGTTCATAGATCTGATTCCAGAGAGTAGAAGTTTCAGTTCATTCTGTCTAAAGTTGGTTTATGCTTCTCCACTGTGACCACTGTTAATTTCCTGTAGGCCCTAGGCTAACTGGTATAGTAACTACCTGTAACCCCTAGGCTTGAATGACTCAAGCTACATTCTTTGCTTCTCCATTGTTGGTAGTGAAATTCATAGAATTTCTGTTACTAAACCTATTCAATTTAAATCTAATGCAATCATCAACGTGGTCAATTCTGTTATGGATAGACCATATCTACATGTGGCAAAGTCAAAAGCATGGGCTCAGGAAAGTCATCCTGAACAATAGACCCACTACACAGCACTGTTAATATATTATAAGGATAAAGTGATCCCATAATGGTGTTAACAATCAAGGCACTTAACAATTTTTTTTCTGTGAATCTATTCATCATGGTTTGACTTGGGTCCTTCTAAAATATATGTCAACTTTTCTAGATCATTATTCTCAGTGTATAGGTAGTTATGCAGTAATCTCAGGTGATAATCTAATTTAAGAAGATTAAGGTTGGATATAACACACTTACTCAGGTCACAGCCCTGATGGAGTTCCCCTGGGATGTAGCCTGTGTCACATTTTATAAGAAAGTAGTAAAAGAAGAAAAAAGTGAGCAGATAAGAAGGTACCTAGCTATCATCAAGAAAGAAGAGCTAGAATAAAGCACATTCTTTGTTACTAGGATCTCTGTGATGAGAAATTCCTAGACCTGAGAGAAGATTGATAAAAATACAAATATGATCAAGGGATAGTAATCCTGCAGAAGATAAAAGGGGATGAGGACCTTTTCCTAGCGCAAATAGACAGAAATAGCCTTTCCATAGAACTGGCACCCTTGTAATTTCCTAAAATGTAAGTTTCTTTTTGTTAAAGGCATCCAGTTATTATATTTCTGTTAAAGCAGTATTAGCATGATCATTCATGAGCTAATTGGAAAATTCTCCCTTCCCCACCAGATAGTCTGAGGGTTTTGGAAATTATCAATCAGCTATGAGAGAGTAGACTATTTCATATTGAATTTTTTGTGATTTATATGGTATTCTTTATTATTATTACATCATTATCATCATAATCATCGTCACTTATTTGACTGTTCAAAATAATAAACAACAACACCTAGTAACACCTTCCTGAGGCTATTTATTTTTTTTTTAAATTAAGTCCCTCCTTACCCAAACAACCATGTTGTTGTTGTGTGCCGTCAAGTCACCTGCGACTCATAGCAACTCTGTGTAAAACAGCCCTAAACCCTGCTCTATCCTGTGCCAATTTCCCTGTCTCCAACACGCTCACCCTGATTACCCCAGTCACTGAATCAATCTATCTCATTGAGTGTCTTCCTCTCCTGCGCTGTCCCTCCACCCTCCCAAGCATGATGTCCTTCTCTAAGGTCTGGTCCCACCTTGCAACATGTCCAAAGTATATCAGACAAAGCTTTAGAATCTTTGCCTACAAGGAGCAGCCTGGCTTCACTCTCTCTAGTGCAAACTTGATCGTTCTTTTAGCAGTCCATCGTATATTTAACACTCTTCTCCAACACCACAGCTCAAAGGCATCAATTCTATCTCTATCATCCCTAGTCTAGTCGTTGTCACCCTCTCTGATACCATAGATAAGCTTACTATCTTTTGTGTTCTATATTTCTTTGTAAAGTCATGCACCATTGTAATATCTCTGATTATTTTACTCCCCAAGAACCAATTTCTGTCCTCTTAGGACAATACCAGTTTGTTGAGGTTACAGATTTTAATGTTACTTTAAACTCCATATTCAACTTGAATTGGAAACATCTATAAACTTTAATGGAAAAAAGTAAACACTTTAAGGAAGGGCTATGAAAACTTTATCCAAGCCAATCTGAGAAAACAGTTCCTAATTTAAGTGGTATGACGTGAACTTATTGTTTCTTTTTTTTAAATTTATTATTAATTTCAATGAAAATTTATAGAGACTTTTGATTTCCATTCATTCACTGCTGCACTTTTCTTCCCTCCCAACCCTCCCCCCTAGTACATTACCCTCTTGGAAAAGTGAAAGAAAAATTCTTTCATTGTTTTACAATCCCTCGCCCCAGGTCCACTCCACTATGCAGCCTTCACTCTGCACTCCTGTCATGACAAAGATTCCTAATAACATATCCCTTTTAAACAGTTTTCTCCCTCATCTGTTTCAATGCCAGTATACATTATTGAAGCCATCTTTCTCAGTCTCCCCCCGTCCCAATGGCACCATGCAGTATTTGTCCTTTTGTGACCAAGATACTTCACTCATCAGAATGTCCTTCAGGATAACCCATTTTGAATAATATTGCCTGAGTTCCTTGTTTTTCAATGCAGTGTAGTATTACATTGTGTGAATATACCACAGCTTCTCTATCTATTCGTTTGTTGATGGGTGCTTAGGTTGTTCCCAATTCCTTGCTATTGTGAACAAAGTCATGATAAACATGGGTGTGCATATATCTGCTTGGATGTCGTTTAGAGAACCAGGAGTTCCTAGGTAGTTCAAATAGTTAACATGTTCAAATGCTAATGGAAAGTTTGGAGATTTAAATCTTTCCAAAGACATCTCAGAAGAAAAGCTTAGTGATTTACTTCTGTACCATTCTTGTTTTATGTTGCTGAGTCAAGTATGATTTTTAGCACCTCTGTGAACAATGGATCTGAACTTTTCCATTCTCATCTCTCTGATAAACTTAAGCCCATTGTTAAGTGACTGTCATTCCATCACATTAAGTTTCTTCCTCTCTTTCACTGGGTCTCTACCTTTCCAAGCATGATGTAATTTTCCAAAGACTGATCCTTCCTAACTACTCCTGCCCAAAATATGTGAGATGAAGTGTCCTCATCCTTTCCTCCAATGAGCATACTACTTGTATTTTCTCCAATCTGTTTGTTTTTTGCCAGTCCATGAGATATCCATTACTCTTCCCCAATATTACCACTCAAAAGCATTGAATTGTCTTCTATTATCATTAGTTCAACTTTCAGATAAATAAGAAGTATTTGAAAAGACCATGGTATGAATCAGGTACTCCTTACTCTTTAAACTGACATCATTGCTCCTTAACACCTCAAAGAGGCCCTTGACAGCAGACTTATCCAATGCAAAATGTCTTTTAATTTCTTATCTGCTGGTGCCAAGGGTATTGATTGTGGATACAAGAAAGATGAAATAATTGGAACATTAGCGCCTACTGACCTAGTGGTAAGGATTTAGTTCTTCTTGCTGTTTAGATGTAATGCACATTAAAGGCTAAAGCCCTTGGTCTTCTGCAGCAAGGGCTTCGAGTCATCCTCAATTTCAGCAAGCACCCTGCAGAATAAAGCTTGTTGATAAATTTTTCTTTATTGTCACATTCTTCTTCACCAAGTCTGGCTTCTTGAATGATTCACACAGCAGACATACTGAATATGTATGGAGAAAGGATACAGCCTTGATGCACACCTTCTTGCACTATTGCCTTTCTATGTTCTTCAATAGCTTACTCTTTATAGCTTACTCTTGTGGCTGACGCAAATTTTCAGCTTGTCATGCTGTAGTGACTAGTGTGTTGCTGTGACGTTGAAATCTAAGTCAATGGTATTTCCATTAGGTACCATTGGTAATACCAATAAGGTCATCTTGGTGGACAGATTTCAGCAGAGCTTCCAGACTAAGAAAGACAAAGAAGTAGAGTATATAATAGGTTTCCAAATGAATAAGCAAATCTATCTTTGAAGAAAGGAAACCACAGTTCTTCTTGGAGACAAGGATGGTGAAAACTTATCACACATACTTTGGAATTGTTAGTAAATGTCAATCCCTGAAAAAGGATATCATGTTCAGAAATGTAGAGGGTGAATGAGTGAAAAAATATCCTCGATGAGACGAATTTATAAAGTGACTGCGATGAGTAAACAAAACAGAGATGGTGAGAATGGCACAAGGTCAGACAAATTTTATTCTTTTGTACATAAGTGGCTGATTTGAAGCCCAATTGGTATGTTGCAAGGAGAGACAGGTCTTTGGAGAGGGACATCATCCTGGGTAGAGTGGAGGGACAGAGCAGGAGGGGAAGACCCTCTATGAGGTGGATTGATTCAGTGACTGGGATACTCAGGATGGGTGTGTCAGAGGCAATGAGATTGGCACAGGATAGAACAGGGTTTAGGGCTGTTGTACATAGGGTCGCTATGAGTCGCAAATGACTTGATAGCACATAACAACAACAATAATATCATTAATATGACACATAAGTAAAATTTTGCTGAATATAATGTAAAATTGGTTGCAGCAGTGCATAGACAGGACACTTCCAGAAATTAAAATCAGATTCTAAAGAGAGTATAAATTTAAGAATATTGCTGCTGAAATCAGATGAATTTTTACTTAAAACAGAATATCAGAAGGATGTTTATGTGTGTTTTATTGATTATGCAAAGACAATAGACATAGTAAATAATAAAAAAATTGGGTAACATTGTAAGGATTGAAAATTACAGAATATTTATGCTCTGGACAATAAATACTCTGGTGCTGAAGGACACATTCTCCTTCGTCTTCTTCATTGTTACTGAGATTCCCAATTTCTGCAGCTGAATATGCTTTCGTTAATGATAAGATTAGCCAAACCTCTTGTGGATGGACTAATATAACACTATTTTCTTGTTCCAACCTAGACATGTGGCAAAGTCAAGGACCAGGAAAATAATCTTGAACAATAAATCTTTGACACCACAATTGACATATTAGCTACAATAAGGGATTTTTAACATAGTAAAAATTATTAGGATGGTGTAGGACTTCAGAGAGTTTTGTTCTATTGAACAGAGAGAAGTTATGAGTCAGGACTCACTTAACAGCATCTAGCAACAACTCAATGAGAACAAAAAAGAGAAAAGTAAGAGGAATAATTCTTTTCATCAGGACAACTAATGAATGAGACTCAAGGGAAAGTAAAAAAAAAATAATAACTCTTTGTAAATTGAGAATCCTAGAAGAGATTTGTTTAGATTAATGTGCATTTTTGTTGTTGTTGTTGTTGGCACCAGTCTAAACGAAAATCTTTTCATTGACTGGCCCACAAGAAGAAATCTGGTAGATCTATCTGGCAACGAATTGCAGTCAGAATGTTAAGTGCTCTTTGAAGGCAAAAATGATGAGGCTTCACCTCACATACTTTGAGCATATTGCTAGGAGGTGCTATTCTTTGGAAAGGGACATGATGCTTGGAAAGGTAGAGGGTCAGTAAAGGAGAGGAAAATCCTGGACCAGGTGGTTTGACACAGTGACTGCCACAATGCGATGTAATGTGTCAGGAAGTATGAGGCAGGTACAGAATAGGACAGGGTTCAGATCTGCTGTTCTTAGGGTTGCTCTGGGTCGTACTCAACTCGATGGCACCTAACAATAATTAACAATATAAAACCAGGAGTTATTTCTTTATAATAGATTTGTACTGGACATAATTTGAAGAAATAGAGGACTTCCCTGGGGAAACCATGGTAGTCTTCAAAGGGGAAGTAACAGTGTAAATAGACAATATTGATATAAAAAAGGCATCAATATTTCTTTAGCCTTCCTTATTAATTGTACAGTTTTCAAATGCATATGTTGTTGCTGCTGTAGTTGTGAAGTGCCTTAGGGTCCAATACCACTTAAAGCAACCCTATGAACCCTGTCCTATTCTGTGACATCCTCAGCTGTGGCACATTTGTGTTCTTGCTACAGTCACTGTGCCTGTCAATCACCTTGAGTGTTTCTTTTGCTGATCCCTACACCTTTCTAAACATGATGCTCCCTTCCATGGAATAGCTTCTCCTAGCAGCATGCCCAAGATTTGACATCTTTGCCTCCAAGCAGCATTCTGGGTGCACTTTTCACAAGATGTAACTGTTTTTTTTTTTTTTTTGGCAGTTCATGGGATGCTTAGTACTCTTCTCCAATATCACAACTCAATGGGATTGATTCATCTATCATTCTTATTCATTGTCCAGATCTCAGATGAATAGCGATTGATTGCAAATATCCTAGCCTGATCAGGCATACTGTAGTCTTTAGACAGACATCAGTGTTCTTCAATATTTTGGAGATGCTAGCTCATACTGACCCTTTCTCAGATTGTAAATCTTTACAGGAGGAGTTTGTCCATCTTTCTCTCACACACCAGCTAGTATTTTCAGCTGACGTTTCAGTTAGCAACTAGGCACATTGTGCTTGACATGCCATTAATTAGTACCCTGAGACTGATTCTATACACTTTAGAAAATCAATCCTAGGGCCAAGATACAGGCTAATTAATAATCCTTTTGGAAGCCATGGAAATTTTCTTGCTTGTTGAAAATCCTGTACTAAATAAACATTGAGCTGATTTCTATCACATTTTGTCATAAAATGATTCTGGGATATTAAGTAAGTCTTTTATGTTCTCTGGGTCACCACAGGCATATCTAGACATGTTTTAGCAAACCTTATAATCTTGAACCAAACTCCTGCTTAAAAGTCAGGAGAGCAATAACTGGCTTTAGTATTTTATGTTTTTAGCCCTCTCTAAACTATCTCGTTTTCCTACAGTATACTGTCACAACCAAAAGGAACAATTCCAACTATTTTCAGCTCACTTAATGTGGAAGAAAAAATGTCAATAGGAATGATATCCTCCTCATGGGTAAAGACAAGTCCTGGATATGGATTTGGTACTTCTTTACCTCGCGTTTCTTTATTGTTCAAGAATAGTCGAAGATGAGAAGTAAGAGGATGTTGCCCTTGTGACTAAGCAATGTATTACTTTAATAGTAAGTCAAGTAATGATTTGTTTAATTTTTCTCATAGCTTCTTCGATTAATTGCATTGGAAAAGTCTGTTGTTGGAGACTTCTCCAAAGTACTGAAGAACAACAATATCAATCTGGAGACTAAGATATGCCTGATCAGGTCATAGTCTTTGCAATTACTCACTACGCATCAAAAAGCTGGACAATCACTAGAGATGATAGAAGGAGAATTGATGCCTTTGAGCTTTGGTGCTGAATATCCTATGGACTGCTAGAAGAACAAACAGGTTTGTTCCAGAGAGAGAGGGAAATCAGGCTGCTGTTTGGAGGCAAAGATTCTGAAGCTTCATCTGACATACTTTGGACATGTTGCAAGGTAGTAACAGTCCTTGGAGAGGAATGCAATGCTTGGGAGGGTAAAGGGACAGCACAGGAGAGAAAGACACTTGAGATGGATTGATTCAGTGACTACTGGGGTAATGGAGGTAGGTGTGTCAAAGACAAAAAGATTGGCACGGGATAGAGTAGGGTTTAGGGCTGTTGTACATAATAGGTTCGCTATGAGTCACAGGTGACACGATGGTGCATGACAAAAACAATAACAAAACAACAACAATAGTTTCTTCAGAATAAATTAAAAAAAGCAGTCACATTGGCTCCTTGTTGTTGTTGTTGTTGATTGCCTTTGAATTGAGCACGACTCATAGCAATGCTATGAACAAAAGGCCTGTAGCCTTTCTTTAACTATCAACATTTATCAAAGTTCATAGTGTTTCTGGAGACATGTTATTTAGGAAGTGGATACTGCTTAAAAGATTAAAAATTCAGTTGTACTTTATGATCGTCACTCTCCTATTAATTCTTTAATTTTTTCCTTCTTCACTTCTGTTTTCCTTTCCCTGATTCTCTGGTATCATACATCTTCATAATAAGATAAAAATAAGTCTTTGGCTTAAGAACAAATGTGTGAGAAACCCAAGTGTCAAACTAGTGCAGTTATTTGGGGAATGGTTATACCTGAACTTTAATAACACTATAATGGAGAAGAGGTTTCATACACAACATCCACAGAATTGATTTCTGGGAGGTCAGGCATGCCTCCACAGCCCGGCAACTTCATTTCAAACATCAACTGTCAATCTTCAGGCTCTTGCTGCTAGATCCACTAATCTACTGCAGTGGCCACCCAGAGCTCACAGGTATATTCATGAATTTAGAGTTTATTAGGGAAGTTAGCAGTTTTAATTCAGATAGGAAACAAGATACTAGTCAGGGAAGGTACTTACATGTGCTCACCAGTTCTTCTGGCCTTTGGCCTCTTTACTTTAAGCCAGTATTACCAAGCTTTCTTAGTTCTGCCAGTTACAGTGTCTCTTCTTACCCCTTCACTAAGCCTTGGGTAAAGACCCTTGACTCTGGCTCTGTGGAGTAACAGTTTCAGTTCAGCTCCATTTCATGTCAATCTCTGATTCTTCACCTTCTTTGCTATTACTACTGCTAATTTGCTCTTGATTTCAGTCCTTCTTGTTCAGTAATATCTGATCCAAAATGATATATACTGCAGTCTTCTGTTCTTTTTGGTGGTAGTGAGATTCTCCTTTTCCGTCTCTGAATTTGCTCAATTAGAACCAGGTGTTCTAGAAAGACTGATGAATCTCTTCAATAGTCGGCAAACCTTGTTTACATGTTCCAACTCCAAAAGTGCTATTCACTTCATTAGCATCATTAGCATGGTCACACCCAGTCAAGTCATATGGCAAAAGTCAAAGTCAATGGCTATGAAAACCATTTTGAATACTTAACCTACTGAATCACACCATGTGTGCAAGTTGAAGTTTCCCCAAAGGTGGCCACTGAAACAAAGATTTGTGTGCAGTAGCTTATCAGGTGGTAATTGAAGACCAACAAGAGAGTGAGAAATGAGGAGAAACCAGAAAACTCAATTAAGTATATGTAATGTCTAACAAGACTTGTAAAATATGTTCCACAAGCCTTCCATTTCCAGTCATGTTGGATATAAAGAAACAATTCAAAATTCCCACTCTACACAATAAAAAAAATCAGCTTAAAAATACATGAAATAGTTGTTTTCAGACACCAAATGACAGAAAAACAATGATTCTTATGAAAATAAAATAACTGAGGTTAGCCACAGGATGTCTTGACTTCTCTCCTGAGGACAACTGAGGGGGACTATTGCACATGGAGGGAGATTGAAAGCAGATCACAGCTGTCTTGTTCTGCTGAGATGGGTGGGAGTTATGGAAAGGAGTTGCAGAAAGAGTGTATCTGTCAAAATAAAATAAGCTGCATAAATTTGATAGAAGTACCAGTCTATGATGTACAAAATTATATTACTATGAGTGAAACACGACCTTAAGGCCAGACAAGACAAAACAAAAGAGATATAAACTAACTTCACATCTGGATGGTGGAGATACTTAAACCCTGATCAGCCTGAGCAGAGACAACCGTTAATCACCCAGGGAACTTAGCAGAAACCCAGCAGTTCAGCTAAACAAGCCTTAGAGATAAAGATTCTTTCCAGACTATCCTCACAAAGCTTTAAAAAGTTTGCACTTAAAAAATCTCTCTCTCTCTCTCTCTCAGGATATATGAAAGAGAAAATAAAATGTATATGCATATGTGTTATTATGGATCATTAAGCTGGAACCAACTCAAAGCTGACTCCATCAGGTTTTCTAAGGTTGAGATCACATGAGAGGATGAGAGGAGATTACTCATCTTCTATGGAAGAATTGGCAGATTCAAACAGGATGCCTTTCAGTTAATAGCACAACTCTTCACCACTTCTCACATACTTTGGCCATGTTGCTAGGAGAGGTTATTTCCTGGAGATAGACACGTGGCTTGGAAAGCTGGAGGGTCAGTAAAAGAAAGGAAGATCCTCAAACAAATGGATTGACACAGCGGATGCCACAAGAGCTTGAGTATGTTCGAGATTGTGAGGATGGTACAGGATAGGACAAGATTCAAATCTTGTTTATAGGGTTGCTATGAGTTGTACTTGATTGGCTGGCACTGAACAACAATAACAATATATAGGGAGTTCTGGTGGCCTTGTGGTATGAAGCTGCACAACAATCACAAAGGTATATGATTCTAATCTACCAGTTGCTCTGCAAGAGAAGGAGGCAATCTTGTCCCTTGTGACTAATTGCCTTTGAAAACCCACTGGAGGGTTAGCTATAAGTTGGTTCCAACTTGACAACACACAACAATAGATAGATAGATAGATAGATATGTATATTGATTTATCTCAAGAAAGTAACTGTGGTAACATAATGCATTATGTGTTGCAGTGGTTAAAGATGATCAATTTCCTCAAATAAAGACTTGAGGCTCAATGTCCAGAGGACAAAGTTTCTCACCACAGGACCAATTGGTAGCATCAGGACAGATGGTGAAGAGATAAAGATTGTTCACAGCTCTAGTCTGCTTGGCACCACAGTCAACACTCTTGGCACTAGCAGCCAGGAAATTAAAAGACGTATTGCGATGGGAAAGACTGCTGTTAGAGACCTCTCTAAAGTACTCAAGAGCAATGGTGTGTCTCTGGAGACTAAGGTGAGTCTGGTACAGGCCACGGTCTTTACAATCACTTGTGATGCATCAGAGAGCTGAACTATGACCAGGAAGGATAGAAGGAAAATTGATGCTTTTGAGCTTTGGTGTTGGAGAAGAGTGCTGAGGGTGCCATGGACTGCTAAGAAAACAAACAGATTCAACCTGGAGAGGGTTAAACCGGGCTGCTCCTTGGAGGCAAGGATTCTGAGACTTCATCTGACATACTTTGGTCATGTTGTAAGGAAGGATTGGTCCTTGGAGAAGGACATCATGCTTGGGAGGGTGGAGGGCAGGCGCAGAAGGGGAAGGCCCTCTGGGAGGTGGGTTGATTCAATGACTTGGACAATCGGGATGAGTGTGTCAGAGACAATGAGATTGGCACAGGACAGAGCAGGGTTTAGAGCTGTTGTACATAGGATCACTATGGGTTGCAAGCGACTCGACGGCACACAACAACAACAACAACAGTCTTAGAAATCCAACATAGACTTGATGGCACAAGTGTGTGTGTGTGTGTGTGTGTGTGTGTGTGTGTGTGTGTCTGTCTGTGTGTGTGTGTGTCTCTGTAAACTTTCAGTTAGCTGTTAAAATTATATGGAAGTGGGTTTTTTTTGTTTTATTTTAGAATAGTGAGACACACACACACACATACACACACACACACACACACACACACACACACTCTCTCTCTCCTAGTCTAGTGGGTTACACTGCTAACCCAAAGGTGTTGCCTCTCTGGTGGTTCAAATTCACCAGCAGCTCTCCAGGACAAGATGGACAATCTCCTTCCAGGTGACTTACAGTCTCTGAAAATCCACTTGCGGATCAGTTACAAGTTGGTTCTAACTCAAGGGCAATGAATGAGTAGGTGCATAGGTTTTTGTTAGGTGCCTTCAAGCTGCATTGACTCATAGTGATCCTTATATGCCATCCTCAAAATCTCCACTGCATTTAAGCCATTCTTGCAGTCGCTGGGTCAATGTTATTTCCTTGCAGTTCTTTCTCTCTCTCCGTCAATGAGCCTCCCTTTATCAAGCATGATGTCTTCTTCCGGGTATTGGCCCCTCTTGACAATATACCCAACATAGGAAATCACACCATTCCCACTGTGAAGAAGCACTCTGGGTGTACTTCTTCATCGATCTATGTATCTATCTACACTTTTTAAATTGTTCAGCTGAGACATTTTGAAAATTAACTATCCATTACACTAACTTCTAGCTCTCATTAAGAGTTATCTCTGAAGATTTTAATTCCCAGGTCATCTTGCCTATAAATTAGGCAAATTCTCATTGCTTTGATTTGCATTCCATCCTCACAAGTGAAGGAAAATGAAGAAAAAGAAACCAACTCTCAGGCATGCACAAAAAAAGCAAGAGAGCAGTACTTGAGTTTGGGAAACTGTTGGCTTGTATAAATGCTGCCCATTGCTACTCTGCATTCAGTAGTGATTGGTGAGGTTACGATGAGGTTAAACCTGCTCTTTATTAATTCTCTGAGTAGCCAAAGAAAAGAGTAATATTATTGTCTACTTTTTTAAATTACTCCTTCTTTTGATAGTGTAGACCCATCCCTCCAGTTGTCCCTCTGACAACTCTTGAGAATATACCTCAAGGGAACTTTCAAAGAAAGACTCCCAATGAGCCAATCTCTCGGGTTCCTATGGTGGTGTTGTCAGGAAGTACCAGGCATTGCTATTATTGTAGTTGCCTCCGGTGACCTCTAAAAGACGTGAAGTGTTACAAAGTTTTCTCTTCCTACTTTTTTTTCACCCCATGCTCACTACCTCACATATCCTGTGTTCCTCTTTCTGTCTTATTACTCCATTAGGAGATTGCCTTGCACATCTGAAATTTTAGGGCAATTTGGAATGCAAACTATGCTTCCTATATCCACTGGATTTAGCTCTGAGGCAAGGCCCATGGAGTTAATCTGAAGCTTTATGGTCAGATTTTAGGAACCAACAATAGTTTCCAGACACCCTACAAGTTATCGTATCCAAATAATAGTACTTAACTTTTGTAACAACTCTTGGAAGTGTATTCTAATATTATCTTCATTCTACAATAGACAGTAGAGTGCTCTTGTGGCTTAGTCAATAGTGAATTGCCCTGGTAACCAACATCTCTGCTGGTTCAAATCCACCATAATCTCTGCAGCTGAAAGATGGACAGTCTCCTATCTTAGGCTTTGCATCCTCAGAAAACCTAGACAGAGGGTGGATTGGACTCAAAAGGACAGGGAGTTTGAGTCTGATAGTAGGTGGTATGAAGTTTAATAGAATCAACAATGGTTCTTAATATAACACATAAACAAATAATAGTGGTGTAATTTACTCCAAAATTAGAATGATCATTTGAAACCTGTGCCTTTGTGTTTATTCTCCAGAGCTGTCATAACAAAATATTACAAGCAAAAGCCTTTAAAGAGCTGAAACTTCTTTTCTCGCAGTTCTGGAGGCTATAAATCTGAATTGGTGAGTCAGGTCGGTTCCTTCGGAATGTTTTGAGAAAAGAACTGCCCCATCCATGTCTTTTTCCTAGAATCCGGTATTTGTCAGTAATCTTTGGTTTCCTCTGCTGCTTATGGAGATGTTTCTCTCTGGGGTCCCGTGGTACCTCTGTGTACTATGTCAGTTTGTCTCTCCTCCTGTTCATTCTCTATTTTTTTTATAAAACGTCACTCAGGAGGAATCAAGACCAGGACTTAAGCTACTTAATTTTTATTTAATTGGTAATAAAATTCCTGCTAGATCAATAGGTATCATGACAGATAAAGATAGAAATTGTCAATGATTTAACTTAGATTTACAATCAACAAACATGGTAGCAGCAGGCAAAAAAAATCAAAGGATATTTGTTGGGGAAATATGCTGTCAAGAACTTCTCCAAAATCCTAAAGAGCAATGATATTAATGCAAAGACTAATATATGCTTTATTCAAGCCACGGTATTTTAATTGCTTCCTATACATTGGAAAGTTGAACAGTGGAAAATAATGGCAAAAGAGGATACCTTTGAATTCTGCTATTGGAAAAGAAAATTTATTATCTCATGGATATCAGAAAAAAAAATTAGTCTGTCTTGGAGGAAGCACAAACAGGCTGTTCTTTAGAGGTACAGATGACAAAACTTCATCTCAGATGGTTTGAGCATGCTGTTGGGAGGTGACAGTCCTTGGGAAAAGACATCATGCTGTCAAAGATGGAAGGTCAGAGAAAGAGAGGAAGACTCTAAACAAGATGGACTGACATCGTGGCCAACAATGGGCTTGAGTATATTGAAGACCATGAGGATGGTGTATGAGAGGGCAAGGTTCAGATCTGCTATTCAAAAGGCTGTGTCTCCTGAGGTTGAAGTCCACTAGCTGTTCCAAAGATAGTCTCCTCTCATTACAATTTACAGCCTCAAAAATCAAGTGATCATTACAGTGAGTTAAACTGACTTGATGGTAATGAAGATGTTTTGGTGGCTGTTTTGGGGGTTTGCCATTGTTGTTTTATGCTTGGTTTTTAATATGTTGTTCTTTTTTAATATACTAGAGATTATGTTATGGTATTCCAATGATCTTCAGGGCAATTCCTGGTGGAGAAATTCCAGCAGAGCTTTTAGACTAAGAGTAAGTAGGATGAAAGGCCCAACAGCTACTTTCAAAAGTTAGCCAGTGAGATTTTTATGGAGCACCATTTGATTTCCAAATTTTGATCATGTTACGTGTGTTGAACTCATCTGAAATGAATATTAGCACAGTGGTCCAAGCCATGAAATCAAACCTGTTGGCAACTGAGAGGATGACTCTGGAGCAGGAAATGTTTTTATTCTATTGTACCTGAGTTTGTTGAGTCAGGCTGACTCAGGAGCATTTACCTACCTTTATCTAGCATCTATCTAAACTTGAGTTACAAGGTAGAAAGGAGTTCTTTGTTTAAAACAAAGAGCATTGTGTGACAGTGGCTTTCATGTGGGTGGTTGTCCACAGTTTGGAAAAGTAAAGTCTTTTGAACTGCAGGGAACCAAGAGGAGTTCCAGCTGTCACTAGATGAAATGAGGTCTAATCTTCAGATGAAGGAATTCGTGTACCTGTGCAGTAAACTATTACATGCCTAAGTGTTTGTGTGGGGCTGGGGGTGGGGGTAGGTGGTGTTGAGAATCATTGATGCAAGTCACTAAATAGAACTTTTTTCCCCTTAAAAAGGAAACAAATCTTGTTTCTTTTTAGATACTTTATTTTCATGGTATTTGTACACAAAGATAGCAATAAATATTTATGACATAGAGAAACAACTCATAATTAACACTAACAAGGCATTGTGCCTTACAAGGAAGACAGAGAATGTCCCAGGGATATTTAGAACATTGTAGTTCTTACAGGTTTCAACATGAAAAATGTTGGTCACAAATCTCAAACTGGTTTCAATAAATAACAAATCACCTGCTAAAGAGAAAATAGTTACACACACCCACATCTCTCCATTCAAATGATGATGACCTGACTACCTTCTTAGACCTCCTAGCCTCTCTCACAGGAGCTGGCATGTTGTTGTAGGTGCCCGAGAAACATTAATGCTCACTTGGAGTGTATTTGTAACTTTTGTACCCTCATATTAAGCAGGAATCAGCTCTGAGCTGATTTGACAGAAAATAAATATAAGCAATAGTAAAGTGTATAAATAGGTTCAGCCATATCCTTAATTCTTTTCCAAGGAGCATACTTATATAGGCTCTTTGAAAATAAATAAATAAATAGAAGACTTCTTCAGAGATGTTCCAACGTAAGCCCAGTCCAGTGTCTCCAGGAGTTATTTTCTTTTTCCTTTCAATTCCTGGAAGGGTAGAGCCTGCTTCCAGCATAGTCACCAAGAAGCTTCCTCCTCAGTTGGAACTGTCACTATAATAAGGAAAATGATTATCTTCAGTTGCTGCTCAGGAAAGCTAATAATGCAGTTCTCTTCCCCTGCCCTGCCCCTAGGATCCAGAATTTTCTGACTGTAGAATTTCCTGCCCTGGGACTGTTACCAAATAGCTACTGCCTGGAACCACTCTCTTGTGTGGCGGAGATCACTTAGGCTCTAACCCACAGCAGTCAGGTCAAGTGTGACTCATGTCAGCCCTGCACCAGTTCCCACTGCTGTGATCTTTCCTGCAAGAGACTGTCCAACTTGCTCCCATGGAATAGCTGGCAGATTTGAACCGCCAACCTTTTGGTTGGCATCACTACATGCTAGCACTACTCTACTGGTTTGCTTGCTTGCTTACTGCTCTCTAGACTCTTAGATGCTCTTTATTTGGAAGGGAGGATGAAGGTTGAGATTTCTCCTGCATTATTTGTGACAAACACCTAAACTATATCATGCTCTTATTGGTACACTGGGCCTCATTTAAATCTCTGAGCAAGCTCATGAAGTAACTACTATTGTTTTTACTGTGTTGAGTCTCAAACAAATAAAATCATGTCCTAGGATCACCCAGCTTGTAGGTGATGGAACCCAGGTTGGCACCCAGGCAGTGTCACTGCAAACACCCTTCTCATTGCCACCAAGCTTAGAACCTATGAAGCTTGAACATCAAAATGTTCACTTTGCAGGTTTGAAGTGGAGAATAAAATGGAGAAGGGGCCCCAAAACTCCTTTTTTTTTTAAAACAGGTAGAAATTTGTTTGCTTGATTGTTTTGTTGTCATAAGCTTTGTCATAACTGTGTAACATTAATGATAATTTCAAGGAAAGTATTTTTATCTACATTGACTTGAAAGAGATCAGAAAGGGGATAGAAAGCAGAAATAAACTTTTGACACTTAAAGCTAATTAATAATCTCGAAAGCCAATTTAACTGTGAAATCAATAATCACAAATATTTTTCAACTCTTCAGCTGACCCCTGATTTTCTCCCCTCCCCCACTAATTTATTTACAGATTTGACCCCTGATTTTCCATAAAATAGTTTTCAGAAGTAGATGTTTTTATCTGTCATGTAAGCAACAACTCTAGGCATATGTTGTAAATAAAAACCCAGTAACTCACCTTTTCAGCATCTTCTCAATGATTCTCTTGACCATGGGGGCCACAGGGTTGAGACAAGCCTCCTGCCCATTCTTGAAAGTGGCTCTGCAGAGAGAAGGGGAGAGTGCTGTGAGAAGAGCGCTGGGGCTGGGGCAGTCAGCGAGGGGGCACCCGCGGGGGACGTGACAGGCGGTCAGTAGCAGCAGCAGCAGCAGTGAGGTGGGACTTACACGACTTCGGTGGCAGCGCAGTGGGGTCCTGGGGGCGTCACCTTCACACTGGCGATGTTCTTGAGGTGGATGCCCTGCACGGTCTGCACGCACTGGCAGCGCAACTCGGAGACCACGGGCGCCCCTGGGGGAGAAGGCGGGCTGGGTTAGCGGTCTGCTCGCCGCGGGGTCGCGCACCGGCGCCGCCCCGGGGTCGGGCCCAGACTCACCTGCGGCGCGGTGGTCGGCGGCGAGCAGGAGCAGCAGCAGCAGCAGCGCTGCGCGGAGCAGGCGGGGCGCGGGGCAGGCGGCGCGGACCATGGTGCTGGGCGGCGAGGGGCGAGTGTGCGGTGTCTGGAGCGGGCGAGGTGGCGGCTGGAGGTGGCCTGAGGTTCTGGCTCTGCGGCTCGGAGCCCCGTGAGCCCCTTTTATCCATGGCGCGCTGGAAAGCCCGCTGCTCCTGAGCCAGGGAAATTCCCAAGGCTCTTGGTTCGTTCCTTGATTCGGGAAGCAAGGAAGCTGTCCACTGGAGAGGGGTGCGGACCCAGAGGCGTCAATAGGGCGATGACACTCAAATCAGTAATTCATGCTGTCATCTCCCCCTGACCCCCACTGGACCTCCTCTGCTGTTAGACAATACAGAAATATTTGGCAATGCTTATCAATTTTCCTCATAGACTATTATGTGACAAATTTTAAGTGACATGAAGGCAATATTTCTTAGATCATGGTTACTAACAAGAAAGTAATTTGTAAAAATCATTCTAGATTTGATCTGGACCTTTATTACATTATTAGTAACTGAGTAGAAGTTTTTTTTTTTTTTAATATTCTCCTTTTTTGAATTACTACTTTATTCTTACAAAATTTCTTGATACAGGTTCACAGATAGTAAAAACCAAAATACTGCAGTTAAAGCACCAGGAAATTTGGCATAATTTGGTAAGAACAGTTGTTATGATATTAGTGCCATCGAGTCACTAGGACTCATAGTGACTCTTTGAACAACAGATCAGAACCCTGTCCTATCCAGTGCCATTCTCACACTTTCTGACACACTAGAGTCATAGAACAGTAGCAGGAAGGAAAGCAGAAGTGACACTGGTGTTGCAGGTTAAACTGTTGATTTTAAGCTCTCACTTGAATTAGATAGCAGCGATGCCTCTGACAAGAGCACATTAGAAGGTTGAAAACACAAATTTGCATTGAGTTTTAACCTTGTGTGTTGATGTATGTAAACGGAGCTCAGGAGAATAGGTCTTTATAGCTCTGGTATCCTAATGGCAAGAAGCTGTGCTGCAGTCCTGAAGTATGTAGTTCGAGTACACCAGCTGCTCCACAGAAGAGGACTAGCGGTCTCCTACCATGCAATTAACGGCCTCTGGAACCCGCTCTGGGTTGGTTCTGACTCTGTGGTACACAACAGCACTACAGAAATACTTTTATAAAGATAATACATCTTTGCTGAGACACTGTACAAATATATGTTGTAGATAATCTTTTTGGTGTTACTCTGTCTGACAGTCTCACCAGGTACAATCAACACTCCCTACTCTGCCATGGATATCACTGGATGAACCTTCCAGGTGCCCTATCTTGACTGTCTGCCCAAATCTTTTACATCAGCAGCCTCTGGGATAATCTTTCTCCCCCACACCCCCCAAACGGGAGAGAGTCCCAGGCTACACTTTTGCTAGAAGTTGTAGATGGATACCAATGTACTTGCGTACAGTGGGTGGAAATGCAAGAGGCCAGGTTGGCATGACCTACAAGGGGGACTGATTGGTATCCTGAGAGACAGAGAGTTATGTCTCTTCAGTTTATCAGAATTTTGCCATGATTGTTGGGGCCAATGGCTATTTGGTGGTGGCAGAGTCTTCAGGGAGTTGCACTGCTAATCCAAAACATTTTGAATCCACCATTGGCTCCCTAGGAGAAAGATGGTCAATCTCATGTATTGTTGTTGCTGTTATGTGTCATCAAGTTGCTTGCGACTCATAGCAACCCTATGGACAACAGCCCTAAACCCTGTTCTATCCTGTGCCAATCAATCGCACTGCCTCTGACACACCCATCCCAATTACCCCAGTCACCGAATCAATCCACCTCATAGAGGGTCTTCCCCTTCTGTGCTGCATTATGTTTTATAAAATTAATCACCAGTGGATCTTGCCCACCATTGCCTTGTCTTTTCACCTGGATCCTTCTCATTTTCTTCACCACACTCCTACCCACAAAACTGTTCAACGCTGTGGTTTCAACCCTTTCCATCCTCACCCCTCTGCTCCCACGCCTTCCCTTCTGGGGTTCTCATACATGGTTTACTAGCTATCCTTCTGCATTTACAATAATGGCTTTATGTAGTATTTACCCTTATGAGACTTAATTAGTTCATTCAGCATAATGCTCTCCAGTCTCTCCCATGTTATATAGTGTTTTTCAAAATTGTTACTCCTGAGTGCTGCTTAGTATTCTATTGCGTGAATGTACCACAATTTCTTAGTCTATTCAGTTGTGGTTGGACATTTAGGCTATTTTTCTGTGCTTACAATGGTGACTAATGCTGTTATTAACATACAAATCTCTGTGTCTCAATTCTAATGTCCTTGGGTTATATTCCTAATAGTGGAATAGATGTGAATATGACTGTATTAAACACAATGTGAATGAAGAATAGTGTCAAGTACAATGTATATGAACTTTGTAAGCAAACCAATAAAAATAGACAAAACAAAAATATATTAATAGGCTGAATGTTCATAAATTAAAGTAAAAATGTTACTCTGTACATACTTAAAAAAAATATATGGTCACTCTTCTCCTGTGTGCTTTACAATCTCCTGAAAACCTCCTGGTGAGTCAGTTATGAGTTAGTATCAAGTGACAGAAGTGAGTAAGAGTCTTATCCACTAATTTGTTACTAGTTGGGTTGTGAATTTGACTGGAGGTTCAAATCCACCAGTTACTCTGAGGAAGAATTATGGGCCACTTCTCCTATTAATATTAGCAATCTTGGAAACAGATGGAGGGTCACGTTGAGTCAGAATCAACTAGACTGCATTGCATGGATGGATGGATGGATGGATGGATGGATGGATGGATCTCCTATCTAGGCATGTTGCATTGCTAACCAAAAGTCATAGGGGCTATGGTTGATTAAATCAATCAGCAGCTCCGGAATGATGGACAATAACTTCCAATAAGATTTTAAACCTCTAAACCCTTAATGGAGGGTTGCTATAAAGCTCTGCATCAGAACTGATTCTATTGATAGTCTGATCACCACCCTCACCACACCCCTCCCAGGTACCTGATATAAGGACCCTCACTCTTTAAGTGTCAAATATATGTGTGTGAATGAAATAAGAAACACTCAATCATACATTAAAAAAAAAAAAACACAAAACCAACCCCAAAACTTTTCATTTATGGCAAGATGTCCCACTATTTTGTATTGGTTCTATAGAGACAGATAATGGTGGTTTCAAAGTCTTTTAAATAGTTACACTTACCACTTTTTCCTTAATATGTTTTCAAGGGTTTAAGTGTAGCTCGTCAGCTAGGTGTAAGACCTCTGTGAGGCATGGTGTAACTGAAGAAGAAGAAGAGGTGATAGAAATTACCTTGGGGACCAATGTCCCTGCTTGCAGCACCCAGGTGTCCAAAACCCCTACCTCTTTTCAGTTTCCACATATCACAGGCAAGTTATTAAATATCTTACCACCTTAAGCTTGTTATGATAAATGAGTCAACACTGTGGAGTCAGCACGGATTAAGTGCCTGACATGTATTGGTTAAATATGCAAAGCAGAAATAGCTTTTCACTCCTTGGCCTAAATAGAAACTCAACTTGTTATGAATCCTTTCATAAAAGGGGTATGGAAGACATGAAAGAAGTAATGTAAAGATTCACTTACCCATCCCCCCTTTAAAATTTTCTGCATTAGACTTTCTAGAAGAAGGTACATATGAACAGTACCTTTAAAACTGTCAACGTGATTTAAAGTAACAAAAGTCTGAGAAACTGTCACAGTCCAGAAGAGAGTAAGGAAAGAGGACAGATAAATACAAGGTGATACCTAGATCAGGTATTGGAACAGAAAGAGGACATTCGTGGGAAAACTACTGAAATCCGAATAAGATTTGAAAGCCAAGATAGTTGAGGGTGAAAGATGGACTCTCTCCTTCAGTGTGATTTATAGCCCTGAAAACCACTGGAGGCTCAACTATGAGTCAGTTCCAGCACTTTGGCTTTGACTTAACTCTAGTTAATGATAATGCTCAAATGTTGGTGTTAGTTTAGGTTAGTGGACTTAAAGAAGAAATCAGAGAGAACGAGAGAAAGCTTAATGCAGCTTTATTAAAGGTGGGAAAAGAGGAGCTCCCAGGTGAGTTCCTTATCCTGGAGAGGTAGAATGTGAAGTCACACTGTGAACTTACTGGGGAGGATTTTTACAAACAGAGTCTTTAGGGAGGGACATTCCACTCTGATTTACTAGCCACCTGCTAGCTTAGCCAGACAGACAAGGCCGTTTTCTCTTCTTATCAGAAGCAAGCAAGGCCATTAGCTGGTTTCTTAGTTTTGATGAAACAGCATATGAAAATGGTACAATGTTTTGCAAATTTTGTCTGTTTCTAAGTTTTCAAAAGCAAAAAGATGATTTTTAAAAGTTTTCCTTTATGAACCTATTTCCATTACCTCCAAAATCAAACCAAGAGATGTGTCTTCTGTACTCGTGTCTTCCTGAAATGGGAAACAAATTTTTGGTGAGTTTACATTTGCTCAGATGCAGATCACAATTGTCTGCCATTCCAGTTTCAGCACTTGATCAGATTTCAACATTTCACACATGTTTGGCCTTCAGCATTAATCATGCGGTGAAGGCAGTAGTCTGTGCCAGGGCCAGGGTCAGCCTCCATTCACTCTGCCCAGTTGCATGTCTGTCTGCCTTTTCCTTTTTCCTGGTGTCACACCCTGAGTTTCCTTTGAGTGCCACTGCCTCACCCACTCTGCTTTCCTTCTGTGCATGGAACACAGGTAGATTCCCCTCCTACACCCCACACACTTACTGAGCGTTTCAGAAGTAAGCTATGACCACACCAAATCAGAAACTCTGAAGTATTTGCTGAAAGGACTGGAATAGAATTCTTGGTTGTTTCTGAGATTACTAAATTGGTGAAATAAGGGCTTAACATGTTGCTAATGGCTGAAGAAAGTTTGCTTGAGAATGATCTTGGTGCGAGGACAAGCACAAGCGAGACATGACATGGAACAAATAATTGTGGACATTGTTTAGGTTCCTAGGTCCTCAGTGGCTCTGATGACCTATTCGATTTTGCAAGCAAACAAATGTTCTTAAAAAAAAGTCCGTCTCTTTCCAGTCAAAGTGTCTTACCTAATGTTATTGTTGTTGTTTGGTGCTGTCTAGTCAAGAATGACCCATAGTGACCCTATAAACAACAAACCTGAGCCCTGTTCTATCTTGTGCCATCCTCACATGTCCTGATACATTAAAACCCAGCTGTCACCATGTCAGTACACCTCATTGAAGGTCTTCTTCTCCTTTGTTGACTTTCTACCCTTTCCAAACATCATGTCCCTCTTCAAGGAATAGCCCATCCTAGCAACGCACCTGAAGTATGTGAGACGAAGCCTCATCATCCTTGCCTCCAAGAACACTCTGGCTTCATCCTCACCAAGATATATCTGGTATTACTTATTATTTGGGTAAAAATTTGGCGCTGTTTATTACTGCTGCATTTCTTCCTGTTTTAATTGCCTTTTCTTTTTTCTTTTTTACCTTTTAAGGTTCACAGTGCCTTCAACATTTGAAATCAGACTGCAAAACATCTTTTCAATTGTAGCACTGACAGTGTTAATGTGTTCATGTGGAGTGAAAGTCCTAGTTCCACACTAAATTTTACCCTTTCTCCTTGTTCCCTTTATTCTTGCCTTCAAAAAGCACCCCAGCTGTACCCTCTTCAAAATATATCTATTCATTCTCTTGACCATCCATGGGTTGTTCAGTGCTGTTCTCCAACACCACAGTTCAAAGTTATCAATTCTTCTTCAGTCATCCTTATTCATTGTTCAGCTCTCAGATGAAAAATAAGTGGTCTGAAACACTATGGTCTGAGTCAGACATATTTTAGTCCTCAAACTGTCCTGAGTACTCCTCAATAATTTGGAAAGGTCCTTAACAATACATCTCCTGCTTTCCTGACTGCAGTTACCAACTGTGTTAACTGTGGTCCAAGTGAGATGAAGCTGTTGGCAGATTCAGTCTTTTCTCCAGCCATCTTGATGTTGCCTATCTGTCTAGTGATAAGAGTTTTTACCACTAGAATTTACCCAATAATGACTGTGAGAGTCCAGCAAAGTAAATTATTATTTACACTTTTCTAGAGATTATTTTTCATCACAAGTGGATCTTTTTGTTCTATTGTTATCCATCTATCCACTTATCATTTATCTGGCACTTATAAACTTGAAATGGAATCAGATGCTAGAATAAAAAAAGAAAAATGACAGATCTGCTTTCATGAACTCATGAAGGTATGTGGGAATAGAAGCAGAAAGTTATGACGGTGTCTGGAGATCTAAGATACTTTGTAATGTACATTCATACAGGAACTCAGAGGAGGAGAGTACCTGATTGCCTTTATTGTAAAAAATGTAGTAGCTATTGGGGGGAGGGGGAAATCTAGAAATGAATATTGTCTAAATGTACAAGTAAGAGGCCCATTCCAAAAAGAAAAGGTTAAGCAAACAAAGGCATGGAAGCTCGAAAGAGGGTGGTATAATTTGGGAACAAAAAAAGAACAGTTTATTATAACTAGAATTGTCTCACTGAGACAGGGTGTGGCAGAGATTGTGCAGGATGATATGTATAACCCAGTCACCAGATGTCATATATAGCTATAGGGCTTATCCTTAAATACCATCACTATTGGAAAACTCATAACTCATTCTATGATATTTCTATGATATTACTTTGAGGCAGAGGTTGCCATTGGTTTTCATATTCCCAATGCTGGACCGTATACTCTGCAATGAAGAGTGTCCCGTCTCACTTGTGTTTTTTTTTAGGGTTTCCGTTCATTCATTGCTGCACTTTTCTCCCTGCCAACTCCCCCCAATTTGCTTTTCTCTGAAAAAGAAAAATTCTTTAATTATTATACAGTCTCTCCCCCAAAGTCCACGCCACTGTGTAGCCTTCATTCTGGACTCCTGTCATGATAATAATACCTAATCATATATTTCCTTTTAAATAGTACTATCTCTCATCTGTTTCAATGCAGTATACATTATTTTCCCCCTCTTTCTGAGTCTTCCCTAGACCCCGATGTCAGTCCTATTTTACAACAGTGGCCCTATGCAATATTTGTCCTTTTGTGACAGAAATTTCACTCAGCATAATGTCACCCATTTTGTATAATATTCCATGAGTTCCTTATTTTACAATGCAGCATAGTATTCTATTGAGAGAGCTTCTTTATCTATTTGTTTGTTGATGGGCACTTGGGTTGTTTCCAACTCTTTGCTATTGTGAACAAAGCCATAGTAAACATGAGTAAGAAATCCTGTTTCCAATATGAATTTGGTTCAAAATAAGCACTCATTAAATATTTGGTAAAATAATGCTTGGAAATGGTTTCAGGCTACTGCCTCATTACCAATATCTTGAGATCAGGACATCAATAAACTGTCCTTGAAGCATGACGACCACCAAGATTTCTTTATTCTATTTTGGCAACTTTAAAAAAACTCATTGCCATGGAGTGGAAACTGACTCATAGCTGACTCTTCAGGGGATTTTCAGGGGCCAAAAATGGCACAGAAGGAGATTCCCATCTTTCTCCTGCAGGACAACTAGTGAATTCAAATTGCTTGCCTATGCGTAGACAGAACAACTCCTTACCCACTAGGTCACCTATAAACCTCTCTCAGGGTTGTAAGTCAACCCAAATGAGACAGATGAGCCAGAAACAAGGCTGATATAAAAGCAGGCTAATAGGGAAATGAGTTAGAACCATAGTTCTTACAGAGCAAGTAAGTCAAGTCTGCCAACAAGGCCAAAGGATAAAGGTGCTCATACTCATTGCAGTAAAGTCAGAACCAACCCATAGCTGATATTCCAGTGGGCTTTCAGGAGGTTGTAAATCATACAAAAGGAGATTGGTTATCTTGATCCTGTGGAGCCACTAGTGCCAGAGAGATGTCACCTTTAAGTTAGCAGTGAAACTCTCTATGGGCTATGCCACCAGAACTTTCTAAAAGATAGAGGTGAAACCTGTAAATACAAGCAAAGATAGACATTTTAGTTTCCCAATGACAGATTTAAATAGGAGCAATCAGGAAGAGCAAGGCGGTGGTGCTATAGTATCCATGATTGGCTTTCATGGGCAATTTGCCTGATGATGAAAGTGATAGTCCAGCAAAGTAAAGGCAAAAGGACTCGGCAGAAGACGACGGCATAATGGTGTTCCTTTCTTTTTATTGATCTAGGGATAAAGAAGGAGCTCTGGTACTAAAATGGTAAGACAATGGACTACTAGCTAGAAGGGTCTTTTAAATTTACTTAGTAATGCCACAAGTGAAAAGACCTTTCAATTTGTTTCCATAAGGGTTACAGATAAGAAAGTAATATTTACTAAGTTAATCACCTCAGAATCAATCATACAATGCACTATGTAGAAATGCAGAATTTCCAATATTGCAAAAGACAAAGGAAATGAGAAAGTTTCTCCTTGACCTAACATACAGAATTTTATTTTGAAGATGAAAACATCATGATCACTTTGTTATTATGGAAACAAAATTTAGGAAGTTGAAATAAGAGTGCGTAAAGGACAAAGGAAAATTGCATACAAAGTAAAAGATAAAGATGACAAGTAGGAAAACCATGAATCATCGTAAAGATTTAATCTTGAGCCACTGTCCATAGTCTTTTCAATGTTCTTTATTTCCCTTTTTTTAGCCAAAATATTTTTTACATTTTTAAAATTAACTTTAATAAACATTTACAGAGATTTTGGATTTCCATTCATTCATTGCTGCACTTTTCTCCCTGCCCACGCCTCCCCACCAATTCACTCCTCTCTGTGAAAAGAAAAAGAAAAAAAAATTTCCTTCATTGGTATACAATTATGCCATCCCTTTCCCCCCCTTCTCTATGCAACGTTAATTCTGAACTCCTGTGCTAATCATAATACTCAATCATATATCGCCTCTAATCTGTTCTTTCCCTCATCTGTTTCAATACAGTATACATAATTTATCCAGTTTTTTCTCAGTTTTACCCCAACCCTGATGTCAAAGTCTTTTTTGTGGTCTCCAACCCCTGCTGTCCCTCATCACCTTCCAGATTCTCTTCAATTGGACTCTAATAATATTGATGACAAAGAATTCTGAGTTACACTGCTTTTAAGGGATGGTTTTGATGAAGAGTAACTATATTTTGAGCAACATTTTCTGAGAAATGTGAGAGATAATTAGATATAATTTGGAGTAGAATTCTGGAGAAAGAATGACTTGATTGTATTTAACCTATGCGCTGTAATTGGGTCTAGGAAACTCTCTGAGGTCATTCCACTCTGTCTTATGGGGTGCTATGAGTTGGAATTGATTCAGTGACATGGAGCAGTAATAACAATGGCATATACTACACATTAAAAGTGAAATTTAATAATACTTAATAACAATATTATAGCATCCATGATTGGAGAAGGTGGATGGACAGAAGAAAATAACTATCAACAAGTCTGCTGTTAGGGACCTCTCCAAAGCACTGAAGTCTCTCTGGTGTCTCTCTGGAGACTAAGGTGCGTTTGATACAGGCCATAGTCTTCACAATCACTTGTTAAGCATCAGAGAGTTGGACAATGACCAAGGAGGATAGAAGGAGAATTGATGCCTTTGAGCTGTGGTGCTGGAGAAGAGTATTGAGAGTACCATGGATTGCTAGGAAAACAAGCAGATTCATCCTGGAAAGGGTTAAACCGGGTGGCTCCTTGGGGGCAAGGATTCTGAGGCTCCATCTAACATACTTCGGACATGTTGTGAGGGGAGACCGGTCCTTGGAGAAGGACATCATGCTTGGAAGGGTGGAGGGACAGTGCAGGAGGGGAAGGCCCTCTAGAAGGTGGATTGATTCAGCGACTGGAATAATCGGGATGGGAGTGTCAGAGTCAGTGCGATTGGCACAGGACAGAGCAGAATTTAGGGCTGTTGTACACAGGGTCACTGTGAGTTGCAAGCGACTCGATGGCACATAACAACAACAACTAATCTAAAAATTCATTCAAGAGGAAAATAACATTGGTATATTATATCAATGAAATCTAGCAGGAGGTGGGAAAACAGTGACACTGTTCAACTAAGTTTCTGTTTGTTAGATGCCTTGTCCTCAGCCCTTAAAAGCAACATCACATTCCAACACTAACTATATTGATATTCCTTTATATAGTTAATGTTTGACTTTTATTAAGCATCCCATCTGTCACACATGTTTTTGAGAACATGAGTGACAACAGGAAATAGGAGGACCTTTGCCTCTTGATCTGCAAAACTAAACTAACCATCACATAATCATAGTGTAGTTTAATAGTTATTTTGGTGGTTTTTATGTTGTTCTAGACCATACAGTTGGAACCACCCCATAACTAACTCTCAGGCAGGTTTTCAGAGGCAGTTAATCGCATGGGGGGAGATTGCCCATCCTCCTGTGGAGCAGCTGGTGGTCTCGAACTGCGTGTCTTTGGGATTACATCATAGCTCCTTGCCACTAGGCCACCAGAGCTCTGTTTTGGTGGAAGTGTTCATAAATTTCTTTGTTCTTTATTTTCTGATCAATCCAATCGTCATGCCAAAAATTACTAGGAAAAAGAATACTTGATAAGAGCTGATTATTTCCACTCTGCCTGATGACCACTCTGCTTTCAAGTTTTACTGCTTCTCACCACAATGTCAGATCCCTATAATCCCCATGTTGTCTTTCCGTAGTGAAAACATTAACATCTGTCAAGGTTACATATTAAATGTATTTATTTCCTTGTTTTCTTTACTAGATAAACAGTTAAAGCTAGGCCCTCAACAACCAAATGTTCTGTATATTTTATCATCTTATACATATGCTAGTGGGTAAACATTGTGGTTTTTTTTATTTTACTGCCTTATCAAGAACGGGTAAATTTGACACAGCTTGTGTCTAATTATGTCTTACTTTGCTGTTGGTTAGCTATTTGCACTTGGGCTTTGGGTTGTGGTTCTGCATGGGTAGGAAGTAGAGGGGAGTGGAGGAGGGAGTGGAGCATGAGTAAGTAGGGACAGGATTCTGGCTTCTGACTTATCTTTAATGGTTGCTTGTTATCTCAAGGATTATGACCATTGCTATGAAGAAGCCATGTGCACTTTAGGGGTTATGCACCAAGAAAAGGGAAGAATAAGTAAGGTTTATTTTCTAAACTCCAGTTCTGAATCAGAATCCATTCTATTATCAGTGTGATTTAGTCTTTTCAAGAGTCTTTGTGGTGGTAATTACAGCTTCATTTTGCAGATAAGTGAACCAATAACTCTCACAATTACACAGTTATAGTAGAGATATATTGCAAACCTGTCTTCTCAAAAGCACATTGGACTGAACAATCTACAAAATATTGAGCCACAGAGGAAGAAGAAATAAAATGACTAAGTCTACCAAATATGAATCCCTTTTTCAAGCACTTATGAAATACAGTGTATTATCTGTTTTATTATTAATTCAGTTTGCATTCATGACCAAACTAAAATATATATAGAGGTAGTGGGATGAGCAATGAATATATGTAGCAGCCACCAGCCGAAAAGACACATAAAATATCGAAAACCTACACATCATCCTACTTAGCATGAGACTTTAATCTCAAAAGTTGTTTTTCATGTAGGTTTTAGAGACTCTAAATGCAGATCTCAGTTGGAGATTAGCATTGAATGCAGATTACAATTGTGTTGTTGTTAAGTGCCATCAAATCAACTCTGACTCAAAACAACAGATTGAAACCAATCCTGAGCCATTCTCACAACCTCCACTGTGCTAAACCTATAATAGTAGTCACTGTGCCAATTCACCTGGTTGAGATTATTTTCTTTCACTGACTTTCCACTTTTTCCAACTTGGTGTCCTCCTCCTGGAAGGAACAGCCCTTTCTGATAATTACCCAAAGTATATTGGCAAAATCTCACCATCCTGTCTTTTTTGTTTTGGTTCTTTTTAAATTGCAATATAATATGTTACAATATAAACAATGCAACAATTTTGTAAGACATAGAAAAACAAATTTTACTCCCCTACTCATCTCAACACTCTGTTCCTACCCTTTCCCTCTTTGGACACCCATACACATTTCACTAGTTATCCTTCTATTTTTACAATAATGGTATTCTATAGTATTTGTTCTTATGAAGCTGAGTTAGTTCACTCAGCATAATACTCTCCAGTCTTCCCCAAGTTATGTAGTATTTTTCAAAATTGTTGTTCCTGGGTGCTGCGTAGTATTCCATTGTGTGAAAGTACCATAATTTCTCAACCATTAGGTTGTGGTGGGACATTTGAACTGAAGGAGCACTCCCAAACACATTCTATGAAGCAAGTATAATAAACTTAATACCAAAACCAGGCAAAAATATTTAAAAAACCCCACAAACAAACAAACAAACAAAAAAACCCCTAAACCAAAGAACTACAGACCAACATCTCTCATGCACGTAAGTGCAAAAATAATTCAAATCCTGGCCAATAGAATCCAATAGCATATTAAAAAAATAATTCATCATAACCAAGTGGGATTCATGACAAGTATGCAAGGTTGGTTCAACAAAACAAAAACAATCAGCCTAGTTCACCATACTAACAAAGCAAATAATAAGAACCATGTGGTCCTAGCAATTAATTCAGAAAAGGCATTTGACAAAATCCAACATCCTTTCCTGATTAAGACTCAGCAACATAGGAATAGAGTGGAATTTCCTTCCTTTTAAAGAGCACATTGGCTATATTTCTTCCAAGATAGATTTGTTTGTCCTTTTGACAATCCATGGGATAATCAGTACTCTGAGAGTATCACAATTTAAAGCCATCAATTGTTCTTTGGTCTTATTTATTCATAATCTCACTTTCATATTGTGAGCATATAGGAGAGGGCAAGGTTTCAATCTGTTGTGGTAGTCAACTCACTAGCACCAGACAATAGTAACATCATAAATGGGAAATACCATGACTGGAGTCAGGTGTACTATGCCTTTAAAACGACATCTTTACTCTTTAACGTTTTAAAGAAAGTCTTTGTCCAGGAGATTTTTCCAGTGTACTATGTTATTTTGGATTAGGGTTGTTTTCATAGTTAAAAAAGTAACTTCTAGATCCATTTCAAAATACAATGGTGTGAGGGACAGGATATGCATACAAGGAAGTCCAGTGAATACCACTATGATTCAAACATACGCACCAACAACTAGAGGCAAAAAAGAGTAGGTAGAGGATTTCTATCAACTTTTGCACCAGAAATCGATCATACATGCAATCAAGATGCATTATACTAATGGGTGACTGAAATGCAAAAGTTGGGAACAGAGAAGAAAGATCAGTAGCTGGAAAATATAAACTTGGTGACCAAAATGAAGGTAGAGATAGAATGATAGAATTCCCTACATTCAATGATTTATTCATTGCAAATACTTTTTATAAGAAACATAGACTATACCCATGAATTTCACCTGCAAAGAAATGCAAAGGTATGCAAAGGAATCAGATCGACTAGGAAGAATCATTAGAGAAGATCAGTACCAGCTGTGAAAACTAATCCAGGTGCTGATTATGGAACAGACCACCAACTAGCCATATTCAAGTTCAAGCTGAAGCTAAAGAAGGTTAAATCAAATCCACAGGAACCACAATTTGACCTTGAGTGTATCCCACTTAAATTTCAAAACCATCTGAGGAAAGGTTTGAGGTCCTGAACACTAAAAAGAGAAGGCCTAATAAGCTGTGTGAAGATATCAAGAATATTATCCAGGATGAATGCAAAATGTCATTACAAAGACAGAAGAGAAATAAAAGACCAAGATGGATGTCCAATGAGATTCTGAAGATTGCACTAAAGTATTGAGAAGCCAAAGCAAAGGCAAGAGATCAAGAAATTTAGCAGTTGAACAGAAGATTTCAAAGGGCAGTATGGGAAGAAAAATTGAAGTATTATAAAAGAAGATGAAACGAAATGCAGAGAGTCACTATACCAAGAGGATTTGGCTGACACAGAAAAAATTTAATGAAGAATGTATGAGCAAGAGCCTGTGATGATGAAAGAAGTTCAAGCTGTTCTGAAGGAAGAAGTTCAAGCTGGTCTGAAGGAATTGGTAAAAAAACCAAACAAACAAAAAAAAAAAAACCAACAACCCAAGGTTCCAGGAATTGACAAAATACCACTTGACATATTTTAACAAATAGACACTGCCCTGGATGAGTTCACCAACTTGTGCTTAGGAAACTGGATGGACAATCACTTGGCCACTGACTGGAAGAAATACAGATTTGTACCCATTCCAAAGAAAAGAGACCCGACAGAGTGCAGAAATTATTGAGAAATGTCATTAATGTCACAAGCAAGCAATATTCTTCTGAAAATGATTCAAAAACAACTGGAACAGCATATCAACAGAGAACTGCCAGATGTGCAAGCTGGGTTTAGTAGAGCATGTGGTATTACTGATATTATAGCTAACGTTAGATGGATCTTGGCTGAAAGAGAGTACCAGAGGAATGTCCATCCATGTTTCATTGATCATACAAAGGCATTTGACTGTGTGGATTATAACAAACTGTGGCTAACTCTGAGAAGAATGGGAATCTGAGAACACTTGATTTTGCTTATGCAAAACCTATACTTGAACCAGGAGGCAGTAATCAGAACAGAACAGAACAAGGAAAATCAAAATAAAAATCAAAATCAAGAAGGGCATATGCCATGGATAATCCTATCTCCATACTTTTTCAATCTATATGCAGAACAGTTTATCCAGGAAGCTGGACTCTATGAAGAGGAAGATTCATCAACAACCTGTATTATGCAGATGACACAACAATGCTTGCTAAAACTGAGGAGGACCTGAAGTTTGCTACAGAAGGTCAAAAAGTGAAGACTTAAATATGAATTGAAGTGCAGTACACACACACACAAATAAAAATAAAAAAATAAAAGAGTCTCACCACTGGGCAGATTGGGAGCATCACGATGAAAGAGACTGTGATTGTTAACAGCTTCAGTTTGCTTGGGTCCACAATCAACACTCTTGGTATCAGTAGCCAGGAAATTAAAAGATAAATGACATTGAAAAAATCCGCTGTCAGGAACCTCTTCACAGAGTATTGAAGAACAATAATGTCAGTCTGGAAACTAAGGAGTGCCTGATCCAGGCCATTCTGTTCACAATTACTTGCTATTCATCAGAAAGCTGCACAATGATTATGGATGATACAAGGAGAATTGATGTTGTTGATCTGTGGTGCTGGAGAAGAGTATTGAATATACCATGGACCACTAGTAGAACAGTTTTACCCTAGAGAGGGTGAAACCAGGCTGCTTCTTAAAGGCAAGGATTCTGAGGCTTCATCTGACATACTTTGGGAATGTTGCAAGGAAGGACCAGTCCTTGAAGAGGGACATCTAGCTTGCAAGGGTGGAGGCCCGGTGCAAAAGAGAAAGACCCTCTATGAGATTAATTGACTCAGTGACTGGGGTAATGACATGGGTGTGTCAGAGACAATGAGGTTGGCTCAAGATAGATCAGGGCTCAGAGCTGTTGTACATAGGGTTGCTATGAATCGTTAGTGACTCAACGGCACATAAGAACAACAACATCTTATTTGATTTTTTGATTGCTGCTTCCGTGAGTGTTGATTGTGGATGCAAGTAAATTGAAGTCCTTGACAACCTCAATAATTTCTCCACCTACCATGTTCTTGCTTATTGGTCTAGTGAGGACAAAACATTCTCAAAATAAAACAAAGCATTTAGACAATTCTGTAAACAAAAATTTTCACAACTCTAGATTACAAGAACATTAATGATCCACCTGCTCCACTGACTCTAAGTATTTGTTGTTGTTGTTCCTTGTCTTTGAGTGAACACATGATAACCTTGTGTATAATATTGCCTGACCCTGTACCTTCTCTGCGCTCCCTACTGCAGCAATTTTGTTGTTGTCAATCCATGGAGAGTTTCCTTTATTTTTATTGCCTTTCACTTTGTCAAATACAATATACTTTTCTAGTAATTGATTTTTCTCTAATAACATATCTTGATGCTCAGACTCTGGTGGCCTAGTGGTAAAAAAACTGCACTGCAATCCCAGAGGTATATGGTTCAAATCTACCAGCTGCTTCATTGGAGAAGGATGGACACGCTCCTCCCATGTGGTTTACTCTCTCTGAAAACCCACTGGAGGGTCAGCTATGGATTGGTTCCAACTCAAAGATTCCATAACAACAACAACAATGGCATGTTCTAAGTTAATAAGAGACAATCTTGCTATCCTTGCTTCTAAGAAGTATTCTAGCCACAGTACTATCTAGAATATGAATACAAATACTAAATATACCTCTTGACTCAAAGTAATAAAAAAAAAGTTTGAAAGCACAAATCATAACCCATTGCAAAATTATTTTATCAGATGTGACTTTTTTTATAAAGTGAATTTTTTTATTTGATAAGCCCAACAGTTGAACCTCTACCTGTAACTGTAAATTTAGGATACAAATACTGTCTCAAGTAATTTCAAAGAAATAAAATATTTAAGAAATGTCTCTTTAGTATAATGTGCAATTTATATTTTTATTTAATATTATCACTCTTTAATCGTAATAAACAATTATTATTTTGAGGATGACAATCTTTGAGTGGTGAGAGTACAGCTTATTTTTGTTCACTTACATTCTTTTCCTCTGTATTTTCATTCTCTCTAATAAGCATTCATGTAATGAAAAAGAAGTGAATATATTTAAAAAACCCCAGTATTTAATATATTGAAGAGGAAACTGGTTTTATCATGGAGGCCTTAGAGGGAGAAAGGGCAAAAATTACAAAAATGAAGAACAATTTTCCAAACAAAATATTGTTTAGATAGTTTGGTTGTATTTATAACAGCTTAACTATGTAGGAGTTTCCTAAATCCTGGGCATATCATGAAAAAAAAAGTTTGAATATGTTTATCCAATTTGTGTTATTCTAAGAATGTTCTCTGAATAGTTAGACCATGGTAATTCTAAAGTGAAGATTAATGAAATAATAATATTTTTTTAATTTTTTAAATTATTATTATTAATTTTAATGAAAATTTACAGAGATTTTGGATTTCCATTCATTCATTGCTGCACTTTCTCCATGCCCACACCTCTCCTCCAGTTCGTTCCTGTCTTTGAAAATTAAAAGAAAAATTCTTTCATTGTCATATAATACCTCTGCCCAAGTCCACTCCACTAAGCAACCTTCGTTCTGGACTCATATCATGTCAATAATATTTAATCATATATACCTTTTAAACAGTCCTCTCCCTCATCTGTTTCAATGCAGTATATATAATTTAGCTCATCTATCTCAGTCTCCCCCCGACCCCTATGACAGTCCCATTTACAACAGTGGCACTATGCTGTTTTGAATATTTCATGAGTTCCTTTTTTTTCAATGTAGCATGGCATTCCATTGTGTGAATATACCACAGCTTCTCTACCCATTCGTTTGTTGATAAGCATTTAGGTTGTTTCCAACTCTTTGCCATTGTGAGTTGCGATAAATATGGGTGTGAATAACAATAGCATTTCTTGACTGTGCAAAATTCGTTGTGGTCTTTGGATCAGACCTATTAATTATTGGAGTCTGTTTGAAAAAGGCATCAAAAACTAAATAAGCAAATAAATTATCTTACTAGCTCACGTTCACTTTCCAGAACTTGCCTCCTCAAAGTGCATTTTATTTGAGAAACATTTAGTCTCTTTATTACATGTCCTACTTACTACTTCTCTGATACGACTGGGATGACACAGTATTCATATCAGTCATAATTAACAGTTGCTCATTTTTTTAAAACAGACTGAATACTTGGAAGTATGCTAACTGGTTTCTATATACCATCTCATTTTCTTCACCTTCTATTTGCTGTCGAGCTTGTTCTGATTCAAGAAGACCATGTACGTGTCAACGTAAGACTCTACTCCTTAAGATGTTCATCGCTGTGAACGCTGATGGTCTTCTCCATGCAAAATTACACACTGCTGACCTTGACCCTTACCCCCTGGTGATTGAAGTCCACTAGTCCTGTGGTGGAGAAAGATGGACGATCTCCTCACAATCTATTTACAGCAATCAAAAAGAGGTTTGTCTATTCTGACTTGACAGCAACGAGTTGTGAGGGAGACTTTATGAAAGCAGATCACTAGAGATATTTTTTTTCTTCACCCATGTACCTATGGATGGGTTTAAACCACCAAATGTTTGGTTATAGACCTCTTAACCATTTGTATCACCAATCAATACCAATTGCATTATTTAACACTCAGCATAACCTAGGTGGTAAAAGGCTCATTTCACAGATGACGAAAGTAAGGATGAGAGAGGAAAAAGTATGTGTGGCACAATTTATCTGTCATGGTAGGGATTTTAAATTTAGATTATTTTAGCCAGGGAAGTACTTGCACAATTTTTTAAAATAATTTGTTGGTGCATAAAGTAGACTAAACGTGAATAAAACAAATGGCAGAGAATAAAAATAAGTGTGTGTATATATATATATATATATATATATATATATATATATATCTCCACTAACTTGTAATGTCATGGGAAATTCAAACCTCATACTCATTGACCTCAAGTCAGAATCAACCCATAAGTGAGCCTTCATTGGGTTTCCAAGGCTGTGAATAACACAGGAGACTTTTCACCTTTCTCCCCCAGAGCTTCTGGTAAGTTAAAACTACTAGTTGTTATTGTGTTGTTATGTGCCGTCCGGTTGCTTGTGACTCATAGCGACCTTATGTATGAAAGCCCTAAACTCTGCTCTGTCCTGTGCCAATCTCACTGTCTCTGACACACCCATCCCGATTACCCCAGTCACTGAATCAATGCACCTCTCCTAGAAGACCTTCCCCTCCTGCGCTGTCCCTTCATCCTCCCAAGCATCATGTCCTTCTCCAAGGACCAGTCTCTCCTTACAACATGACCAAAGTATGTCAGACGAAGCCTCAGAATCCTTGCCTTCAAGGAGCAGCCCGGTTTAACCCTCTCCAGGTTGAATCTGTTTGTTTTCTTAGCAGTCCATGGTCCCTTCAATACTCTTCTCCAGCACCACAGCCCAAAGGCATCAATTCTCCTTCTATCCTCCCTAGTTATTGTCCAACTCTCTGATGTATAACAAGTGATAACAAAGACCATGTCCTGTATCAGAAGTACCTTAGTCTCCAGAGAGACACCGGTACTCTTCAGTACTTTAGAGAGGTCCTTAACAGCAGACTTTCCCATCGCAATACGTCTTTTAATTTTCTGGCTGCTGGTGCCAAGAGTGTTGATTGTGGAGCCAAGCAGACTAAAGCTGTGAACAATCTCAATCTCTTCAACATCCATCCTGATGCTGCCAGTTGGTCCAGTGGTGAGAATCTTTGTCATCTTGACATTAAGCTTCAATCCATATTGAAGGCTGCAGTCCTTGATCCTCAGCAGCAAGCACTTCAGGTCCTCCTCAGTTTCAGCAAGCAGGGTTGTGTCATCTACTAGAGAGGTACAGTATTTGGTTTAACAGCAAAACTCCCTACACCAGAGGCTGCAGTCTTTACTAAATCATATTTCTCTTCAAGAGCTCCCCTGCCCCCAACAAATTCTGGAGATTTAAAAAAAAAAATATGTGGAACAATTAGCACTGGAAAGTTGGGGTGTTTTGTTGTTGTTGTTGTTCACCCCCCCATTGTTAAGAAATAATTTGAACAGACTACGATTTGAGTGGTTTAGTTATTTATTCATCAATCACCACAATTTAAATTTATTAATATATTTATTAATCACTTTGAAGGGTAGTGAAAGCCACCAAAAAACTTATACATTTGGATTGAAATGAAAAAGAATATAAGGTATGTAGCAAACATACAGATCTAGCCTTCTCACAGCATTATTTTCTTCATCAGTTTCTTAATAATTTTCTTATATAAGGGGACCTGTGGATCCAGGCAAATCTTCTGCCCATCCTTCAGGGTGCCTCTGTAAGAGAAAAAAAAAAAAAGAAAGAAAAACAACAGCACAGCTTTCAGTCTTTGTGGTTGACGAGAAGGTTTGATGGGCAGAGGAACATAACGGATCCAGTAGCACAAAACACTCACATCAGTTCGACCACAGGGCAGTGGGGTCCCACATCGATCACTTTCACGCTGGCGAGGAGTTTGGGATGGATGACTGTGGAGACAGTCGTCAAACACATGCAAGTTTCTCTTTCTGTAAGGTCATCTGTGATGAGAAAGGGAGGGAAGTGGTGCAGGCATGAGGGCAGGAGCGGTGACTTGTGCTTGAGGGATATTTCCCAATGTGTTAATACTGACTAAACGGTAAAAACGCACTACAACACCTGCTCAACTAGCAAAGCTCAACAAATAAACCTACCATTAGCAGTTAAGAAACGGAAATTCCCAGGCCCTGGGGGACCCCATGCTCCCCTGCTCTGCCCTTCACGGACTAGCTGTTGCTCTCACCACTGGCGCTGGTGAAGGTGACCTTGGTTAGCATGAGCAGTAGTCCCAGGAGAAGCAGATCTTGGTAGAGTCGGCCCTTCCAGGCACGGGAGCTCCTGTGGTTGCTCATGTCTCTGAGATTTCAGCAGAATAATGAGAGCGTTCGAGGAAGTCAAGGCAGAGTTTCCACAGAAGACATGTCCCCGGAGGCATGTTTTAGCCCTGCTGCCTATGCAGTCCGGAAGCCTGGGTGGAGGGTGGAGACCTGTGGTGCAGAAATGCAGACACATCTGAAACAGAACTGGCTTCCAGCCAACCAAGATTTAAAAGAAGAAGAAGAAGGGGGAAAAAAGTGAATATTCTGTTGTGCTGGCCAAGAGCCCACAGTCAGGTCTTTATTCACACCTCCAACATAAATCCTTGTGCTTCAGGAGGCAGAAACAACACTTAAAACTAACGAGTAGTTTTGCTTGGTTAAGTGTAACAGTAAAATTCTCTTTTCTTTGGTCTCTGTGCTGCACATTAACACCACATATCCTTTCCTTTCATTTTCTTTGGGCATATTTTCAGGAGGGATTCAACCCTTGGAGAGAGACCGCATGCTTGGAAAGGTCTGGGAAAGGGGGAGACATTCAAGAAGAGACCGACACAGAGAGACCATGATGGGCTTGAGCATGACAAATGTGAGGATGGTGCTGGGCAGGCAAGGTTCCCTCTGGTGCTCACTGGGTTGCTTAGTGTTGTAGTTGACTTGACACCTATCGATATCCTTTCTGGACTGAGACATTGTCTGTCGTCTTCCCAATTTCCAACAGCATACCCAGGGCTGCCTATGAGGGCTGTCTTCTGGTTTTGATTAGCATTGAATTTCCTCTGTCATGAGTGTGTGTTCAGAGGGTGCTGTTTGGAATTCTTCTCTATGACTGGAAAATTGAATTTGGTTTTCAGAAGATGGCCCTCTTCTGAATTTCCTCCAAATGGGGAAAGTGTCCCCAACACTTAAAAACGATCATTAAATAGATGGTAGGAAATAGGGTCTTTCACTTTCTTTGTTTTCTCACTCTTAGAGAGATTAAGAAAGCCATATTTGAGTGTGTTAATTTTTCAAAAATGTGAGCTTACTCCATTCTGCTTACCTCAAAAAAGTCCTGGAAAAGAGGACAAGACGGGGCTCTGTGAGGCCATCTTTCCCCGTGTTCACTGTGGACTGGTAGTATGGACAGCCCTGCATTGCATTGGGGAGGTGAAGGTGGGAGTGTGGAGCAGAACTCAGCACAGAGAAGGTGACGAGATCAACACAAAACTTCTTCCTTTCCCTTAAAAATGAATGAAGCTGGCTTGTTATCAGGGTAAAATGAACCATCATCCGAAAACAAGAGACTAACATTGGCAAAGGACTCTGAGGACTCTGCTTCCAGGAAAGTCGTTAATAGCCTAATGCTCAGCAGAGCCAGACTTCTGCAAGAATATGCTAGCCAATTCCTAGATCTCGATGTTCCTCTTCTTTCCTCAGCTGGTCCTAGTCCTAGTCCTATTGTCAGCTTAATTTAGTTGTGTTATGGTGTCAGCTTAAATGTCACTTCCTCAGAAGGCCCTTCCCTGCAACTGTATCTTATAATACCTTTTATTTTTCTTGTATCTCACAGGTAATATACAGGTACACATGCATACACTAACACACATTGACACATCATTTTTTACAATTAGGTTCTGTCTAGTTGATTTCTATTTGCAGTGACCTTATGCACAATAGATAACCTGATCCAGAGCAATTCTTATAATTGTAGAAATCTTTGAGCGTAATTTTATAGCCACTTTATCAGTTCATATTATTGGGTTCTTCTCTCCCCGCTCCACCCCACCTCCCGGCCCTACTAAGCTAATGTCTTTCTCAAAGGATTGATTCTCCTTGATAATATCTAAAATACAAAAGACAAAGTCTCACCATCCTTGCTTCAAAGAAATGTCCTGGATATACCCTTTCTATGACAGATTTATTTATTCTTCTGATGGTCCATGGAATATTTAATACTTTTGTCATGTGATACACATACACATATATGTTGTTTTGTGCCATCAAGTCAGAAACAGATAATTCTCCAGCAGATTTATCAGTTGCAGTCAATCACATGGGAGAAGACTGACCATCTTTACTTGAAGAGCACGTGGCGAATCTGAACCATGTGCCTTTGGGTGGGCAGTTTAATTCCTTACCACTAAGAAAACTAAGGAGACTAAGGTGTACCTGATACAGGCCATATCTTTGAAATTACTTGCTATGCATTAGAGGGCTAGATTATAACTAATGACGATAGAAGAAGACTTGACCCCCTTGAATTGTGCAATTGGAGATGAGGCCAGAAGAACAAATAAGTCTGTCCTGGAGAGGATTAAACCAAGCTGTTCTCTGGAGGTAAGGATTTTGAAGTCTTACATAATTTGGGCACATGGCCAGAAGAGACCTGTCCTTGGAGAGGGACATCATGCTTGGAAGTATGGAAGGAAGATCCAGGATGAGATGAATTGACACAGTGGCTGGAGAAATGGGATTAGGTCTCTTGGAGACAATGAGATTGGCTCAGGATAGGATAGGATAGGATAGGATTCAGAGCTGTTGTACATAGGGTAGCTAATGAGTCCCAAGAAACTTGACAAAACAACAACACGCAACCAGAACTCCACTACACATGTATATTATAGCACACGCGCGCATGCGCGTGTGTGTATATGTGTACGCGTGAGCGCGCGTCTGTGAGTGTATTTGGGGGTTGTTATGTGCTATTGAGTTGCCTATTTGTGTGTGTGTGTGTGTGTATGTGTGTGTATGAAATTTTATGTTTAGAAGTGTTTAAAGCAATTTTTCTACCTAAGTAGAAACGTCTATGAGGTTAGAGACCATAACAATTATTTACTGCTCTTCTAACATTCTAGTTTCATCTCATATACTTCAGGCATGTTGCTAAAAGAGGCTGTTCCTCAGAAAGGAACATCATGCTTGGAAAGGTGGAGGGTCAGTGAAAGAGCGGAAGAGGCTTAGTGAGGTGGATTGACCCAGTGGGCTCAAGTATGTCAGAGATGATGAGGACAGCACAGGATAAAACAGGATTCTGATCTATTGTTCATAAGGTCACCATGGGTCATACTTGACAGCATCTAACAGCAACATACTAGAACAGACTCAATACAAAGTGGCTACATTGAAGAAAATACTAAGTTTTGAAGAGGATGATGAGAGAACTAGAAGGCTTTCTCTTGTTTGTGCATCTGCTCCTTTGTGGAACTGGAGCATGCATCTATATTACTGTTGTTGTTGTTGCTGTGTATAATCAAGTTAGAACCAATCCTTAGCTGACCCTCCAGAAGATTTTCAGAGGCAGTAAATCACGAAGGAATGGTTGCTGGATTTGAACTACATACCTTTATGTTAACAGGACAATTTCTTTCCACCAAGCCACCAGAGTTACCTCTATGTCATTAGCATGTGTTACATAGGCTTATAATATGTTTTTTTAGTAGACAGTGATGGCATTTTGAGAACAATTTTGTACCATGAATCTCTGAATATTTCCTGTTTAGTACTTCACAAAAAAGTGTTTATTATAACTAAAGTTAAAAGCGTTTAAATCTTAGATATGTGGGTGGCACACTAGGTTTGAACACTTTTAATTTTAATATATTTACAGTGTAAGACAATTTAGGTTGGAGTGAGGTGTAATTAGCCAGTCTTTCTCTTACTATCTACACAGAGTATTCTGTTAGTGTTTTCTACCTTCAGGTAGTGGGTCAGTGAAAGATAGAAAGATTGACACAGTGACTGTCACAATAGGCTTGAGCAAGACAGAGAATATGAGAATGGTACAGGATAGGACAAGGTTCAGATCTGTTGTTCCTTGAGTCACTATAAGTTATAATTGATGGCACATTTAGTGTGTGCACACAAAAATAAAAGACACCAAATGAAGCCACATTTTCTTATCATCCAGATAACCATATCGTTGGTTAAATGCTATTGCTTTCTTATGTACATTATTTTATAGTTTTTGCTTCCTGTAATCTTTGCTTGAAATGTTATATTTCTTTTCTATAAAAAAAATAAAAGACACAGGCATACAAGAGGAAGACATATACTTGGGATGATTATTAGCGTGTGCCAACATATCCATGATCTTCTAACCACTATGATTTTTCAAATCTGTTGTTCATAGGGTTGCTATAAGTTGCAGGTGACTTGACAGAACCTAAAAACAGCATAAAAACGTTATGATTTTAATAAGGCAGGATTAAAAGTGAATCGGTAAAAATATGCAATGTTGTTTTTATTGTTATGTGCTGTTGAGTTCTCCAAGACTCACAGTTATGCTATACACAATAGCTCTGAACCCTGTCCTATCCTAAGCCAGTCTGACTGTTTCTAACGCACCTGCCTCCTGTACCTCAGTTACTATGTCAATCCATCTCCTCCAGGGACTTCCTCTTCTGTGCTTACCCTCCACCCTTCCAAGCATGTTGTCCTTCTCCAAGGGCTGGTCTCTCCTGGTGGCATGCCTGATGTATGTGAAATAGAGTTCCAAAATCCTTGCTTCCAAGAAGTAAACTGGTTTTACCATCTTTAGGACAGATCTGTTTGTTCTCTTGGCAGTCCACAGTACATTCAATACTCATCTCTAGGACCACAACTCAAAGACATCAATTCTTCTTCTGTTATTTTTATCCATTATACAGCTCTCAGATGCATAGTAAGCAATTAGGAATACCATTTTCCCAGTGCAACTCATCTTTTGATTTCCTGACTGCTAGTGTTAAGAGTGTTTATTATGGGTCTAAGCAAGATAAAATCATTAACAACCCATACAACCCATGTTTTGTTGTTATGTGTCATCGAGTCACCTGTGACTTATAGAGAACCTATGCACACCAGCTCTGAAACCTGCCCTATCCTAACCAATTTCATCATCTCTGATAGATCCAGTTTCATTTCTCTAGTCAGTAAGTCAATTCATCCCATCTTGGGTCTTCCATTCCTATGCTGTCCTTCCACCCTTCTAAGCATGATGTCTTTTTCCAAGGACAGGTCCCTTGTGACCATGTGCCCAAAGTATCTAAGACAGAGCCTCAAAACCTTTGCCTCTAGGGAGCAGCCTGGTTTCACTTTCTCCCGGACAAACTTGTTTGTTCTCCTGGCAGTCCACAGTGTGCTCAACACACTTCTCCAGCACCACAACTCAAAGGTATTGATCCTTCCTCTGTAATCCTTAATTATTGTCCAGCTCTTAGATGCATAGCAAGTAATTGCAAAGACCATGACCTGAATCAGATGCACCTTAGCATCCAGACTGACACTGTTGCAACCCATAACAACCCAGAAAACTGTAGATCTGAACTCTGTTCTATCCTGTGCCATCCTCATAATCTCAGACACATTTGAACCCATTGCTGAAGACACTGTATCAATCCTTATTTGTTCTTTTAAACGTTACATTGTAAATGCATCGAACATTAATGCTTTTATTTTGCAAATAAGATATTTTAAGACACCAAGTCCACGATGTTGAGGAGATCATAAAAGGAGTTCTTAATAATATAAAATTTGGGAAATAACATGTTTGGTATATGCTTACTGTCCCTAGGGGCAGAAATTATAAGACTTGTCTTTTTTACTTTATACATATTATCAGGAGGTACCAGTTTCTGTAAAAGGACATCTTAGTAAATTTCCTGGAGATTTTGTAAAAAAGAGGAAGACTCTCAACAAGATGGACTGACAATGTGGCTGCACAATAAGACCAAACATAACCGCAACCACAAAGATGACACTGGATA
>NW_006399980.1:1199579-1214926 GCF_000299155.1 Elephantulus edwardii | reverse complement strand
GGTTGTTATGAGTTGTAAACGATAATAGCATATGAGTACCTTCCAAATCCTATGTATAGGTTAAAAAAGATCACTGTCTTTCTTTTTAAATTTATAACTATCATGTGTATTATTGTATGTTTAATTTCTATTTTGTGCATCAGAACAGCATGTGATGTATAATGCAATCTCTTATTAGAAAAAGGATCCAGGGAGGCAGTGCACTGTAGTGGTTGAGAGCCCAGTTTCAAATCCTCACTCCGGTATTTGCGTAGCGGCTTGATCCTGGGCAAGTTTCTCAACATTTTTAAACTTACACTTTCTTCTCTGTGCTGATGCTAACAGCAATAATTATAATAAATAATAATAATAAGTAATAATGGAGTGGCATCCACTTCCTAAAACAAGATGCCTCAGGAAACTCTATGCACTTTGATAAATGTCGATAATTGTAGAGGGTCTTCGGGCCTTTTTTTCATAGGGTCACTATGAGTCATGCTCAACTCAAAGGTAATCAACAACAACAGCAATAATAATAATAATAATAAATAATCACTAGCTTTGGTGGGCTAGTTGGTGAGCAATTGCACTGTCAAACCAAATGTAGGTTTTCCAAACCCATCGTGGAAATATGGGCAATCTCTTCTCATCAGATTTACAGCCTCTGAAAACCTGCTGGAGAGTCAGCTATGAATTGATTCTGACTAGACGACAATGAGTTGATTTAAGGAAAATAAGAATCACCAGTGGTTTAGTCTGTTGCTAATTGTGCTGCTAAGCCAAAGGTTGCTAGTTTCTGGTGGTTCCTATATTCTTGGGATAAAGAAGGAAAGTGTTCTCCTGTTGCAATTTACAGCCTTGGCAACTTGCTAGAAGGTGGCTACATGTGAGATTCACTGCAAAAGCAGTAAAAACAAATGAACGTACAAGTTCGAGGAACAAGTCATTTGGTCCTGGTTTTCTCTCTTCCTTTCCCGACTGGCATCTTTGTTGTTATTTTTATTAACCATTCAGTTGGAACAGCCTCATAGCTGACCCTCGAATGGGTTTTCAGAGGCAGTAAATCACACAGAAGAGATTAACCAACCTTCCACAGAGCACCTGTAGATTTGTATCTCATATATTTGGGATTGTAGTGCAGGTTCTTACCACTAGGCAACCAAGCCTGGAGGAGCAGGAATTACCTGATGTTGTTTGTTTAACAAACTCAAATTCATGGTGAATTTGAGCTTCCTGCTTTGGGGTGGCAGTATACTGTTAGCAGGGTTATAAAGATAGAATTCTGATTGCTATAGCTACACCCTTCTTCTCAGGAAGTGGAGAAATGCATACAGTGTATGATGAATATGGTCTCAGAACAATCCACCCCACCCACCATGCTTATTAATAAGGCCAAATGTGCAATTAGAGAAGTTGTCTGGGGTTTTGAAAATAGTTGTGTATCTTCTTCTCAACCCTGAGTAGTTCTTGGGTCTGGCAATTACTAGAAAGCTTCTGCTTTCTGTTTCCTTAGTTCTGGAGTTATGGCTGTGCTGTGGTAGCATGGTGTTTATTAAGTAAGTCTTTTTGACCAGAGGGAGACTTGAAGTTGGTAGCTTCCCATTGAGACCCTGATCCATGGAGGCCAGGTAGAGGGCTTGTGTGGAAGAATTCTTTCTGGTCAGCACAAAGTTCTAGAAGCCAGAAGGAACCATCTTGTCCTGTGAGTGTCTCATTTGAATCCCTTATCAACAACACAAAATAGGATCAGGGGAAATACACACACACACACACACACGTTATCATCTCCACTTGGGCATCTTTTGAGCATGTTGTGTGCTCTCTACTTGTTGTAAACGATAAAAGTACTTGTGTAAGTCTCTGAGCAAAAGCACATGACATCTGTGGAAGAATTTCTGTTAATTATTAGTTCCTTTTTTTTCTAATAACATCCTGGCTTTCTAAGAATCAGGAGTGAGCTGTGAGCAGTATGCAATTCTGAAGTGATACATCTTATATTTGATGCAAGAAACTAGGACCTGATGAATCCCAGCTGTGACGTGCCACCTTATAATTGGCATTTCTAGATAGGGTATTTTGTGCCACTGAATAGCTTTTGAATTCAGTAACTCATTTGGTCCTCATATCAATGAGGGGAGGGGACAAAATTACTCTTAGACCATTTTGGAGACAAAAGAATGAAGACACCAAAAAGCCAAATCATCTGCCAAAAATCATACAGCTTGCTAGCTGTAGAAGCAGGTTTTCCAGTTATTTTGATCTCATTAAGCATGATCCTAAGTAGATCATTCAAACTCAAACTCACTGCTCTTGAGTTGCTTCTGACAGATACACTGGCAGACTCAATAGCAGGAGAGGCACATCCTTTGTTTAACAGTGCAACTCCCTCCAGATTGCACCATCAGGGCTTCCAGGTGGGTTGTAAAAAGCATTCAAGCCATTAGTGAAAAACAGTTAATGTGCCTGGCATAAACAGTTTAATAAAGTTAACGTTAACTCGCCTCAACTAATGAGTTTCATTAATCATATTGTGAAATATTACTGTAAAAGAGAAAAAAAGAGAATTAGGATCCCACCCTAACAATTCTCTAAAAAGTGATACTGCATAACAATAAAGCAATAGAAACGTCTGATTTTGTATTAATATTTCTTTTTTATTATTATTGTTTGATATGACCTCTCATGCTCTAAGCAGCACAAAATCAATTTCAGTTACTTTCCCTCCTTTTTATGACCACCTAGACCAGTGTTCAGATATGATGAGAAAGGGATCTGGCTGGTTCCTATTAATACTTCTAAAATAACTATGTGAGTATTTTAGGGCTAAGGAATGGATGTCTGTTTATTTAAAAGGAAAATTAAGGTGTTCAGTTCAAGTGCAAATATATTTCCATATTAAAGTTGTAGCCTTGCAGATATTAAGGTAATGGAGATGTATGCAAACACGCTGAAATATAATGCTTAATACAAAGAAGAATGTACCTTTTCCCTTTTTTTTGCAGAGAAAGCTAAAATACTTCCTAGAGCATAGTAATATTTTCCATTACATTTTAGCATAATATTTGTTTTCAAGGAATTGAACACTGCTTGCAAGATTTCATACTCTACAGTTTGTTTTTTTATTGTTATTTTTAGGGATTTAGAGCTAATGTAAACACTAAGTAAAGATAAACCTTTCAGAGTATGCTTTGGAGCAAGGTGTCTCAGAACTAGACACTAAAGAATTGAAGCAAGTCTTTTTATATATTTATTAACAAACATTTGTCCTCGCACAACAGTGTATGATTCATCCTATCATTAATCATTATGAAGTATGTTAATCATTCTATGTGTGATGCCGAACAAGATAAGAACTTAGATCACTGTTGTATTCAGAAAGAAGATTTCAAATAAAGAAACACAAAGCATATATTTAGCCAAGACTTAGCAAGTTAAATGACATATCTAGAAACTTTACTTGCTTCTATTCTATACATCCTCTCTCAGAGGATATCTTTTAACTAGCCTTCTAAGAGTAGTAAAATGTGACTTTTTAAAGAAAAAAATCAAGCAGATTTCACTTTTGAGACAGGAAAGTAAGCACATCCAAAGTTTAATACAGCATGGAATAAGTGTCTTTGATGAACAAATACTGTAGAAATCCAACATTTGATAATTTCATCTTTCCTGGGAGGGGACAATCCTGTATAGAAAATGAACAGATCAAGCAAATGATCTATTATTTTTCAACATTTTCCGGACTATTTTCTTGATTATAGGAGCTTCTGGGTCCAGGCACCTTTCTGAGCCATCTTTTAGTGTTACTCTGCAAAAAAAGAGAAAAGATTAGGCAAAAGTCCCAGACTCAGAAGAAGTGGACGGGACTGAAGACAGTGGTATATGTTGGGAGGAGTGTATGAGGATAAGGGTAAAGGGGTTCCTTAATTAGTCAATAGTATAAAGCTTACATCAGCTCAGCTTTGTCACAATAGACTCCTGGTTTGATCAGCTTCAATGTCTTAATGAGACTGAGGTTGACTGTGGACGTGTGCACACACATGCAGCGTAGTTCAAGATAAGGGTCTGCTCTTCCGAGGTTACCTGGGGTAGAAACGATAAATCTCTTAGTGGTCATGAGTATTTTAAGCATCTTACCTATTGGGGAAGAGCCCTGGTGAAGCAGTGGTTAAGTAAGTGCTCAGTGGCTAACTGAAAAATGAGGGATCCAGACATGCCAGCACCTCCATGGGGAAAAGATGAGGCTACGTGCTTCTGTGACGATTTAGAGTCTTGAAAACTGAGGCTATTCTACTTTGTCATACAGGATTATTCCAACTCAGAATCAACTGACTGGCACAGTGGTTCTTTTTTGTTTTGTTTTTTTCAACCTATTGACTTGTTTCCTCCATCTCCTTATTTACAAATCGAAGTAATTTACCTGTCATAAAAGGCCATTTGTGAATAAAAGTGGTTAAATCTTTAGTAAGACTAGTTAAAAGGCTTGGCACAAGTTAAAAGATAGCAGACTGTAGCTCCTCCTTTCAGAGTTCCTATACCCACATTTGCTCCAGAACCCTCTTGCCTACAGCTTCAGCTTCGAGGAGGCAGAGTCTCACCCTTTAGGGGTTTCTTTTCCTTTCTTAGGCAGCTCAAGTGGCTTATTCTGTAGACAGTTGCACTGCTAACCCCAAAATCCACTAGTGGCTTCATAGGAGAAAGATAGAAATCTCCTCCAGAGCAACTTAGAGCTTTGGAAACCCACTGGATGATCAGCCAGAAATCAGTTCTGACTCCTCCATGGAAAGACTTCGACTTTTTTTTACTTACTTTCTTGGCTGGCACAGAGAGTGAGCATAGTCAGGAGCAACGACGGCAGTAGCAACACTTGTAGAACACCCAAGGGTTTGGCACTGGTGTGCGAGGCTGTGTTATATCTGAAGGTCATGGTGAAGGCTTCTTTAGAGTTCAGTCAGAAGACTTCAGCATGAAGATGAATTGATACTTATGTCATCAGCTGAGTGACTCTTCATGCTTTTATACATGTTCCCTCAAGGTCAATGAGGAGGATAGGGAAAGAGAGGAAAAGGGGTGAGGTTTTCAGTGCTTAAAAATATCACTCGGGGTGGCTGGGTTGTGCTGAACTCAGATAAGCACCAGGAAAGTTAAGGGTTCCTATTAAATTGCATTTTGTGGTTCCCCTCATCCCCTTATTCTCCCTTTCCCAATAACCATCCTCCTTACACACAGAAAAGTATTCGCCTTGAGGAAGAAAGGACTAGACAGAAATAATATGCTTCATTTCTTTTATAAATGTATTTATAAACTTTTATAACTACAGAAACTTTATGTGCCTAATAAAAGATATAAACATTTGATCCTTAAAAGAGAGAGTTATTTTCCTTTACAATTTGCCAGTTGTGTTGTAAAAAAAGAAAAGGAGATCCTATATTAGTCATAGTGTTTGAAATTAGCTTAGAGAGTTAAAATATGAAGTAATCATAGGACAATTTGAATATTATACTATGGGTATCTTTATTCTGACTTTCAGATGTCTTTTTTATCATCTTATGCTGAAATTGGACATAAAAGTCAATTTCTCTTGTATTTTAAGATAAAAATTTATTTCTAAGAGTGGTATATACTCTAGTTAAAAAGAAGTCTCTATCTCTTTTGCTTTTATTCTCTATGGATAATTATATAACTTACTTCTGTCCCTCAAAAATATGTCAGCATTCTCTCATGCTATTTTGTTTTCCCTTTTGTGCCATTATTTTAAATGACTGTAGCAGTCTGTGACTTGAACAATGACTTTCTAGTCATCATCTCGAGGACACTGAAGAGATTCCACTATTGCATTTTTAAAAATTTCAATGAAACCCTTATTCCTCAATCTTCAGACTCTAGTTGAAGGTCTCAATCTCAAATTTACATGATAAAGAGTAATAAGCCCCACAGAGAAACGTACAGGGACATATAAATAGAATGTATACATTAAGAAGGGAGCACTGGTGGCGCAGTGGCAAGAAACTGCCCTGCAATCCGGAAGCCACCAGCCGTTCTGAGGGAGAACAATGAGCAATCTTCCTCCCATGAGATTACCTTCCTCTGAAAACCCACCAGAGCTTCAGCTATGGGTCGATTCTGACTCGACGATACAAAACAACAACAGCATACATTAAATGCTGGCTTACATGTATTGTTGTTGTCTGGTAATAATCTAAACAGATCATATACATTGCATGCTGACTTATATATGTTTTTGTTGTCTGGTAATAATCTTTGTCTCCCCATAATACCCGCCTCTTCGTCAAAATTGTACACTTTTGAGAGTAGACACATGCCTGGAAGGTCCTTTGTAGTCTTCATGACTCCTACAGCATGTGGCGTTGTTACTATGTGTGGACAAGTCAGAACCAATTCATAGCTGACCCTCCAGGGATCTTCAAAAGCTGTGAATCACAAAGGAGGAGATTGGCCCCTTTACTCCAGTATAGCAGCTGGTGGATCCATATAAAATATCTTTTAGCTGGTAGTACAACATTTTACCCACTAGAGTCACCTATATGTAGGATACGTGATATACAAAATTATTTAAAATTCTCCTTTTATTTTCAGATTTTTATCTATCTTTAAAATTGTATACAGAATTCTTGAAATATTCAATGTGTAAAAGTTGCTATTAACCAAAATATTGAGCACCGTAAACCATATGTTGTTGTTTTGTTGTTATGTGCCATCGAGTCGCTTGCCACTCATAGCGACCCTATGTACAACAGCCCTAAACTCCGCTCTGTCCTGTGCCAATTGCACCGTCTCTGACATTCCCATCCCAATTATCCCAGTCACTGAATCAATCCACCTCATAGAGGGTCTTCCTCTCCTGCGCTGTCCCTCCATCCTCCCAAGCATGATGTCCCTCTCCAAGGACCGGTCTCTCCTCACAACATGTCCAAAGTATGTTAGATGGAGCCTCAGAATCCTTGCCTCCAAGGAGCCACCCGGTTTAACCCTTTCCGGGACAAATCTGTCTGTTTTCCTAGCAGCCCATGGTATTCTCAATACTCTTCTCCAGCACCACAGCTCAAAGGCATCAATTTTCCTTCTATCCTCCTTGGTCATTGTCCAACTCTCTGATGCATAACAAGTGATTGCGAAGACCATGGCCTGTATCAGATGCACCTTAGTCTCCAGAGAGACACCATTGCTCTTCAGTACTTTGGAGAGGTCCCTAAGAGCAGCCTTTCCCATGGCAATGCACCTTTTAATTTCCTGGCTGCTGGTGCCAAGACTGTTGACTATGGAGCCAAGCAAGTTTCCCAGCCAATTGTCTCTATTGCTTAACAGTTAATAACCGTACCTAGATACACTCATAAGCCTTGTTTTAAAGTATTCATTTTTCTTCATTATATTTTTTTTCTGCTAACTCAAGAGTCTAGCCATAGAAAATGTTCAATTGATTTTCTACCACTCTCACCCATGAATTCATATTCTAGGAAGAAAATAAAAATACTAAACTCATTGCCATTGAGTGGATTCCTGTTCTCCATTCTAAGAGACAGGACAGACAGAACAGGCTATTTCAAAGCTCTCTTTACAGAGGTAGACCTGTGGGTACATTGTTCTTCTGTTGAGTAACTGGTCGGTTCAAATCGTTGACCTTTCAGTTAACAGGCAAGCACTTAACAAAAGTGCCACCAATTCTCTTACTAAGAAGTGAGTGGAAAGGAGACGTTTCAAGTTGAAAATTAGTATCTTTCCAAGAATTGGAAAATGGAGTGAATTGCAGAGAGAAATTCAACAGAAAAAATGAGCAAAGGGATTCCTTTTTAACACTTTGTAAGGAAGGACTTCATACCCTTAGAACATAATGGTGGTTGAAAGAGTGTTTAATTTATAGCAAAAAGTTTCTTTATTCAGGTGTAAATTGAGAATCATTCAGAACAAGATGCTGCTGTTATTAGGTGTCATTGAGTCGAATATGATTCCTAGTGACTGTCTGAACAACAGGTCTGAACTTTGTCCTGTCTTGGATCTGCTCATGATCTCTGTTGTTCTCAAGTCTATTCTGGTAGTCTCTCTGTCAATCTATCTCAGGTAGGGTTTTCTATGTCATTGAGGATCTTCCTTTCTTTCACTGATGCCGTTTTTCCCTGCATGAAGGCTTTCTCCAAGAACGGATACTTCTTAAAAATATGCCAAAAGTAATGATATGAAGTTTTACTATCCTTGCCTATAAGGAACACTCTGATTGTACTTCCTTCAAGACAGATTTGTTTGTTCATTTGGCAAACCACAGTATATACCAACGTCACAGTTCAAAGGCATCAATTATTCTTCTGGAATCTTTATTCATTGTCTAACATTCAGATGCATAGAAAACAATTCAAAATACATGATATAAAGGTACACAGTACAAGATATAAAGGTTTAAAATATTTGAAAATATCTTTCACCAATTCTTCAGACAAAGTACTGACCATGTTTATCAAACTGGCTTCACTGAACACTTTTCATTCCATACATACACTCTATTTCCTGGTCTATTTAGTAATATTGTCCAAAAGTTTCTAATCCTTTTGGGGAAACTATAGGGAAGCTATTCTAAAATGATGACGTTGTTTGGGTTAGTAAGTACCAGGAAAGAGACAGTCACAATAACATCAAATCATTGTCTAATCAACAAATACTTCTTGTCACTATAGATGCATCATCAGCTAGCTCATCTGGAAACATTAACACATTTCTTGAGTCACTAACATTTTGAAAGTGTGTTAGTCAGCATTTAAGATAAAGAAAAATCTTTGCTAATTCCATTGATTTAAGAAAAGTATTGATTAACCATATCTTATGTGCCAAGGAAGACCCTCAATGAGATGGATTGGTACATCACTGTGGAGATGATGAGGATGGTACAGGATAGGACAGTGTTCAGATCTGTTGTTCATAGGGTCGCTATGAGTCATTCTTGCCTCGAAGACACCTAACAACAACATGTGCCAAGGTACTAACCTTGATACCAGAAGTTAAGAGATCAAAAGATGGGTTGCATTGGGGAAATCTCCTGTCAAGGACCTCTCTGAAGTTTTAAGGAACAATGATGTCAATTTAAAAACTAATGTGCACTCAATTCAAGCCATCGTCTTTTCAATTACTTGTTATACATTTGAAAGTAAGAAAATTGCTAAGGGTGATAGAAGAATAATTAATGTCTTGAGTTGTGATGTTGGAAAAGAGGACTGAATATCCCAAGTGCTTCCAAAAAGAACACTCAAATATGTTTGGAGAAAGTTCAACCAAGGTACTCCTCAGAGGCAACTATGGTGAAAATTTGCTTACACACTTTGAACGTGCTGTTAAGAAGGGCCAGTTCTTGGAAAAAGACATCCTGCTTGCAAATATGGATGGTCAGTAAAAGAAAGGAAGATCCTTACCAAGATGGATTGGCCCAGTGACTACAACAGTGGACTTAAGTATTTCAGAGATGATGATGACAACTTTCCGATACACTGTTTATGGGGTCACTATGAGTTGTAGTTGACTCGACAGAACCTAACAACAACAAAAATAACATATGCCAAGCATCAAAGAAATGTCTTTGTTGTATGAGTTACTTGCTATTTATTTTATAAAAGACTTAAAAATTGAGCAAAGTTTTTGTTGTTGCCATGTACTGTTGAGTTGAACGTACTCCTAGCTGATCCTTCAGTAACTTTTCGGAGACTGTAAATCCACAGAAGGAGATTGTAAGAGGACGTTGCTCTCTTTCTTCTGTGGAACAGCTGGCAGATGTGAACTCTGTATCTCCGGGTTAACAGGGCAACTCCTTACCACTAAGGCAATGGAGAAATCAATTATAAATACTATCAGTACAACTGCTACCAAAACTGCTGCTGTTAACTACTATTGGCTTTTGCATAATTTCCTTTGTTGTCTATGATGAGAAACACAATACAGATAAAGCTGAAGTAACTCTGTAGAAATGGGTCAAAAAATGACAAAATACATTATTCAACAAAAGCAATTTGTTTGTATAAAATTACGGTTTAAATGAGGCAGAAATAAGCGTCAGAGAATTATTAATTTTAAAATAACTCGACAACCTTTTCATGATCTTACATTGTCAGTCACCCTGTTCTTTTCGTGGTAAGTTCTTTAATATCATTTTCCTTTATGTGATCATATAAATAGCAGCGCTTATTCAGGAAACCGACAAGTTTTCTAAAACCCAAAAAAGAACTTATCTGTTGACCATTTTAAAAGAAGTATCTAGAAATATTGGAAGACAATTGTCCACTAAAATTAAGAAATACCCTAATTGACTCATACAAAGCATCTTGAATGGTTGTTAGTTGCTGTTGAGGTACCGCTTTGAACTGCCATCTCCCAAATTCATCTCCTAAATTAGTCATAAAACCAATTACACAGAATATGCTAAGTATAGTAAGAACGTCAGTCAGTGTGTTAAAGCAGAGAACCATCAGTGCATTGTATAATACTAGGCAATGCAAGATTTACTGTACTTGCTGAAATAAAATGTTGTTTTAGCACCATTCTGAGTTGTCAAACTCAATTACTTGGCACTCCAGTAATTGATGATTTGCTGTATCCTTTCTCTAGATGAAGCCTGAGGCTAGTGTTGTGGGAAGGTTGAAGAAATTGGTGGGGAAATTCCTCCCTGAGCTCTCTGTTTAAAAGATGCAAAATGTTATAGTCTTGACATTAAAAATTTTTTATTTTATGTTAGTATCTTAATATTAATTGCATAACAAACATATAAAATATTATTCAGCTTTTCAATGTATTTATTCCAGGGACACTATAATGAGGCATTGCTTGTGAGTGAAAACACATTAAGTTGTTAAATACTGATTCTTCTTTTGCTCTCAGTCAATCCAAAATTTAATGACATAATGCAACTTTGCATTGGCTATGATTATTCCATAAATTAATAAGAGGTATTTCAGTCATCTTGCTTGGGCTCACTTGAGTAAATACATCATGATGAAGGTGATTCAAATATCCAAAAGTACTACATAGCCATGTTCATATGGGACTAGCTTGGTGCTGACTACTGACTGAATTCTGATGAGACTGTCTGCTAGACACTTCAGTTCTCCCCTTCTCTTTCCCATTTCTTAACTTTTCTCTCTTTTTGAAGCTGTGCAGTCTAACATATATCTTCATAAAGAACTCCAATTCATTGCTGCTGAATCAGTTCTGGTTCACAGCAGACCCTCAAACAAAAGTTTCTACAACTATAAGTTGCAGCTTAAGAGAGACTGTCATTCCATTTTCTCCAGTGGTGTCTCTATTGGGGTCTAACCATCTGGGACACTGAGAAGCACAGTCTGTCACTTAACAGCACTTGTCATTCACTACACTACCAGCTCCCTTTCAGTATCTTCTGGAGAGTACAAACTGGCTTTCCTCATTTGCTGGGAATGCTGCCTACAGACAGTCCACAGCTTAAATTCTCTCTGAGCACAATTTTCAACACCAGGGGACTATCTCACCCAAAATTATGCTCACTCCACATCTAAAATCTGATCAGTGGAGAGTTACTGAAATCAAGCCTTTTTTCACCCCTCAATTCAGAATAATCCCAGAAGGCTAATCCCTTTCCAAAGCTTCTTTTAGAATCTCTGTTGCAAAAGGATTATGATCCAACCTTTCCCTTTGCCTAAACTTTGTTCACTTATTGTAGATAGGTGCTGTTTTGAGAGCATTCTGGATAAATGTTTTGTGCACATGAATATAATTTTCATATCAAAGTCTCATTCCAGGGAGCCAGATCAAAGATGTATTTTCTATTTTTAAAATCTAATTCAGCTGTGTTCAGTTAAAACAAAGAAGCAAAAACCTTTGTCCTGTGGGAAAACTCGATATCCTTATTTCAAATGATTTTGACTTAAGTTGAAAGTGTCTCTTTTTATCAATTTTCGTATCCTAAGAATCTTGCACAGGCCCTGGCTTGTAACATGATTACCAGTATATGTCAGGAAATATTTCAAGGATGACTATTTATATGAAAAGATACATCATACTTTTTGATAATGTTATCAGATAAATGATAGAAAATACATTTAGATTATGTTTCCACCTAAAAACCCAAACTCATTGCTATCTAATCAGTTCTGACTCTCAAAGACTCTCCATCAGGCTTCCAAAACTGCAAAGAGAAGAGTTAACTATCTTTGTCCTACAGATGTCTTGGTGAACTTGGCCTTTGCCACAGACTATGTCAAAATTCCTTTTATAAATTCATGAAAATAAATATGCAGGAGCATTAAAATGAATCATTAATGCACAGTAAGAAAAGAACTCGATAAAATTAGGGAAAATAAAGATACCCTTTAAATTAATTAAAATACTTAATATTTAAATATTTAACTGAAATACTTGGATTTAAATTAAGGGAAACTTGGATTAGAAGAAACAAGAATGGAGCTGGTATTCATCAAGCATCTACCGTGTTCCCTTAACACCCATGAAGTAGTTACTATTGTTCTCGGTTCACAGATAAAACTGAAAAATGGAGAATTGTCAAATTCACGTAGCTGGAAATATCCACAAGTATACTTAAAATGCAATTGTCACAATTTTGTGCAAAACCAGAAAATCAAGCAAGTATAAACAACTTTGTTGTACTGAGTTATATAGAGTTGTACAGAGTAAAAAGACTGTTGACTACTACAGATGACACAATCTTGCTTTCTGAAACCAAGGAGGACTTGAAGCATTTATTGCAGAATGTCAAGAACTGTAGTCTTCAATATAGATTGAAGTTCAACATCAAGAAAACAGTTTCTTACCACTAAGCAAATTGATAGTGACAAGATTAAGATTGTTAACAGCTTCAATTTACTTGGCTCCATAATCAACACTTCTGGTACCAGTAACCAGGAAATCAAAAGACAAATTGGGCTGGGAAAATCTGCTGTCAGGGACATCTTCAGAGCACTCAAGAACGTCATTCTAGGGACCAAGATATGCCTGATTCAAACCATAATCTTCACAAGTACTTAAGTACGTGTCAGAAAGCTAACAGTTAAAGATGATAGAAGACGAATCTTTGCTTTTGAGTTGTGGTGCTGGAGAAGAGTATTGAACTGCTAAGAGAACAAACTCAGTTGCTAAAAGAATAAACAGGTCTGTCTTGGAGAGGGTGAAGCCAGGCTGCTCCTTGATGACAAAGATTTTGAAGCTCTGTCTCACATATTTTGAGCATGTGACAAGGAGGAAACAGTCCTTGGAGAAGGACATCATGCTTGGAAGAGTGGGAGGACAGAGCAAGAAAGAAAGACCCTGGATGAGATGAATTTACTCACTGTTTGAGGTAATGAGAGTAAGTGTGTCAGAGACAATGAAACTGAGTAGAGTTCAGAGGCGGTGGTCACTATGAGTTACAAGCAACTTGAGGGCACATAACAACACAATAACATAAACAGACTCTGTTTTCAAAAAGGGATCAACTCCAGAGGAGGGTTGGAAGTATACATAATAAACTTACTTTTAAAAGAAATACATCTATTAATAGTTTTATGATTGTCGTAAGAGTCCGGAATGAGGGTTGCAGAGTGGAGTATACTCAGGGTGGGGGTGGGGATGTGCCGGGAGATTGTATACCAATGAAGGAGTTTTTCTTTTGCTTTTCAAGGAGAAAAGCGAACTGGGGGTGGGGAGAAAAGTGCAACAATGAATGAATGGAAATCCAAAATCTCTGTAGATGTTCATTGAAATTAATAAAAATTTAAAAAAAGAAAGAATATATTGAAAAAAAAGAAATACATTTATCAAGAAAGTTGAATTTCTAGAGGGAAATTATTGCAATTTCTCTATCTTTAAGGGGGGAAAGCCCCCACTGAATTTAAAGAAATATCATTTCAGAACTAAACTATGTTGTAGTAGTCTCTACATACTTGAAGCATGAAAAGGCTTTCTCAGAAGTAGAATACTAATTTTGCTGACTCAAGAGCAAACAAATCATCAGCCAAAATCTAAGTCATAGTTCATGCTCCCATCTTCCGTGATTTAGTCAGTGAGGCGAAATCCAAATCCCCAGGTGCCCATTCTGTCTGGTCTACTTCTCATTTTGTAATATCCAGACCAGGAAAAACTTTTGAAGTAATGCACAGTACGAAATTTACCCACAGTAATCCTTTTCCTTATGCAAGAATGAAAACTTTGATAGAAGACACAAAATCACTAGTCATATGTTATCACAGAGCTTGTCATACCAACAGGAATTGAAGGATTATGTGAATGTGACACACCCAGAGGCCAGAAGTACAGTCTTGAAGAATGGAAGGCATAAATGATAACATTGAAAATTTCCTGGGTTTGAACAGCAACATAGATCAGAGTTTAGCTGACTGCTTGTTTAATTGTCAATGATTTAGTAGATGAGAGTTTCAGAGCCTTAACAGAGTAGAAGAATTGTTTAAAAGTTAGTAGAGGGCCAGTGAAAGAAAGAAGGCCATTAAGGAGCTCTATAGACCTGGTGCCTCTATCAATGGGCTCCAGTATGTTTGAGATCATAAGAAAGGTCCACGAGCTGTTGTTCATAGGGTCACTATGAATCATAGATGAGGCAATAACAACTAACAACAACAAGGTGGGGGTATTCTGGTGGCATACTGGATAGGGAGTTATACTGTTAACCCAAAGGTAACATTTCTCTGGTGGTTCAAATCCACCAGTAGATGAGCAAGAGGAAGTTGTGCAGTGTCTGCTTGTGCAATTTACAGCCTCCGACAATCTGCTGTATGGTCAACTATGAGTTTCTTCTAACAAGACAACAAAAATTTTGAGATTTTTTTTTGCCATCTTTCAGTTTTGTTACGTGTTAAGAATGAATCAGAGTGACCCTATGGACAACAAATCTAAAACTGTCCTGTCCTGTGTCTTCTCATCATCTCTGACATATTCAAGCCCATTACCGCAGTCACTCTGTCAAACCACCTTTTTGAGGGTTTTCCTCTCTTTCAGTGATCCTTCAACTCTTTAAGCATGATATCCTTTGCCAGGGAAAAGCCCTGTCTAACCACAAGCCCAAGGTATGTGAGATATACTTCACTATCATTATCTCCAGAGAAGACTCTGGATACACTTTGGTTCTTTTGGCAGTCTAGGGGGTGTTCTGTACCCAGCTCAAAGGCATCAATTCTTTTTTTGTCATATTTATTTATTGTCCAGGTATCAGATGCATAGCATAACAAGTGACTGAAAGGACCCTGGTCTGAATCAGGCACACCTTAGTCTTTAAAATGATATTATTGCTTCTCAGTTTGGAGGTTTTCTGGGGCTTTGTCTGACATACTTTGGACATGTTGTAAAGAGAGACCGGTCCTTGGAGAGGGACATCATGCTTGGTAGGGTGGAGGAACAGC
>NW_006399980.1:1197146-1199279 GCF_000299155.1 Elephantulus edwardii | reverse complement strand
TCTTCTTGATGTTGACATGCAAATCACGTTAAAGGCTGTAGTCTTTGATCTTTTGCAGCAAGCAGTTAAAATCTTTCTCACTTTTAGCAAACAAGGCTGTGTCAACGGCATAATTCTGATTGTTGCGGAGTCTGCCATAGTCTTCTTAAAGTTTAGCTTCTTGTGCGCTTTGCTCAGCATACCCATAGAATAGGCATGGAGCAAACCGGATGCACACCTTTCTTGATTTTATGTCATGAAGTGTTCCCTTGCTCTATCAGATAATAGGTTCTTGGTCTAGGTATAAGTTTCATATGGGCATGATTAAATAGTCCAGGGTTCCCATTATTTTCAATGTTATCTATAGTTTATTATGAACCACAGCCATATACCTTGTATAGTCAAAAAGACATTTTTCTAGTATTCTCTACTTTCTGCCAACATCCATCTGACATCAGCAAGGAAACTCCTGATCCCATGTCCTCTTCTAAACCCAACTCAGACTTCTGAAAGTTTTTTTTCAGTGTACCGTTCTAGTTGTTTAGACAATCTTCAACAATATTTTGCTTGTGTGTAATATTCAATGATATTGTTCGATAATTTCCACATTATGTTGAATCACCTTTCTTGGGAATAAGAACAGATATGGAAAATAATCAAGATGATCGGTGACTTGGATGTAAAATTGGAAACAATAAAGAAGGAATGCTAGCTAATTGGAAAATGTGGACTTAGTGACAGAAATGGGGCTCGAAATTGAATGATTCAATTTTGTACTTTAAATCAGTTTTTTCTTCAAAAACCTTTTTTTAAAAAATAAACAAGACAGTGAATATACTCATGCACCTCACCTGATGGACTGCACGTGAATCAGATTGATTATATCTATGGAAAGACTCATTGGAGGAGCTCAATTCAATAGTCAAAATCATCCTAATGCTACTGTGGAACAGACCATCAATAATTGAGGTTGAAGAAGATGCAAACAATTTCATAAGAACAAAATATGACCTTAAGTCTATCACACTTGAATTTAAAAATTATCTCAAGAATAACTTGAGGCATTGAACATTTCTGATTGAAGACCGAGCCAATTGTGTTGTGACATCAAGGATATTATTCATGAAGAGGGCAAAAAGTTATTATGTAGACAGAAGAGAAAGCAAAGATGAAAATAGATATTATAAGAGGCTCAGAAAATGGCATTAGCATGTGAAGGAACCAAAACAAAGGGAAGGAATGCAGAAGTTTGATATCTTGTTGTTGAAATTACGTTCTGTGGAGTTGTATGCCTCATTGCCCCTCAATGAATAACACATCTGAACCCTGTTGTAACCTTCACCATCCTTATCATCTCTGACATACTTGAGTCCATTGCTACAGTCACTGTATCAGTTCATCTAATTAATGGTCTTCATCTCTTTTATTGATTCTCCACCTTTCTAAGCATGATAATCCTTTCCAAGGAAAAGACCCATCTAACAACATGCCCAAAGTATGTGAGACAAAACATCACCATCCTTGTTTCTACGGAGTACTATGACTTCTCTAAGATGTTGTTGTTTTATTGTTGTTATTATGTGCCATTGAGTTGACTGTGACTCATTGTGACTATATGCACCATAGCTCTGAGCCCTGTCCATCCCAGAACCAGTCTTATTATCTCTGACCACCTACCCTCATACAGATACTGTGTCTATTTATCTCATCTTGATCTCTCCACTCTTCCAAGCATGATGCCTTTCTCTGAGTTCTGGTACTTCTTGGCCACATACCCAAAATATGTGAGACAGAGCTCTAAAATTCTTTCCTCCAAAGTGAAACTTGGCTTCACCCTCTTCAGGACATACTTGTTTGTTCTCTTGGTAGTTCATGGAACATTTAATATTCTTCTCCAGCACCACAGCTCAAAGACATTGATCCTTCTTTTATCCTCTTTAGTCATTGTCCACCTTTCTGCAAGCAATTTTGAAGACTATTACCTGGATCAGGCACACCTTCGTCTCTAGACCAACAACATTACTCTTTGACATTTTGGAGAGGTCCGTGACAGAAGATTTTCCCAATACAATTTATTTTTTTATTTCTTCACTGCTGGCACCAAAAGTGTTGATTGTCTTTCCAAGAAAGCTGAAATTGTTAACAATCTCAATC
>NW_006399980.1:1193436-1196496 GCF_000299155.1 Elephantulus edwardii | reverse complement strand
GACTAGGAATCCCAGAAAACTTGACTTTGCTCGTGTGAAACTTGGACAAATAAGCATTTGTCAGAACAGAGCAAAGAAATACTGCATGGTTCAAAATCAAGAAAGGAGTGCTTCAGGGATGCATCCTTTTTCCATAACTTTTTAATCTACATGTGGATTATTCAGGAAGTTGAACATTCATTATAAGGTATCATGATTAGAGACTCAGAGACTTCTCCAAGATATATTTGTTTTTTCTTTTGGCAATCTATGGAATATGAAGTACTCTTCTCCAACATCACAGCTCAATGTCATCGATTCTTCTTTTGTAATTTTTATTCATTGTGCAGCTCTCAGGAGCATAGCAAGTGATTGAAAAGACATGACTTTAATCAGGCACACTATAGTCTTCAAACTGACATCATAGCTCTTCAATACTTTAGAGAGGTCCTTGACAGTAGACAGCAGTATGTCTTTGATTTCTTGATTCCTTGTGCCAATGATGTAGAAAACATTAATTTTTCCTGTATACATTGTTTCTTATATTTGCTAGTGACTGTTGGCAGTGGCTGGAATTACAGATAGTAGTGTCATAGGGATTCTTATTTGGATTGTTGTTGTTGTTAAGTGCCGTGGAGTCGCAGGCGACTCATAACAACCCTTTGAAGGAGAGTCCTCAACGCTTGTGTGTCTTTCATCCTCTCTCCAGGTTCATAGGGTTTCCAGAGGCAAGCTATTACGGAAATGGATGCCACTCCTCCTTCCAAGTTATTTGGATTAAGCTCCAGTAATATCTATTTCTTATGTTGTTTACCATCAACCCAGAACCAATTCATAGCTGATCTTCCAGGGGTGTTTCAGAGGGAATAAATCCCAAGAGAGGAAACTGTTAATCTTTCTCTTACAGAATTGCTGGTGAATCCAAACTGTGTGCATTTGGGTTAATATTGCTTCTCACGACCAAGCCACCAGAGCTCCGTATTTTCTTAATAGAGTGGTCAATTGTGAAATGAACATAACAATTAGAATCACAAGGATATTGGAAATCAGACAAAACTTACAAAATCTTACTTCCTAGGAAAATAAAGCTATTGAATGATAATAACAAAGAATTAGTTTATGTTTATTTCTTTGGAAACCATATGTCATATCTTACAAAGAGCATTTAAAGTCTTTCATTTATTTGGCAGTATTTTAGGACAGATATGATAAATTAAGGATTGTTTTAAACCCTGAAAATATAGTTCAGAAACTCAGAACAATTTATTTTTTTTTAAATTTTTCCCTTGGATAAGTATATAATTTATAGTTTCATATAAATAATACATTGTTTGAGAGCAGGAAGAGATCTAGGAGGTTATTTCTATATTAATGGAAAAAAGTCAGCAAATCTATCTCTCTGTGTCTGCTCTATGGTTCTTTCTCTGAATGCGCACAAACACACGTATAAATATATGCAGGTATACACAAATGTTTAAGACATCACTTCTTACCTTTGTGTTGGTCTATGTCTATTCTAGTACAAGTCTGAGAATCTGTTCTTATTTCTATTTTCATCTTTCCCTGCCTCCACCCTGTCTTTGTAATGATTTTGGCTTTCTTCATGGATGATAGCTAGATGTCATCCACAGTTCATCCACATGGTTTTGGATAATTAGTGATCAATGAATGAGTCAAATATGGTCAAGTGGAATAGAATCAAGGTCATGTTTTGGTTATTATGAACTTGTCGTTTTCTTTACACTTAAATTATTGTATGTTATATGGTGGAGGAACAGCTGTAAGCAGGCCCTAGTGATTGGAACATGTAATGTAAGAACTATGAATGTAGGAAAACTAGATATTGGTAAGAAGGAAATGGAACTCATAAATATTGACATACTAGGTATTAGAGAGATGAAATGGACTGCCTTGGGACATTTTGCGTCAGAGGATCATGTGATCTACTATGCTGGAGACGAAAAGGTGAGGAAATATGAGGTTGCTTTCATAGTTAAAAAAGTAATTTCTAGATCCATCTTGAAATATAATGTTTTGAGTGATAGGATAATATCCATACACATACAAGGAAGTCCAATGAATACCACCATCATTCAAATATATGCACCAACAACCAGAGCCAAAGAGGAGGAAAGGGAAGATTTCTACCAACTTTTACAGTCAGCAATTGATCAAACATGCAATCAAGATACATTAATAATAATGGATGACTGGAATGCAAAAGTTGAGAATAGAAAAGAAGGCTCAGAAGTTGGAAAACATGGACTTGGTGACAGATGAAGCCGGGGATAGAATGATAGAATGATTCTGCACAATCAATGACTTATTCATTGCAAATACATTTTATAAGAAACATAAACACAGGCTACGCACATGGATTTCACCTGACGGTATGCATAGGAATCAGATCAATTGCATCTGTGGAAAGAACTGCTGGAGTAGCTCAATATTATCAGTGAAAACTAGGTCAGGTGCTAACTGTGGAACAGACCACCAACTACTCATATGCAAGTTCAAGCTGAGGCTGAGGAAAATTAAATCAAGTCCACAGGAACCAAAATTTGACCTTGAGTCTATTCCAACTGAATTTCAAAACCATCTCAGGAACAGGATTGAGGCCTTGGACATTAATGAGCGAAGATCAGATGAGCTGTGGGATGATATCAAGAATATCATCCAGGAAGAACGCAAAAGGTCATCACAAAGGCAGAGAAAGAAGAAAAGACCAAGATGGATGTCAGAAGAAACTCTAAATATTGCATTGCAGTGCTGAGAAGCCAAAGCAAAGGGAAGAAATCAAGATACTAAGGAGTTGAATGGAAGATTTCAGAGGGCAGCCAGTGAAGACAAAGTAAAATATTACAATGACATGTTCAAGGAGCTGGAGTCAGAAAATCAAAAGGGCTGCACTCACTCAGCATTTCTTAAGCTAAAGGAACTAAAGAACAAATTCAAATCTCGAGTTGCAGAACTTAAGGATGCTTTAGGTAGAATATTAAATGATTCAGGAAGCATTAAAAGAAGATGGAAAGAGAATGCAGAGTCATTGTACCAAAAAGAATTGGTGGACACAGAAGAAAT
>NW_006399980.1:1178413-1192676 GCF_000299155.1 Elephantulus edwardii | reverse complement strand
AAATTTCTATTTATATAAATTATATATATAGTTAAATGTTGTCGAGTCAAGTATAACTCATAGCCACTCTGAAAAAAAATACCTGAACCCTGTACTATAACTATCATCATTTTACTAGGTTCATAGTTTCCAGAGGCAAGTGATTTAGCAAGTGGATGCCATTCTCTCTTCCAAATGGTTAAAGAGTAGGGTTTAATATTTCATCTCAATGACACTAGGATTTCTAACATGTGTAAAGGACAATTTTGTTGTTGTTATGTACCGTCGAGTCAGAATCAACCCATAGTGACCTTCCAGTGGGGTTTTCAGGGGCAGTTAATTCCACGGGAGGAGATTGTATATATATACATATAAATTCTTGTGGCTTAGTGTGAAAGGGTTACCCTACCTATCTTTTAAAGGCATATGTTGAATCCACCAGCTACTCTTCAAAAGAAAGATGGATAATCTCCTCCCATGTAATTTACAGCCTCTGAAAATCTACTGGAGGGTCAACTAATGAATCAATTTTGATACAAAAGAATATAATAACAAAAACAACAATATATACAAATGCATACAAAAATTGGCTTATGTAATTTACTAATTGGATTAATGTATGCATGCATTACATTCATTACACAATTTTGTAATAGATGGATTGGTTCATTCTCTTTCATTTTGTTTTCATGCTTTTCCTAAGAATGCACTATTAAAATAAAATTATGCTTTTCCTAAAGAGTCAATTGCTTGTAAAAGTAAAGGGTTAGTGAGTGAGTGAGAGAAAGACCAGCATGGAGATGGATTGACTCAGTGTTTGCAGCATTTGGCATTTGGCTTGATGATTACAGAGAATGTGAGGAGAACGTGAAATAGGGCAAGGCCCTAAGAAATTGTTCATTGGGTTTCTTTGATCTCTAGTCAAATCAATGGAAGCTAATAAGGCTGATGGGGCTTGCTTAGTATAGATCAGTCATCTGTGTAAGTATCTATTATGTCTTTGGCACACAGAGTCAAGCACAGCAGCAATTGTGAGTATAGCACAGGAGCAGGCAATGTTTTGTTCTGATGCACATAAAATTGTTATGAATTAAGACTGATTTAACGACACCTAATAACAAACAACAATATCTTAGGCAAGGAAGCCATGGCACAATAGTTAAGGACGTGGCTACTAACTGAAAGGTCAGAAACTTGAATTCAGCAGCTCCTTCATGGGAGAAAAGGCCTGGCAAATTTTCTCCTTAAAGTTTCCAGCCTAGGAAAACCTAGAGAATAACTCTACTCTGTCCTGGAGGATCGCTACAAGTGGGATCTACTTTATCACATACCAGGTCAAGGAACTGTCCTAGTAATTATGACAGTGTTTTCCCTACTCTCAGGTGCTTGCGGATAAATGGTCACAGGTGTATCTGCTCTATAATCAGGCTGATCCAAAATGTTATGAAGGAAGAAGTAAAGGATGCTATTAGCGGAAGCTCCGGTGGCCTAGTAATAAGAAGCTGTGCTGCAATTGCAAAGGAAGGTGGTTCAAAGCCACCAAATGTCAGCTGTTCCTTGGGAGAAGTATGGGTAATCTTCTCCCACGTGATAAACTGTCTCTGAAAAACCATGGAGGGTCAGCGATGGGCTAGCTCTGACTCGAAGGTACACAACACCAATTAGAAAGAATAGGGGGCTCTGATGGTGTCCTCCTTTTAGAGATGTGCAGCTAATCCAAAGGCTATGCTTCTATGATCTTCAAACTCATTAGTACCTCTATGAGTGAAAGAAGACCAGTTTCTTCCTATGCTATTTACCGTCTCAGAAAACCAATGGAGAGTCAGCAGTAATTCAGTTCGAACTTGAAGGCAATGAATTTGAGGTATCTTGGGTCATTAGACGGTATAGCCTTGGCGGTGTAGCATGTAAGGTGTCTGGCTGCTAACTGAAGGGTCTCTGTCTCTGCCAGAAATGATTCAACATTGACTCTCCATTGGGTTTTAGGAGGCTATCAGTCATATAAAAACGGTGTCCATTTTTCCTTCACAGAGAAGCTAGTGGATTTAAACTTCCCATGTTTGAGTTGGCAGCACAACTCCCACTAGGCCACTAGTAGTGTTTTGAATCCACCAGTCTCTCCCTGGGAGAAATATGTAAGCCTCAGAAGTTCTGCAGAGGCTTACTATGAGTTGAGAAAACATCCATGGTATTGAGGTTGGAGGTAATTTACACACGTTTGTTTGTTTTGAAAAGGTGTAAAATGATGTAATAATCTGATAGAGCCAGATTGGGAGACATATAGCATCAGAAAAATTGGCCATCAGGGACCTCTCCAAAATCCTGAAGAGCAATGATGTCAGTTTAAAGACTAAGGTGCACCTGGTTCAAGCCACAGTCTTTCCAGTCATCTGCTATGCATTTGAGAGCTGGGCAATGAAAAAAGATAACAGGAGAAAAATAAATACATTTATGTTATGGTGTTGGAGAATAGTGCTGACTACCTCATAGATGACCAAAAGGACAGGTGTGTCTTAGAGAAAGTGCAACCAGAATGTTCCCTGAAGGCAAAGATGATAAAGCTTCATATCACATCTTTTGGGTACGTTGTTAGAAGAGGCTATTTCTTGGGAAGGGACATGGTGCTTGGGAATGTGGAGGGTCAGCTAAGTGGAGGAAGACCCAAAACTATGTGGATTGACACAATGATTGTAGCATCTCTGGATGGTAAAGATGGCAAAAGACAGGGAATAATTTAGATAAGTTGTTCATAGGCTTTCAGTGAACAATATTCGACAGCACCTAACAACAACATCAGATATAGTATGGGGAGAGGGTCAAAGAGACTGTCTTAAGAAAGTGGCAGATAAAATGAGTACCAAGAAAAAATGAAATTTATCTGGGTGTAAATGAGAAATGAGCATTATGGGCTCAGGAAAATTGCCTAGATAACTTGTTGGATAACCTGCAAACTCAAAAGGTTAAAAGAAAGGAAAAGAATGAGAATTTACTGGGCATCTGCTGTCTGCCAAGTTTTTGGTTGCAGGACACTACCTGGCAACCTGAGGGTCAGAGTGATATTAATTTATGAAGATATTCTGTATCAGGCTTTGGGATGCAGAAGTGGAGGGGCTACAGGTGATTTTTCTGCTAGAATGCTTAGCAAAGAAACATACAAATTATTCACAGCAGAGATACTTTCTGTAATTCAAACATCTGCAAGATGTTAATGGATACACTGATGGACACCATGAGCTCTGTTCTGAATGCCAAAGAAAACTCTATGAAGGATGTATTGTTTGAGCTGAGTTCTGACAGATAAATAAATAAGCTCTCCCCTCTGATAGAAAAGAACTAAAGTCCATCTTGGTAGTTGTTAGTTGCCACATTTGGTTCTGAATCATAGCACCTGTATTTATAGTGTAATAAATCACCTGTTCCTGCCCCGTTTTCATGGTTATTGCATGTGTGAGTCCATTGTTGAGGCAACTGTGTAGCACATTCCAACAGAGGACTCACCTTCCAGGACTGTATTGGACAATATACTTTTGCGAGCCACAGGGTTTTCATCAGTTAAGTTTTGGAAGTAGATTGCTAGACCTTAGTATGGAAGGTCCTCTAAAACTTATCCACCATGGGTTCAAGCAATACACTAGCGCCCACAGTATGATAAAGTGGCAGATAGTTAGCAATCTTCCAGGCATGAGCCTTAGCAAATGTGAAAGCATGCTCACTGCTAGGAAAGAACATGTCCCACTGGAGAACAAGACACTTGACTGTAGAAAACATGCAGGAGGCATGGAAGGAAGGTAACCTGGAGTCTGAGAGATAGAATTTCATTTGCCTACTTTTAAGATTTCTACCACATGCCTTATAAATCATGAGCCTTTCCCCGTTCTAAAGTTTCCTAAAACACCCAGGGGCTTCTTGTGGTATGAGGGCGTAACTGCAAGGTAAATGAGCTTGGAGAAAGTGTGGGCTAATGGAATGGTATTGGGAAAGGAGATTCCTCTCTGTGAACCTGAGGAGCAGAATCCATTTTTTTAAAAAAATTCAGAAGGAATAACAGATACATAAAATGTATTATAAACAGTACAAGAAGGAAGAAATAACATTTATTTTAACATAAACTTGTAAAATCTTTTATTATCCCTGCAAAAAAAAAAAAAAAAAAAACGAACAGAGGAAATACTGTAAAACATAGGACATGGGGTCAGGGAGAGCGGGTAGCCCAGGTTCAACATAGTGAATGTGGTACATACATAATTATATATAATAAAATGGTTCAAGCTTTTAAAAAATACACTTTAACCATCCAAAGATCCTAGCAGTGCTATCTTTATATTAGAATATTAAAGAATGAATTTCACTTCAATTAATGTGATTGTTTTCAAAGCTCTTTGACTTCATGACATTATTGAGAATTCTTTTCTTAAAAAGATGCCGTTTTCTAAGAACAGAAATCAGAAATCTATCTATTACTTATTAGTATTAGCTTGTCTCTCTATTCAAATATGTAGTTACTAAAATTATAGTGTTCCTAAAACAATATTTATAAATAGTATATAAAATCAAAGTGTAATGAGTAATTACTGACATTATGCCATACTAGTAAAGACATAAAATATCTAAAGTTAAAAGATGATAATATATTAGTCCTTTTAGAACTTAAACACTTAGAAAATCTAAATAATGAGATGTTTTCTACAGAGAGAACTGTATGATACACCAGTTTTATAACATAATGTAGGCAGCAATCTAGGGTCAAGAGGAAAAAAGTTCCCTAATATATTCCCCAAGAAACAATATCAAAATAATTTTCATTTTACAAAAATAATGAGTATTATTGCTTACATTAGCAACATTCTAATGAAACACTATTTACACATTAAATCCACAATCTTTTTCCCCTACTAGTCACATAGAGTTGTTTACCACAAACGTGGTTGTTATGAATGAGATATTGATTTTAAAAATTTATTTAATTCTGATTATTATATTTTTAAACTTTATTATATATTCGTGAAAGTTTACACAGCAAAACAGGATCTTGTTCAACAATTTCTATACATACTGTTCAGTAATTTTTTTCTTCCCACAAGTTGATGCTTCTTTCTTTTGTGTTTTCCTATCTTTTCAGTAATGCTATACAGAATATAAGAAGTTCTGGTGTTACAGTGTATAGCATGATGCACTGTAAACAAAGACAGCAGTTAAATCCACCAGCTGCTCAGGGAAGAAATATAGGCAGTCTCCTGTCTTTAAGATGTGCAGCCTTGGAAACCTTTTGCAGACCTGCTATAAGTTGGAGTTGATTACACAGCAGTGGGTTACAAGGAATATATTCTAGAAATACAATAGGCCACTTTCAATTCCATATGCTTTGAAAGATTTAACTGCCAAAGACGTCAATCACATAGCAGGTAAAATAAATAGCAGAAAATATTATGTTAAACACTTAATATACTTCGCAGACAAACTGGAGGGATCAACAGTCCTCTCACAAAGTGAGGAATTCTTGGAAAAGGCGAAAGTCTCACACTTGCTTTTTATCTTCTCTGGGGCTCCAGCGAAGAAGCCTGGATAATTTTCCACTGCATAGTCCTTGCTTTTCATCAGTTTTTCTTTTTTCCACTGTTGAGAAAAATCATCACATCAGTTTAATTAACTTCCACACACTTCTCCACTCCATCCTGTTTTAAAACTCAGAACTGAAAAAAACATTTGGGGAAGACGAAAGCAGAGAACAACAAAACCAAACAATATATACAAAAAATACAGCTCATTAATAAACCTCACTTCAATGCTTTGCCTATTACAGGGAGCGCTGATATGCAAGGTTTTATTGCTTGTTTGTTTGTTTTTTCGGAACCACCTGAACCTTCACTTCTCTTCTTTAACAACTTTTTGATTCTAAACATTTTTCTGGAATGGGTTAACCGGAACTTCTCTAGAGTATAAGCATCAGTGATAGGTGAAGATTCTGTAAAAACTGACAAAGATGAAAATTACAAGAAAATTACAAGTACCTTCCCAGAAACTTCTGGATGATTTTCTTGACCAAAGGGGCTTCTGGATTCAGGCAGATGTCCTTCCCATTTTTCAGGCGAGCTCTGGGGAGAAATGAGGGGCAGGTAAGATTCACCTGAGAGCCTCAAGGTTTGAACACACGCAGGCTGGTGACTTCCCGCTAGCCACAGTTACAAGGCATCTGCACCCTGAGGACTTACATCACTTCCACCCTGGAACACTGAGGGCCAGCGTCAATCACCTGGAGCTTACTGATCTTACTAATCAATTGGGGAGTCCCGGGAGTGAAGGTTAAGCACATGCAGCGTAGCTCTCTCACCACAGTGGCCGAAGGATTGGCTGGGGTACAAAGAGAAACATTGTGTTAGAAGGGAGTCTTTAGGCTGATTCCTTCCCCAGCGAGATGCACAGCCTGCTGTGCACCTCAGACGTGCGCCTGGCTCGCGCGCCTGGCCCCAGGAGAACTCCGGGAGTGCCGACTGAGGTCTCACCGCTGTCCAGGGGTCTCGGTGTCATCAGCAGCAGCAGCGCCAGCAGCAAGCTCACTGAGCTCAGATTGGCGGGGCTGGACCTCCGACTCATAGTGGCTAACAAAGGTTAGCCAAGGGTGTGCTGGCTCCGGAGGCTGGAGAGAGGCGAGAGGAGGCACAGAGCTTTGAGGCACTGTGGTCTGGATTCCCTTTTTATCTGCTTGTTTTTTCCTTCAGCCAGGAAACTCAAACTTATGGGATATGGGAAATTCCCTTAACTGGGAGGTGGGGGTGCGCAGAGAGGGGGTGAGGGGCGTGGTGAGGGGAGCTAGAGCTGTTGAAGTTGGGGAATAGGGTAGCTGGGAGGAGCTGATGGCACCAGGTTTGCCAACACTGAAACTTGGCCCAGAAGCCACTGGAGCAGCCCAAGGTGTGTGGACCCACCCTTTACCCTTGCCCTCACCTTCCTTCTCATCCTTGGGGGGCCCCCTAAGAATGGCCTGCTTCTCCTGGAGCACAGAGTCCTCGGTACCCTTCCTCTCCATCCAAAGAGAAAGCTGGAGCCAAAGTAGCAGGAGATTTGATTTTAGAATAATTCCTGACAGTGTTTAACTCTTTCATTGTCATTGCTGTGTAAGTACTGTCAGCTATGATTAGGGCTAACCGGAAAGATTTTCCTAGCCAGCTGGCAGGCAGGTCTGATTCTCAAATTTTAGGTAGGTTTTAAAAGTCAAGATAGTATGAAGACAGCTTCACGACTTTTATTTGAAGTCCTGGACAGGCTCCAAATCAAGTCTGCTTACTGAAAATCCTATACGTGCATGTGGCAAGCATATGTTTGTTAATGTGTTTTGCTTTTTTCTTTGGGGTTTTTTTTAAGTTTCAAATATCACTCAGTAGATTTCTTTAGAAGATAATGCCTTGTTTCTGGCAGTTCACTACAAGATTTGGAAAAGGTACTGGTCTTTGTTAGTGGGCTAGGAATTGAAGCAATGCCAGAGAATCCAAACCAGCTCTCATGGTGGCTCCTCTAGCAAGGGAGTCAACTCTCAGCACAGTGTCTTACAGTCTAACCTACCAGTAAGTGACTCTCCCAAGGGTTTTGAGGAGTCTATAAATTGAGACGAGATTGTCCATGTTAGTCTGAAGGAGCACTTGATGAATTGAAACCCAAAGCTCAGAGACCCTGGGGTAGACTAAGAGCTTGAGGGGCTGGCCAACAGGGTTGATCTAGAAGTTTGAACCAATTTGGTAGCAAGACAGTACTCTGGTTTCTTCCAAACAATTCATGGTAGGGGTCATATGGGGAAGGTTCAATCACAAACTGCTGGCATCCAGGTCACCACGTCTTTTTTCACAGGTCGACTTTAATTTTAAATAACCACTGACTTGAAGTTCAAGAGTGAGGTAACTTCCCTCTTCTCTACTCTCTTAGTGGTGGTCAAATTAGATCAATGAGGTTTAAAAGGCCAGGTTTTTCATGTCTGTAATTCTATGGCAGACCTAGAAAAACAATGGGATGGCATATGTTGTTTCCTTTCCTGAAGCCTAACTAGACCTTTCCTAGCTTGAACTTCTTCTGTATGATTTTCAAGACTCATATCTGCATAGTTGCTACCAAAGATGATGAATAATCATGATGATACTTGGAAACCACTCATCTACCAGAGTTCTTTTCTTTGTCTTCTGTGACTTCGGGGAATTTTAACTCCCCTACTCACTCTCCTTTGCTGAAACTTTAAAACTCCCTAAACTTTTAATCTTTAGAGATCTCTTCTGGGTGGTTTGGCCCTCATTTTGTGGGAAGCTAAGTAAGTTCTTTTCCCTTCTCAGCTTCGTAGCCCCTAAGTACCAATAGTTTCACACCTGACTCAGATAATGCAGTCCTTCATCCTTCTGGGAGTGGTAATCTGTGGATTTATTATATTGACTTTTTAGGGATTAAAATGTAACTAAAAAAAAAAAACAAAACCAAAAGATAAACCTCTTTGATGTGGATAAGAAAAAAACACACACACCTTAAAAATATGACTAATAGTCTTGGGTAATTAAACTTAACCACAGGGAATAAACCATTTATGATAAGATTTAGGAAAGAAAATGTTTTTAAGAGCATAGATTATTAAGCTTTCAAACATTTCTGGTTAGGTCCAAGATTTTTTTTCTCCCCCACACTAGTTTTTGCACATAAATGCCAAGATTGGAGAAGGGTCATGGGATGAGATTGTCAGTTCCTTTCCATGTTTTTAGACTTGTGCGTGCTTCACCTAGTTTGCACTGTGAATCAACTCACCATGGATGCAAGCGAACTTAAGCAACTGGCAGACAGATAATAGAAAGTCCCCCATGAGTGGGCTGTTGGTTGGATTGCTCAACCTGATGAGGAAGTAGTGAGTAATTTAACCTACTTTCCACTGAAATCTCTTGAGGCCATTGTCCACATGTAACTCTTTTATAGACCTCTCTGATTTGCACCTTGTGCGAAGGCCAGCAGTAGGATAGCTAATAATACAAAGAACTCCTGAAGCTGAGAATAGCAGCACCAAGAATCACAGTAGACATGGTTCTTTAAGAATAATCATTCCTATATCACCAAGAAGGTGGATATCGTCAAAGGGAGCTCTACCAGCCTAGTGGTAAGAAGCTGCACTGCAATCCCAAAGGAAGGCAGGTTGTTTGAATCCATCAGCTTCTCTACAGGGGAAGGATGGACAATCTCCTCAGATGTAGTTTACTGTCTCTGAAAATCTGCTGGAGGGTGAGCTGAGAGTTGGTTCCAACTCAACAATAACAACAACAACAGCACCAGGGAAAGGGAAGAAGAACATCAATAAAATGGATTGACAGTGAATCAATCAGTAACAATGAGCTCTATCATTCCAGAGATGAAGATGGTGAAGGATAGGGCAAGGTGCACACCTGTTGTCCTTAAGGTTGTTATGAGTTCTAGCAAGCTTGATAAGATCTAACAATAACAACAATGACATATCATCAATTTAAAGGGAAATCATTTCCCATACCTACACTGTAGCCACATACTAAAGAAAGGCATTGTGTTGGTTTTGTTCTTAACAATGGTTAAACAATCTATTAATGACATCTTGGTAGCCAGAAAGATTTACTGTATGTCAAAAGCAGTATAATAGTAGATATTTTATCAGAATAGTGTAATAACAAGAAGACATTTCTTAATAATTTTCAGCTTTCAAAACACATGCATGCTTATTATCTCTTGATATTTACATTGCCTCATTGAAGCAGATAAGAGAAACTTTTATTTCCCCATTGCACCGACAACTGAAAGGGCAGCTCTTTGAGTCCACTAGGCATACCTCAGGAGAAAGATGGGCTATCTCTCAAAGACACTGATAGCAGCAGAAACCCAGCAGAGGATCCGTAAGTCAGAATAGACTTGACAGCAGTGAGTTTGGGTTTGGTTAGACAGAAAAAGTAAGGCCTGAGAAGGAGTTAAAATGCACAAAATACAGGGCGGAAAGTCAAGCATTAGAGAATCTGCCACGCAAAAAATTTTATTTGTTCCAAGATTATAAACCAATTTCTACCAAGACACTGCCAAATATCTCCTTGCTTGTTGCAATCCAGTTAACCACTTTATTTGCATTTCCCAACAGCCACATTTTAGGTTGCTGAAATCCTCAGACTATTTACTTGTGGCCTTTGAGGACCACAATGATACTGAACATCATTTAGAGTTCCAAATTACGCAGTATTAAAGTGTGTGCTTTCTAAATCTCTCTTTCTTCAAGATCCAGCTCACAATCCTGTCTTCTCTGAGAAGACTTTTTCAGACATGAGCAGCTGAATGTGCTGCTTCTACTTCTGGCCTCTGAATATTTAACATATGTATAATAAGTACCTCGAAAGGCTGAATTTAACTATTCTTTCATTTTCCTCTTTTTTGCCTTTCTGCTAACTAAGAAAAAAGAAAGCAAAACAGCCCGCTCCCCAAGTTTCCCTCAAATCTGTTACAACTCATGGTAACCCTATGTATGTCTGAGTTGTACTCTGTAAGGATTTCCAGAGTTTTTTTGTTTTCAAATATTTTTGCTTTATATTGGTTTACATACAGAAATCTTTATACACTGTGTTTCAGTCTTATATTGTGTTTTACACATTTCTTTATTCATACTGTGCTTTATACAATCATCTCCAGGTTGCTCTTCCTAGGTATTTCTGAGCAGCCTTCGAATTTCCAACCTTCCAGTTAACAGCTAAATCCTAAACCCTTTTCACCACTCAGGGATTTCTCTAATCAATTGCTTTTATGTTGTTGTTTATTGTCATTGAGTTGGCTCAGACTCATAGCAATCTTATGCATAATAGAATGAAAATGCTATAGATTCAATAGCAAGATGTTATCTTTCTCATAACCTTCCACATTCCAAAATCAGTAGCAAGAAGTTTGTGAACATTTGGTGGCAGACCATGGCAATAACTTTTTATTTAGCTGTGGATTGCAGGGCTATGTATTGCCATTAAGAATTTGAATTTTTCTGTTTTGAACTGGTTTTTCTATGTTAGAAGCTGTTTCTTGAATATTCTCAGTGAAAGTTCAAGTTTCTGGAATAGAAATCTTTCAAAAAAGGTACAAAATCTGACAGGGTATATAATATAAAAAATGTATATAAGCAAAGGTACCAAATCTGTCAGGGTATATAATATAAAAAAATGTATATAAGCAAAGTTATAACTGAATGACATAGTTTCTATAACTTAGAGATCTCTAGAGATAAATGAAAAAGAAAATTCTGACTAATTAATACTTATAAATAGTGTAAGACCATCATTCTATCCTATGTTCTTTCAGCAAATCAGAGAAGTCTTTAATGATGTGATACAATATATATATAACATTAGTGATGATTATCCAGGACGCTGGGCTCTATGAGGAGAAATGTGGCATTAGGATTGGAGGAAGAATCATCAACAACTTGCATTATGCAGATGACACAACCCTGCTTGCTGAAACTGAGGAGGACCTGAAGTGCTTGCTGTGGAAGGTCAGGGGCTGCAGTCTTCAGTATGGATAAAGAAAATAAAGATTCTCACCAGTGGGCCAATTGGCAGAATCATAATGGATGGTGAAGAGATTTAGATTTTCACAGTTTTTGTTTGCTTGGATCCACAGTCAGTCTTGGCACCAGCAGCCAGGAAATTAAAAAACGTATTGTGATAGGGAAAGTCTGCGGTTAGAGACCTCTCTAAAGTGCTGAAGTGCAATGATGTCAGTCTGGAGACTAAGGTGTGCCTGATACATGTCATGGTCTTTGCAATCACTTGCTATGCATCAGAGAGCTAGACAATGGCTGGGGATGATAGAAGAAGAATTGATGCCTTTGAGCTGTGGTGCTGGAAAAGAGTATTGAATATACCACGGACTATTAAGAAAACAAACAGGTTAGTCCTGGAGAGGGTGAAACCAGGCTGCTCCTTGAAGCTTCATCTGACATACTTTGGACATGTTGCAAGGAGGGAACCAGCCCTTGGAGAAGGACATCATGCTTGGAAGGGTGGAGGGACAGCGCAGGAGAGGAAGACCCTCAATGAGATGGATTGATTCAGTGACTGGGATAATGGGGTGTGTCGGAGATAGTAAGATTGGCACAGGATAGGGCAGAGTTTAGGGCTGTTATACACAGGGTCACTATGAGTTGCAGGCGACTTGACAGTACATAACAACAGCAACAACAACAGTGCTAAATTCTGTCATTTCCCATGAGAACTGCATATGTAAGGAGTAGAACTGCTCCGTAGCTTTTTAAGGCTTTGACCTTTTTGAAGCAGAAGATCATTCCTGTCTTTTGAAGTGTCTCAGGGTTCCAACCACAAATCTTTTGTCTAGTAGTTGAGTAGTTAACCAGTTTTACCATTCAGGGACTCCTAATGTACAGCATTTCATAGCTAGGTGCCTTTGAGTTAAGTCCAACTTATAGAGACCCTAATATAACAGAAAAAAACTCTGTCTGATCCTGCACTGTCTTCACAATGTCTTCATAAGCTCTGCACATAAGCTCTTTGTTGCAGTCATTTGTAAAGTCATCTAGTTGAGGATATCTCTCTTTCTCCACCTCCAACTCTCTACTTTTCCAAACATGATGTCCTTCTCCAGGGACTGGCCTTTCCTGTTAAATATATCCAGAGTGTGTGAGACAAAAATCTCACATTAGGCCTTTTCAAAGGTAATGCAATATTCTTTATGCTGCCTTTAAGAAATGCTAAATGTAGTATTTACTGATACAGACCTATTATTATCATGTTAAGTATCAAGGATATCAATACAAGGAAGACAGCATAAGTTTATGTAGAGAATAGAGTTACTACTGCTTGTATTCAAGAAAAGGGAAAATCCAGTAACTCAAGTTAACTTTGCAACATCAATGTAACCTACCTCTTTTCCACATGAGCCTTGGCACACCAATAAAGAAGCAGCATCACTTACGGAGATAAGTTTCCTTCAAATTTGCCAGATCTACTATTGCATAGTAAAAGGGGGGAAAAGGCTCCCTCCCCCTGCCCCTTATCCATTATACAATTTCCCGTTCTGTTGTATTTTGTGTTAAATTGGCTTGTGAAATTTAGTGGACTTTGGGTCTTCACTTCATGCCGTGTTGTGCCTGGGCTGGAACTCCAGCTAATTGTATGAATGCTTTCATATCGGTCTCCTGGGCAGACAGAGTTTATCTTTTGCTTAACTATACAAATCTAAAAGAAATATTTTGCTGGCACTAAGAGACATTTCATGGAAAGTAAGAGATGAGGACTAAAGTTTTAACTGTTTCCAAAGCCTTTGCCTTCTCAGAAATCAGAAGCATCTGCTATTTTTTCGGAAATTTTTGTACTAAGCACAAAACAAAAAGGGGGGAAAGAAACAACACAAACAACTCCAAGTTTCAAACCCTTTTTAGATACTTTTGAGAATACTTCTGTATGGGACTTTGGAACTTCCAAGGCAGTTTCTAGAAGTTATATTTCTAATCTTATGTAAATTATGATCATTTGCTATATATTGTTCTGATCACCATTAATTACATATCTTCTATATGCATGTGTATTTAAAGCAGAATGCTTCCTTTATATGACTTAAATATATTTCATTCTCATTTAACACATACTGAAACCTTATTAATTTCTGTTTTTTAAAGAATAACTGTGAGGTATTTTTGTGTGATTATTTGTATTTCTTCTTCATAATCTAGATCCAAGGCTTTTGCTTGCCTCATGTACTTCAGGGGCATTGCTAGGAGGAGCTATTCCTTGGAGAGGAACATGATGCTTGGAAGGGTAGAGGGTCAGATAAGGAGAGGAAGACCCTTGTCTAAGTGGTTTGACACAGTGATCGCTTCAATGGACTCTAAGCTGTCAGGAAGTGTGAGGATGGCACAGGGTTCAAATCTGTTGCTCATAGGGTTGCAATGTTCGTACTTGACTCCACAGCACCTAATAACAACATTTGTGTCCCTCCTTAATAATCCAGATCCAAGCCCTTTGTTTGCCTTCTTTGACATTACTTGAGGAAATAGCCACAATCTGACATTATACAAGTATCCAAGGCATCATTGATGAACTCAGAGAACATACACACACAAATTCCCCACTAACAGCAACACCAGCACTATCACCACCACCTTTACAAATATTAATACCACAAGTAATAAAAATAAGAATCAGTTGATAACAGTGCATCTAAATTCCAAAATCAATCTCCACAATAGTCTACGTGTTTCCTATTGCCAAAGGGGCCCTTTAGAGTAGTGAGAGAAGATCTTCACCCTGAAACCTACAGC
>NW_006399980.1:1176006-1177188 GCF_000299155.1 Elephantulus edwardii | reverse complement strand
TGGAAAAACATAAATAAATATTTATGTTTGGAGCCTCTGGTAGATTTGAAAAAACAGACAATCAAGGTCTTTGAATCAAGTAGAATCAACCTTAATGACTTTCACCCCATAAATGATCTTCATTTTCTGATATGGTACCATATAATAAGGATAAACAGCTATAAATATTCATTATAATTGAAACATGGATGTTCATGTAACTAAGTATGAGTCTAGGAAAATTGCAAGTTGTCAAAAATGAAGAGAAATGCATAAAAATAAGCTTCTTAGACATTGTTGTTATTTTTGTTATGTGCCGTTGAGTCACCTGCAAATCATAGTGACCCTATGTACTACAGCCCTACACCCTGCCAATCCTGTGCCAATCTCACTGTCTCTGACACACATACCCCCCCCATTATCACAGTCACTTAATCAATCCATCTCATTGAGGGTCTTCCCCTCTTGCGTTGTCCCTCCACCGTTCCAAGCATAACGACACTCTCCAAGGAATGGTCCTTACTTGCAACATGTCCAAAGTATGTCAGACGAAGCTTCAGAATGCTTACCAACTAGCCCAGTGGTGTGAATATTTGTTTTCTTGATATTGAACCTCGATTCACACTGAAGACTGCAGTACCCGACCTTCCACAGCAAGCACTTCAAGACCTCCTCAATTTCAGTAAGCAGAGGGTTGTGTCATCTGCATAACACAGATTATGGATGAATCTTTCTCCAATCCTGATGCCACACTTCTCCTTATAGAGCCCAGTGTCCCAGATAAGCTGTTCTGCATAAAGATTGAAAAAGTATGGAGATAGAATTGTTGTTTGTTGTTATGTGCCATTGAGTCCTTTGCGACTCATGTACAACAGCCCTAAACCCTGCTCTATCCTGTGCCAATCTCATTGTCCCTGACACACCCATCCCGAGTACCCCACTCACTGAATCAATCCACCTCATAGAAGGTCTTCCCCTCCTGTGCTGTCCCTCTACTCTACCCAGCATGATGTCCTTCTACAAAGACCTGTCTCTCCTTACAACATGTCCAAAGTATGTCAGGCGAAGCCCCAGAATCCTTGCCTCCAAGGAGCAGCTTGGTTTAACCCTCTCTAGAATGAATCTGTTTGTTTTCTTGGCAGTGCATGGTACATTCAGTACTCTTCTCCAACACCATAACTCAAAGGCGTCAGTTCTCCTTCT
>NW_006399980.1:1149173-1174116 GCF_000299155.1 Elephantulus edwardii | reverse complement strand
TGTAATCGATCTGATTCCTATGCATACCATCAGGTGAAATCCATGTGTATAATCTACGTTTATGTCTCTTAAAAACGTATTTGCAATGAATAAGTCATTGATTGTGCAAAATCCAATCATTCTATCTCCAGCTTCATTTCTGTCACCAAGTCCATGTTGTCCAACTACTGATTCTTCTTCCCTGTTCCCAACTTTTGCGTTCCAGTCGCCCATTATCAATGTATCTCGATTGCATGTTTGATCTATCTCTGCCTGTAAGAGTTGGTAGAAATCATCTATTTCTTCTTCTTTGGCTCTGGTTGTTAGTGCATATATCTGGATGATAGTAGTGTTCACTGGGCTTCCTTGTAAGCGTATGGATATAATCCTATCACTCACAATGTTGTACTTCAAGATGAACCTAGAAATTTCTTTTTTAACTATGAAAGCAACTCCATTTTTCCTCACCTTTTCATCTCCAGAATAGAATACATCCCTAGAATACACCCTTCTCAATTTTGAACCATGCAGTGTTTCCTTGCTCTGTTCTGATGACTGCTTTCTGGTCCAAGTATAGGTTTTGTATTAGCACAGTCAAGTGTTTTGGGATTCCCATTTGCTGAAATAGAGTAGTGTTAGTTTTTTTGAATCAGACAATCATACGTTCAGGATATTTTACAAGAAGAAAGCAAGGTTCATGAAAGAGAGAGAAAAGACAATGTACATATTAAAGAGACTCAAACTTGTTCTTCATTGTTGTTGTTTGTTGTTGTTATGTGCCGTCGAGTCGCCTGCGACTCATAGCGACCCTATGTACAACAGCCCTAAAACTCCACTCTATCCTGTGCCAATCGCACTGTCTCCGACACTCCCATCCCATTTATCCCAGTCACTGAATCAATCCACCTCATAGAGGGCCTTCCTCTCCTACGCCGTCCCTCCACCCTCCCAAGCATGATGTCCCTCTCTAAGGACCGAGGAGATATTATCATGTAAGAGAGTAAAAAAGAATATTTCAAAAGGCAAGTGAGAAGACAAAGAAGTATTATAATGAAATGTACAAATACTTGGAGTTAGAAAACAAAAAGGTAATACCAAGCTCAGCATTTCTCAAACTGAAACAATGAACAGATTCAAAACTCAAGTTCCAATAATAAGTATTATTCCAATAATATAAACAAGTATTCTATGGGCTATATATGAAATAATTCAGAAAGCAACAAAAGAAAATGGGACAAAGACGTATAGTCACTGTATCAAAAAGGCTTGATCAACAGTGAACCAATTCAGGAAGCAGCATATGATCATGAAGCAGTACTTTTGAGTGAAGAAGCTCAAGTTACATGGAAGGGTTTGGGGAAGGGGCAAGGCTCCAAAATGTACGGAGCCTCAGTTGAGGTGTTTCAACCAGAGATGTAAACATGGAATTACTCATCTATGCCAAGAAATTTGGAAGACTGCTACTTGGCCAACTGACTGGGGAAAAAAAATCATGTTTATTTTCATTCTTAAAAAAAATCAAGCAAAAATCAGAAATTCTTAAACAATATCATTAATATCACATTCAAATAAATCCTGCTGAAAAGATTTTTTAAAAGCCAAACAACTGGAATAGTACATACAAATACAAGGAACTGAGAGAAATTCAATCAGGATTGCAAAGATATTGAGCAATATGGGGTAGCATTGCAGATGTCAGATCTTGGCTATATGCAAAGAATGCCAGAAACTTATTTATTTGTGTTTAATTGACTATACAAAGACATTTGACTACCTAAATTATGATCAATTATGTATAACAATGAAAATAATAAGCAGCCCAGGACACTTTTTTTGTATTAATGCAAAATTCGTTTATAAACCAAGAAGCAGTCATCTGAACAAAATAGGAGATAATTCACTGTTTAAAATCAGAAAAGGTGAGTGTCAGAATTGTGTCCTGTCTCCATGATTATTCAATATGTATGCTGAGAAAAAGAAATTCTATCGTAATTATAGTTTTGCTCATTCTTAGAATTCATGTGAATTGGATTTTCCAAAATATATTCTTTTGGCCCTTTTATCTTTTGCTCATCTTCCTTGTCAAGAACACAGAGAGAGCTTTGTTGGCCTAATATATAGAAAGTTATGCTACCAAGACAAAGGTGGGTGTTTATAACCTGTGGCCCAGTTTTAATTGTATTTGGTCAAACATTCTTCTAAGTGGTATAACACTGGTCCGTCTATTTGCTGTACAGAAGTAACTCGTGGTTGCTGTGATGCTAAACACCATGACACTGATGTGTCAAATGTGGTAATGTTTACCCATGGTGGACAGTATTTGGTGGAGCTCCTTGATTAAAACAAGCTTGGAAGCAGAAGTGGCATCCACTTCCCAAGCAGCTTGCCTCCAAAAACTCCATGAATGCGGAAAAGCTATGAAAGGCATACAAGTGTTCAGGTCTTTCGTTGATAGGGTCACTATGAGTTGTCTAATATTCAACGGCACTTAACAACAACAACAACAACATCTTAATTGTAAAAAGAGTAAGAGTAGTGTGACGATGGTTGTATCTGACCTTTATTAAGCCCACAAAGAGGAACTGTCTCCAATAACATCAACAACACAAAAGCAGTTCCCATGAGGTCAGACAAGTCTTCAACATTCTTGCAACTCTTTCAACTCATCCCAGCACCAATCTTACAGCTTTACTGCATCCAAAATCCACTGCAATAGTTGACAGATCATGAAGAACCATATAAAGTAAGTAAGTTTATTAGCAGAACACAATCACTCAGGACAGCTTCTGAAATGAACTCACAGGCACCCCAGGCTTCAGCCTCACAGCATTAGGCACATAATCCTGCCAATTATGCCCCCATTCCCACTCCCACCTCCCCAGTCCTACAGCAAATTTGGGCAAAAGGCTCTTAACAGCAGTCCCATTTCATAATAGTCCCAAGGTCAGCTCTGTCTTGTGTCAGATCTCTTGTTCTCTGTCCCTGACTGCTATGGCTGCTGCTTCCATAGGCTCCTGTTCTGGTTGGTGCAACAATCTCTTGCTTTTTCTTTGCTGGTGATAAGATTCTTATATTCTGCTGCTAAGTTAGCTCAATTTAATGGTGAAAATAGTCAATCCCTTGGTACATATAGGCATATTCTTGTCTATTCACAAGGCAAAGTCAAACTCCATGTCTAGGGAAGCCATTTTGAACAATATATCTTTAACACATAGTGATATGTATAATATTTAACCTCCTGTCATAAATTTTGGCTATTACTATTGTTAGTTGTCATTGAGATGATTCTGACTTACAGTGATCTTATGTAGAACAAAATGAAGAATCATCAAATCCTGTACCATTTTCATGAGTTGTTGCTACATCTTAGTTTATTATTGTGTCTATTGAATCAGTCCACATCTCATTTTCAGGGACCCTCTAAGAAAATGTTAATAACGCATTACTTTTGAGTGATGAGAAGTATTTAGGAGTACAAATTATACCAAGTTATTAATTTTATCAATGGATGGAGGAGCATTTGGATTTAATTTAATATTTAATATTTTGGTTATAATTTTGATATTAAGTGTCAAGATTTAATATCAAAATTATAACAACAAAAAATTGCTAGGAAAACAAACAGATTCATCCTGGAAAGGTTAAACTGGGTGGCTCCTTGTAGGCAAGGATTTGAGGCTCCGTCTAACATACTTTGGACATGTTGTAAGAAGAGACAGGTCCTTGCAGAAGGACAACATGCTTGGTAGGGTGGAGGGACACTGCAGAAGGGGAAGGCCCTCTATGAGGTGGATTGATTCACTGACTGGGGAAATCGGGATGGGAGTGTCGGAGACAGTGAGATTGGCACAGGACAGAGAAGAGTTTAGGGCTGTTGTACATTGGGTCGTTATGAGTTGCAAGCGACTCGACGGCACATAACAACAAGTGTCAAGAAACTATGGGCCTTATTATCTAATACTGTTGTTGTTCTTTGTACCTGAAAAAAAAGATGATCGTAAGTTATTACCATTCTTATAAATTTGTGTTATCTACTTTCATATCTTGGAGGGAGTAGTAGTATGGACTTTCATAATAGCTTGCCTTCAGAAACCTTATAAACCTGGAGAGAGGATGAAAGGCACCCAAGCCTTGAGGACTCTCCTTCATAGGATCGCTATGAGTCACCTATGACTCGACGGCACTTAACAACAACAACTTTCATATCAATATTATTCATAGGGTTTTTCAGAAGCCTGTTATTTTTAAAAGTGGATGGCCAGCTCTGCTGACTCAATCTGAAAGCTCTGTCTACTATGCATGGTGTTGTTATTGTTGTTGTTTATGTGCTGATAAATCGCCTGCGACTCATAGTGACCCTATGTACAATAGCCCTAAACTCTGCTCCATCCTGCTTCTTGTTATTGTTTTGTGCTGTAGGGTAGTTGCTTGCGACTCACAGTGACCTTATGTACAAGAGCCCTAAATGCCATTCTATCCTGTGCCAACCTAGCCATCTCAAACACACTCATTCCCACCCTCCACTCACAGAATTGATCCATCTCATAGAGGGTCTTCCTCTCCTGCGCCGTCCCTCCACTCTCCCAAACATGATGTCGCTCTCCAAGGACCAGTCCCTCCTTGCAACATGCCCAAAGCATGTCAGATGAAGCTTCAGAATTCTTGACTCCAAGGAGCATTCTGGCTTCACCCTCTCCAGGACAAACCAGTTCATTCTCCTAGCAGTCCATGGTATATTCAAAACTTCTCCAGCATCAAAGCTCAAAGGCATCAATTCTCTTTCTATCAACCCTATTCACTGTCCAACTCTCTGATACATAGCACATAATTGTGAAGACGATAGCCTGGATTAGGCGCACCTTACTCTTCAGTCTGACGTTGTGGCTCTTCAGTACTCTTGAGAGGTCCCTCACAGCTGACTTTCCCAATGCAATTTGTCTCTTGATTTCCTGGCTGCTGTTACCAAGAGTGTTGACTGTGGAGTCAAGTAAACTAAAGCTGTTAACTATCTCAATCTCTTTACCATCCATACTGATGCTGCCAATTGGCCCAGTGGCGAGAACCTTTGTTTTCTTGATGTTGAGCTTAAGTCCATATAGGAGGCTGCAGTCCTTGACCTTCTACAGCAAGCGCTGTAGGTCGTCCTCAGTTTCAGCAAGCAGGGTCGTATCATCTGCATAGAACAGGTTGTTGATGACTCTTCCACCAATCCTGATGCCACATTCCTCCTCGTACAGCCCAGCATCTTGGATGATCTATTCTGCATACAGACTGAAAAGGTATGGAGACAAAATACCTATCTATCCTGTTAGTATTTGAAATATAACAGCATAGCTTCAACATCACAGGAACATGCAAGTTACCCCAGTTCAGAAAAAGACCAACTAATACTGCACTCATAAGAGCACACTATTAAAACAAACACGCATAAATCTATACAAACTGTAAAACAAAGAGCATCACAGCAACATACAAGTCATCTGGGTATAACAAACTAATGGATAAGTGATAAGTGCAAACCCATAATACTTATAAAAACAAACTTCAAAATAGATAAGCACACAAATATCACAAAAATGCCTGGTATGAGAAATATAAACAAACTATCTGGCCTAGGACAGTGTATCTCTCAGCTTAGTCGAAGATTGGAATTGGGAGGGTCAGTAAGCTCATAGTTTCTGCTGATTTGAGTAGATCTTGAGTTACTGAGGCCCCAAGACATGAGACAGGCCTCTAGTAGCACCTTTTCTGGTCTAAGGTGTGTTGAGGGTGTTGCAAGGAGTGGGACACCCGGCCTGGGAAGATTATGTCCTAAACTTAAAAAAGCCTAGGCAAGTCTGCTTTGATAGAGATGATATAGTTGCTAAGATAAAATGATGGGTGCAGGCTATGTATCCAGTCAGAGATGACTAGTGTAATTAATCATCAGAGTTTGCCAATCTGACATGTTGAAGTGCGGTCAAATGTGATTATGGAGTATGTTGGGTAAATGTGTCCAGTAAGAGGGAAGGGACCCACACAGAGGAAATGCCCCCACTTATCTGGTGCCTGATTGAGGTCTGATATGGCACAGTTCACAGGCTCTGGGAAGCATGCACTGACAACTTCCAGCTCCAGAAACAAGTATAGCATGGACGTGGTCAAAAGTAGGCCTGGGCCTCATAGCTGGAAGAAAGACAGAGAAACCTCAGCACTTGGTGAATAACGGGAGGTTGGTGAGAACAGGGGATAAAGAAGAATGGGAGAGATTGGACTTTTTTTATTTTTTTTTTAACATTGCCACCACCACTACCACAGTGCTCCTGGGTTCCCATGCCACATGGATGGCTGTTGAAGACGGGCACCCTGTGTCGTTTACAGTACTGTATTCTATTGCTCTTTATTTGATGTATCAATTTTTTTTTCTTCCTACAGTTAGCACTTGAAGTATTTCCTTATCATTTCTTTTTAAACTATGAGTGGAAAAGTAACCTCAATTTCATGAAAACAAAGATTCCTATTCAGTCTGTATGCTGAGCAAATTATCCGAGAAACTGGACTCCTTGAAGAGGAGTGTGTCATCAGGATCAGAGGGAGACTAATTAACAAAATGCATTATGCAAATGATACAACCTTACTTGCTTAAAGTGAGGAGAGCTTGAAGCACTTGTTGCAGTAGATCAAGGAATGCATCCTTTGGTATGGATTGCATCTCAATGTCAGGAAATCAAAGATTCTTACCACTGTCATGACCAAGAGAGAGGAGATTGATATTGTCAACAGCTTCATCATGCTAGGACCTAATATTAACACACTTGGTACCAGCAGCCAGAAAATAAGGAGATTCATTGCACTGGGAAAATCTGCATTTAGGAACCTTTCCAAATTATTGAGGATTAGTGATGTCTGTTTGAAGATTAAGGTGCATCTTTCTAATTACTAACTATGCATCTGAGAGCTTAACAAAGAATACAAAATAAAGATAACAGGAGGAGAATTGACACCTTTGAGCTGTAATGTTGGAGAAGAGCACTCAACACTCTAAGGACAGCCATGACAATAAACAAATGTCTTGGAGAGACTCTTTGGAGGCAAGAATGATGAGGCTTCATCTCTCATACTCTGGCCATGTTGCTAGGAGGTGCTATTCCTTGGAGAAGGACATGATATTGGCAAGGATGGAGAGAGAGCAAAGGAAAGAAAGACCCTCAACCAGGTGGATCGATACAGTGACTGTTGCAATGGGCTTTTGTGTGTCAGGAAGTATGAGGATGGTGCAGGATAGAACTAGGTTCAGATCTTTTATTCATAGGGTCATTGTGAGTCATACTTGACTCGATGGTACCTAATAACAACAACATCTAGAGTTAAAGAAGAAGAAATTGAGAAATTTTACTAAATCTTGCAGTCCAAAATTGACCAAACATGCAATCAAGATGCATTCATGATAATTGGTGACTGGAATACAAAAGAAGGAAATAGTGAAAAAAGAATACTAATTGGAAAATATGGGCTTGGTGATAGAAATGAGGCTGAAAATAGAGTTACTAAATGTTGTATTTATCATGCAAATTTATTGCAAAAACCTTTTTTTAAAAAGACAAACGATGGTTTTACACATAAATCTCTTCTGAAAGGCTGTATAGGAATCTGATTTACTATATTTGTGAAAGAAATCATTGGAGAAGCTCAGTATTGGCAGTAAATACTAGGCCAGGAGCACACTGTGGTCCAGATCATCAATTACTCATGTGCAAGTTCAAATTGAGGCCGAAGTAAATGAGAATAAGTCCATAGGAACTTGATATGATCATGAATCAATATTACCTGAACTTCAAGATCATCTTAAGAATAAATTTGAGGTATTGAACACTAATAATCAAAGACCAGATGAGTTATAGGATGATATCAAGGATATTGTCCATGAAGAAAGTAAAAGGTCATTACAAAAACAGAGGAGAGATAAAAAAGAAAATAAAATGGATGTCAAAAGAGACTCTAAAGATTTCACTGGAGTATCAAGAAGCTAAAACAAAGGGAATATATGTTGAAATGAAAGACGTGAACTGGAAATTTCAAAGAGTAGCTTGGAATGACAAAGCAAAATATTATAATGTAATGTACTGAGAGCTGCAAGTGGAGAATAAAAAAGGAAGAGCTCACTCTTCATTTCTCAAGCAGAAAGAACTGAAAAACTATTAAGTCTCACATTGCAGTATTGTATTGAAAGATGCTGTGACCAATTTATTGAATGGCCCAGAAAGCATCAAAAGAAGATGGAAAGAGTATGGACACTGAAAAATTTCAGTAAGTACCATGTGAACAGGAGCCAATGATAGTGAAGGAGAATATAGAAGCTGTATTGAAGGCACTCTCAACAAATAAGGCCCCAGGAATAGATTGTATACTAATTGACTTGTTTTAATTAATAGATGCAGCCTTGAGTGCATTCACCACTCTATGTCAGGAAATTTGGAGTACAGCTGTCTTGCCAAAGAATTGGAAGAGGTCCATATGTGTTCCCTTTTCCAAGAACAGTGATCCAACTGAATGTGGAAACTATTGAAAAATATTACTGACATCACAAAATAAAAACAAAACATGTCCTATTGGGGAAATCAAAACATGTCATAACTGGGAAATCTGCTCTCAAGGACCTCTCCAAATTGCTAACAAGGATCTCAGTTTAAAGAGGAAGATGAGCCTGATGAAAGCCACAGCCTTTTCAATGACTTCATATGCATCTAAAAGTTGTGAAATAAATATATTTAGGAGGCTGGACTTTTTTAGGAGGGTATAGCATCCAAAGTGTGTGAAGACTCATCAACAAACTTTGTTATACAGATGATACAAACTTGCTTGCTGAAACTGAAGAGAACCTTAATCATTTGCTGCAGAAGATCAAGGAATTTAGTCTTCAGTGTGGGTTGAAGCTTCTCACCAAGAAGACAAAAATTCTCACCACTGGGCCAATTGATAGCACCATGATGGATAGAGAAAAGATTGAAGTGGTTAACAATTTCAGCTTGCTTGGCTCTACAATCAACATTCTTGGCACCAGCAGTCTGGAAATCAAAAGATGAATTGTATTAGGTAAATCTGCTGTTAGGGACCTCTCCAGAGTACTGAGCAGAAACTATGTCAGTCTGGAGACTAGGGTGTGCCTAATGGTCTTCACAATTACTTGCTATGAATGATGGACAATGAATAAGGATGGCAGAAGAAGAATTTATGCCTTTGATTTGTGGTCCTGGAGAAGAGAATCTTGAACCTGCCACGGGTCACGAAGAAAATAAACAGGTTTGTCTGGGAGAGAGTGAAACCAAGTTTCTCCTTAGATGATACCTACATTGAGCAAATGACACAGCTTTGCTTACTGAAACTAAAGAAGACATGAAGCACTTGCTGCAGAAAGTCGACTGTAGTCTTCAATATGGATTGAAACTCAACATCAAGACAAAGATTCTCACCACTGGATCAATTGGTAGCACCATAATACATGGAGAAGAGATTGAGGGTGTTAGCAATTACAACTTGGTGGTTCGTAGCCGAGTCACAGCACAAAACAAAACAGAACAAAGCACTAAAACCCCCCAAACAAACAAAAAAACCCCCAACAACAAAAACCAAGCCAACCAACCAACCAAACAAACAAACAAAAAAATAATTACAACGTGCTCAGCTCCACAATCAGCAGTCAAGAAATCAAAAGACAGATTGCAATGGGAAAATCTGATGTCAGGGACCTTTCCAGAGTTCTGAAAAGCAACAATGTCAGTCTACAAATTAAGGTGCACCTAATCCAGGCCATGGTCTTCACAATTACTCTTTCTGGTCAGAGAGCTGGACAATGACTAAGAATGACAGAAAAAGAATTGATACATTCAAATTGCAGTGCTGGAGAAGAGTCATGGACATATCATGGATTGCTAAGAAAACAAATAGATCTGTCTTGGAGTGGGTTAAAGCAAGTTTCTCCTTGGAAACTAGAATTTTGGAGTGCCTTCTCACATGCTTTGGGTATGTGGCCAGGACAGACCAATCCGTGGAGAAGGATATCATGCTTGGACGAGTGAAGGGACAGTGCAAGAGAGGAAGACTCTGGATAAAATGTATTCACACAGTAACTGGGACAATAGGGATTGGGGTGTTGAAATTTGTAAGACTGGCTCAGAACAGGGCAAAGTTTAGAGCTGCAGGGTCATTATGGGTCACAGAAAACTCAATGGTACATAACAACAACAACATACTATCATTTAAAACTTTAGAAACCCAGTGGACGACTCAATGGCAGTGAGTTTGAATTTGTCAATCTTAGTTTATTTGTTCTCATGTGCAAGTTATTTCCTTTTTTCTATGATATGTACCTCTTCTCATCTTCTCCAGAATCTGGCTCAGTACTTCATATCCATTTTCTTTACTTCTTATATTAGTCTTACAAGGTAAATGTTAATATACTTTCTACACATATACATTTTTAGAAGTACCAGAGAGGTTATTCAGCTTATCCTAGATCTTGTGAAGGGTAGAGTTTCTAGTTGTAGGCACCATGCTATTTTCATATGGCACATTGCTTAAAAAAAAGGCTTTTTGCTGAAAATTGATGAGGTGAGAAAAGATAATAAATTTAGGTATCATATCTGGTTGCTACTTATTTCCTCTTAGGGTGTTACCTATTCCATTATTTACAAAAGTCTTTCAGAACTGGCCCTCCCCAGAAATCAGTTCAGAGACTTTGTGTAAATTTCTTATCTGCTGCTATAGACAAAAATATAATTCATTACAATAGTTAATAAGAAATTAAGCAATGAAAAACATATTGTATCCTGTACCAGTCAGATCTGATTTGACGGTACATGCACAAAAAATAATAAAATAAAATTTTTTTTAAAAAAAGAAAAACATATTGTAATGATGCTTTGGGAATCACATGATTTACAAAAGGTTAGGCAGTGGTCTACTACAAAAAGCAAGTCAATGGAAACTGTGTGGACTACAACAGAATATTTTCTCATTCAGTACTTGAAGATGAGCCACCTAGATTGGAAGACACTAGATAATGATAATAGCTGCACAACAGATTCAAACATCCCAATTCTGAAAGTGGTGCAAGACCTGGGAATATTCTGTCGTAGGTAAGACTGCCATATGTCACAGACGACTAGACAGTAATTAATAACAATGTGTAGCAGGTTGAAGCATTTTCCTTGACACAGGAGCCAAGGCTACCTACGTATTTTCTTTATTTTTGGCAGAATTTAGATAGATAGTAATGTCATAAGAGTGTCATAATCAACAGATTTTCATGAGTTTAATTTCCCTTAGTTCTGTTGAAATTTGGGAGGAATTTGGACTATGAGACCTTGTAATAACTCTCTAGTCAACACTTAGTCAACAGTTCTGCAATGGATATTTCTTCCAAAAGAACAAACAGATCTGTCTTGAAGGAAGTTTAACCAGAGTGATCTTTAGAAGAAAGGATCATGAAATTTTGTCACACATACTTGTGGAATGTTGTAAGGAAGGGCCAGTCCTTAGGAAAAAAGACATCCCACTTGGAAAGGTGAAGTGTCAGAGAGAGAAAGAAAGCCTCTCACCAAGATGGATTGACACAGTGACTGTAACAATTGACTCACACATGGTAGAGATCATGCGGATGGCACAGGTTAAGGAAAGGTTCAGATGCATTGCTTATAGACTTACTATGAGTCATAGTCAACTTGATGGTACTTACCAGCAATACTGATCCACTGAACAATTTTGAATAATAGAAACGAATATTGACATGTCCTGAAACACTCTCATGTTCTGTCATGCCAAAACCCATTGTGGTAGCCACTGTGTCACTTCATCTTCTTGACAATCTTTTTCTTCATTGACCCTCTACATTTCCAATGTGATGTCTCCAAGGACCAGTTCCTCCAGAAAAGATGATCTAAGTAAATGAGACAAAGTTTCACCATCCTTGTCTCTAAGGAGTACTTTGGTTGCATATCCTTCAAGATAGTTTTGCTATGGTGGTTCATGATATATTCAGTATTCTTCACCCATCACAATCCAAAGGCATCAATTCTTCTTCTTCAGTCTTCTTTATTCAGTGTCCATCTTGCAGATGCACAGGAAGCAATTGAAAAACCATGACTGGATGTGCCTTGGTCTTTACACTCATATCCTTGCTCTTTAGAATTTTGGTAAAGTCCTTGGCAGTAAATTTCTCCAATGCAACATGTCCTTTGATTTCTTTGCTGGTGCTACTACGGCTGTTGACTATGGATTCAAGTAAAATGAAATTGGTGTTTGTGTGTTTGGGTTTTTTTATTTTTTATTTATTGACATATGCAACCTTTTCTCCATCTATCATGATGTTGCCTATCAGTCCACTGGTGAGGATTTTTGTTTTCTTGATGTTAAAGTATAACCCATATTGAAGGGTCTTTGATCTTCTCTAGCAAGTTCTTCAAGTCTTCTTCACTTTCTGCAAGGAAAGTGTGTCATCTAGATAATGTAGGCTTTGTTTTGACTGTTGATACAGAGCTTTACCTAACTCATTACAAAAAAACTCTTTCAATCTCCAGTTTCTATTACCGAGGCCATATTTCCCAATTTCCAGTCCTTCTTCATTTGTCACCACTCATTATGACAGGTTGCTGAACTGTGGTGCTTGTATGTTGCTGTGATACTAGAAGCTATGCCAGTAGTATTTAAAATACCAGCATGGTCACAGGTGGTGAATAGATTTGAACAGAACTTCCAGTCTGAGACAGATTAAGAAGCAGGACTGGTTACCCACTTCTGAAATAACAGGCCTTCAAAAGCCCTATGAATAAAACTATGGATCATATTTTTCACAAATTCATAGGTTTTTCTAAAATAACGCTGAAGGGGGAAAAGGATTCTGAATTATTTCACTTTCTCCCCACCTCTTGCTTCAGTTGTCGTTATGTGCCATTGAATCAGAAATAGCTGACAATCCATCAAGTTGTCAGAGCCAACAAATCACATGAGAAGAGACTGTCCATCCTTCTCCCATGGAGTGATTGGTGGATTTGAACCACGTGCCTTTGGGATTCAGTGCAGCTTCTTGTCACTAAGACACCAGAGTGTCAGTTAGTGAGGGTAATTAATTTTCAGGTGCCAGGAATTCAGAGAGGATAAAAACAGTTCTGTCAATAACATTTCTCTTTTTATTGTCTTGGATCTTCTGCAGCAAAGCACTCATATTCTTCAAATTTTACAATGCCTTTAACTAATTCTAATCTCTCTATAATATGCCATAAATTGATAAGCATGGGTATAAAAGTTATAGAGGCATAGTTTTATTAGTTAATTCAGTAATAGGTTTAGTGCACATATATTATTAGTAGCTTATAATGGATGTCATGCTTGGGAGGGTGGATAGACAGTGCAGGAGGGAAAGACCTTCTATGAGGTGGATTCATTCAGTGACTGGGGTAATCGGAGTGGGTGTATCAGAGACAGTGAAATTGACACAGGACAGAGCAGGGTTTAGGGCTGTTGCACATAGGGTCGCTATGAGTCACAAGCGACTCAATAGCACATAACAACAATAACAACAACATGGAAAGAAAGTCAATGTTGTTCTCTCCTAACATTAAGTGATAAAAGGGAAAGATACTTGACAGGAAGTCTTTAAAATGATCTTTCTTCTATCATCAGCTTATTCTTTTACTGATGGAGCTTATCAATTACAATATAAACCTAATGCTGTTTAATCTACTTTTCCTTTTTTTTTTTTTTTTGCAAGAGTCTGAAACTTTGTATCGTTTATTTCCCTGTAGTTCTTCTCTAATTAGGGTGGTATGGTGTCTTAGTGGTAAGAAGCTACGCTGCAAACACAAAGTCACATGGTTCGAACCCACCAACTGCTCCACAGGAAAAAGATAGGCAGTCTCCTCCCACATGATGTATTGTCTCCAAAAATCTACTAGAGAGTCGGCTATGAATTGATTCTGACTCGATAACAAACAACAAAAACTGCTGTAATTGGTTCTCAGATATCATATTCTTAATTCTCTAATGGGTGGCAGGCACTATATGTAGGCAACTAAGTGTCTAGAAATCCATATTGATATCAATATGGATCGCATCTCAATACCGAGAAAACAAACATTCTCACTGTTGGACCAATAGGCAACATGATAGATGGAGAAAAGGTTGAAACTGTTAACAACTTTGTCTTGGAACCAGCTGTCAGGAAATCAGGAGACTTACTTCATTGGGAAAGCATGCAGTCAGGGACCTCTCCAAATTATTGAGGAGCAGTGATGTTAGTTTGAGGACTAAGTTATGCCTGACTCAGGCCTTGGTCTTTACAATCACTTGCTATGCCAACTGGGGACTAGACAATTAATAAAGATGACAGAAAAAGAATTGATGCCTTTGAACTGTGGCATTGAAGAAGAGTACGGAATAGCTTAATAATGGCCAAAAGATAAAACAGATATTTCCTGGAGAAGGGATAGCCAGAAAGGTCCTTGGAGGCAAAGATGGCAAAGCTTTGTCTCACACCGAGCACGTGGCTAAGAGAAGCCATTCTTTGGAGGGGGACATCATGCTTGGAAAGGTGGAGGATCTGAGAAGAAGGCCCTCAACGAGATGAATTGACACAGTGACTGCAGCAGTGCACTTGAATGTGTCAGAGATTTTGAGGATGGCACAGGATAGGAAAGGGTCCAAATCTGTTCATAGATTCTCCATGAGTTGTACTCAACTTGACATCACCTAACCACAAAAAGCCTCGCCTCTGAACCAGTCTATCTTGTTTTTCTGAAATTCCAATTATTAACACAGAAAGCTGAAGAAGCTCTGGTGGCCAAGATGTAAGGAGTTGGACTCCCATCCCAAAGGCAGACAGTAAAAATCCATCCATCAGATTCTCTAAGGGAGAAAGATGGGCAACTCTTCTCATAGGATTTACAACCTCTGAAAATACGCTGGGAGATCAGTTATGAATCAGTTGCAACTTGTCGGCATATAACAACAGCAACAGTTAGAGTGTTTATTTAGCATTCTCAACTCGACTGGGTTTCCTTGGAATCACTTAAACTGCCCCACTCTCACCCTAGTCCCCTCCCATTGAATTGACTCTGATCATGATGATGCCATTGAGTTTTCATGTCTGTCTATTGCTACGGGAGAGTGGAATTCTGTAAATCTTCATGGGAGAAAATGATTTCTCTTTTCCCCATGGAGAGGCTGGTGAATTCAGACCATAGATATTTTGAGTAGCAGCACAACATGGAACACTCTACACCACCAGAGTTCTTCATTTAATAGTTAGTAGCTATGCCTAAGAAAGTTTTGAAGTTTCTGTTGGTGTATGCCATAAACTCAGAACTAACTCATAGCTGACCCTCCAGCAAAATGTCAGAGGCAGTGAATTACACAGAAAGAGAGTGTCCATCTTTCTCCCATGGAACAGCTGGGGTATTCAAACCACATGTGTTTGGGTTATCAGTACAACTCCTTACCACTAGGCCACCAGAGCTCGTAGGGCTTCTGTTGTTATGTGCCATAGAGTTGGAACCACCTTGCAATGGACCCTCCAACAGGTTTTCAGAGTTTTTATTGAACAGGAGGAGAATACTTATCTCTTTGCTGAGGAATAGCCATATTCCAGTTATTTAATTCCCATACAAAATCTGTAGAGTCTGGTGGGTAAGGAATTGGGCAGCCAACCAAAGAGCAGTTTAAATTGACATATTACAGCTGTGTGCATTTGGGTTGGAAGTGCAATTCCTTCCTACTAGGCTTTCAGAACCCTTACTCCATTCCAACCAGGGCTTCTAAAAACAAGAAAAAAAATTTCTCTCTCCTTCCTTCTCTCTCTCTCTCCCCTCTTGTTTTCTTTCGCTCTCTTTCTCCTCCTGCCTCCCTTCTGCCCTCTTCTTTCTCTGTTTTTCTTTGTTTCCTTTCACTGGTGACCATAGGTGGCAATTTACACATTACTTCTCAAGAAACTTTCTCTCCTATAACTTTTTAGAATGTCCACAAAACCTGTTAGGCCTCACCTTTCCAATATTGCGTATCCAGCTAATAGTTCTGAAGCGCACAGAAAGAAATATGGTTCAAAACTGCACCATTATTTCTAGATTCATATTCCGAAGGCCAGTGGATCTAGAAGAATGAACAGTCTTTTGAGTTGAGAGTTTGGTAATAGAAAACCTCCCTATTGAATGAATCTAGGAAGGATCATTTCACAACAATGGAAATGTATGATACTTCTCCCATCCTGTATACATGAGACAAGCTTGTAATATATAATATATAAAACTCTAAACCAATTTCTTTTTCTCCATACTATAATAGGCAAGTCAAGTACTTGATATGTGAGATATTAATAAGTAGTACATATGGATTACTTACATAGAAACCTTACTTATTATATAAAACACTATGAATGACTTATGGATTTCTGTTATACCTGAATTATTTTTTTTGGGTCTTAGTTACTTGATGAGTCCAAAGTTGTTCTGCTTGGACCTGACTTATCAGAACCCAGTTTATCACTCCCTGGAGATAATCTACTGCAGTATCATGTCCATCCTGGTCTTATATCTTCCCTTTCGATCACTATACCCATACATCAGTGCTTAGATGAAGACTGTGTCTTATATGAGAGATTTAAGAGTGCCAGAGACTCATCTGCTACACTTACCTCAGGGTAGTCTTATTCCCTTCTTTCTTTGCCATGTTCTTATTGCAGAAAATCCTGTCAAGGAGTTAATCCACTCAGCCTGGAGCCATATGTTGTTCTGCTATGGTCTGAGGACATTTTGAAAGATTTTTTTTAATAACACAGTTGTCCAAGACAACAGAAAGCTGGATTGCAATTTTTTCTGTCTTCTCTGGTGTTTAAAGAAGATGAGCACACGTTGGAGGGTCTTTTCAAAGATCATTAATCCAGTTATTTTCTATTCTCTTGTTTAGCAGAGGCCTTTTCCAGGGTCTCAGAGAAGATGTGATTTGATTTTTTAATTCTGCATTGAAACTTTCCTTTCATGTTTGCCAATGATACTTCTCTCCTACAAAGTCTGGCTTAATGATTCATCTGTTTCTGCTCAATTCATCTAACATTGGAGCTTATGGGAAATCCCAGATACTTAATGACAGAGACAAAAATGAGCTGTCTATTTATTTAGCTGTATAAAATGTTTCAATATCAAATCACGGAGCTCATTAAAAATACAATATTAATTCCCAAGTATTCACTTCCGTGTCTAACAACAGTCATTTTGGGAAAAGTTTCACTATTTTTATTACCTTAATCACATTGACACCTGTGATACCAACCCTAGTTATTAATATTTTAGTAAATATTGAATTTGTGAATTTGATCCAAAATCATATTGAAGCACATATATGAATCATAGAAGCCTTCAATTATAAGTACATGTCAGTTGATTTTTTAGGGGATTTACCAGTCTACTATTGGAGAAGGAAGAAGAAAAACAATAAGAAAGTAAATATATAAAACATGTTTATACAGGATGTTAGATATTCATATCCCACTTATTGAAATACCATGTAAAAACTGTAAGGCCTGTGGTCTAGTGAGTAAGAAGTTTGGCTGCCAATCCAAAGGCAGGAAGTTCAAATCTGCCAACCATTCAAAGGAAGAAAGATGGTCAATCTCCTCTCATGAGATTTATGGCCTCTGAAAACCTGCTAATGGTTCAGCTATAAGTTGATTCTAATTAGGAAGCAATGAATTAGCTTTAGTTATATGTGTATAATGCTATAATTAATCTACTATACCTCTGGAGGATGAACTTCATTATTTATACTTTTTTGCAATTTTATCCTGTCTAGGATGGAACTTATGGTCTCTGTAAATTATTGCTAATATTTGGTGAAATTGGTCTGAATTCTCTATACACTCCCAGGGAATGTGATACCCGTTAATGGCCTAAAAGAATAACAGGATGTGGTGTAACTTGACGCACATAAATCCTCTGCTAAGTCAAGATTTTTGCTTTTATCAGCTGTCTTCCTCTTTTCATCTGGCACTTGGTCAGATTATACTTTACTTGAATCTGTGAAATCAATAAATCTTAGTATGTCAGCACTAGAACAGCTATCACTCCCACTGTTCTAGTTACCTCTTACCCTCAACAAGAAGGTGAAAAGGTCTTTCTTAAATATTTGCTGCAGAATAACGCCAATAACTACCACATGTCCATCCATTTGTCATTTTATCATAACTTGTCTGTTGCGGTATTATTGGAAGCTATGCTATTGTATGTTTGTGTATGTACGTGTGCATATACATATGTCAGCTTTCATATATGCATGTATAGATACTTGTACACATATGTATGTGTGTGTGTATGCTGTTATAGATGACTTTCAAATGGGTTTCCTGGGGTTACAAATCACAGAGAAGTAGGATGTGCATCACTCTTCATGTATATATGTATGTATGTGTATACACAATTGTTTGTGATGTTGTATTGTGTTGTATCATTAAACCAGCTCATATTCTTAGCAAAAAATAGAAATTTTGCCCTATCTTGTGCCATCTGAAATTATAGCTGCACATATGAATCCCCAGGTGCCCTTAACAAATGCACATATATCTGAGCTCCACCACTAACTTATCAAAAAGAAATCTTTTCAAAGGGTCCCAGGAATCTGTACTGTCAATAAGATGCCCAAGGTGATGAATTGTGTAAAATCTGGCATGTATTTAGAAGCAGTATAATAAGTTGTTTTGTTTGTATTTTTATAGGAAACTCTCTTGAATAACTTTCTAACACTTCTTCTCACATTAATTTTGTTGTTAGGTACCATTGATTTTGGAGCTCATAGTAAACCTATGGACAACAGATCAAACCCTTTCCCTACCCTTTACCATACTCACCATCTCCATCATGCTCAAGTCCATTGTTAACACTCACTGTGAACACATCTTTTTTTTCAGGGTATTTCTTCTCTTTCTCTGACCCTCCACTTTTCCCAGTATGATGTCCTTTTCCAAGGACTGGCCCCTCCTGACAGCATAGTCAAGGCATATGAAACAAAAATGTCATCATTGCCTCTAAGGAACATCCTCGCTCACCATATAAACTGCTATTACCTCAATATAATTTATGGGTTTCCCTTTCTTGGATGATGTTTGTAACTTCCTTAGCATTCTATGCCCATTCATCCATTTCTACACAACTCACTCACACAATACTTTCAAAGAATGATTCATCGGTATCATCCATTGTTAAAGACAACAGTACTTAGCATGGTCTGCAAGACTATATCTGCATCAGTCTTGCTGTGTCTTTTACCTTTACCTGGCACTATGTTTTTCCTTGCTCTCTAAGTTGTTGTCACACACTTGTGTTTCTCTTGCTACCAGTTTATTTATTGCACAAAAGTAATTATTAGTGAGAACCAAAATCTAGGGAGTTCTTGTTCACAAAAGACAACTCTAACAATATTCCTTCATGTGAGGCTGTTAGAGGGATTACATGATGACATCCTCAAACTGTGCAACTTTTATTCTTGAATAAGCAAGAGCTCTGAAGGCAGATTAGGTGGGCTCCCAGACAAGGGATATTCATCCAATTTGATCCTGTATCATGGAATTTATTGTGTAGGGCAGTGATATCAAGTACCTTGTACTTCTGAACCATATCTTAGTCAGACAGCCCATAACATATGATGAAAATTTATCTCAATCAATCATCACTTTAATAAGCATATTAATAGGACAGATGGTTTCTTCGCCAAAGAAATTAGTGACATGGACAAAGGGATCATTTCAGGACACAAAATGTGGCAGACACCTAAGACATTCTCTCCTTCAGTCTCCTACAGCCCAAAGCTGATGACCTGCTTTTCTGTTTTCACCTTCGCTTTGAGAAGGGCCATTTCCAGTCTCTGTCACTGAAAAGAATTACTCTTTCTTTATGTTGAATTGCTTTATTCCCTTTCTTTTATCTAATTAATTCTCACTCATTTTTAGTCTTTGGCTCAGTCATTGTTTTCCTAGGAAAGGCTTCCCTGACTATCCTGACTAAGCCAAATCCTTCTGTTGCATTTGTGTTGTCATGAGTTTGTTGTTAAAATGGCTTTCCTGGCCATGGCCTTTGACTTTCGCCACATGACAGAGTAGAAAGTTAAAATAGAGCATGCTTAAACTAGTTATTATGAGCTTGGTCAGTTTTCCCCATTCTACCACTTTTAATTTAACAGTTTTAGCAGCACAAGTGGGGATCTCACTACCAGCAAGAGAGAGAAAGCCTAGAGTACAGCATGCATCCCTCAGAACCAGAGATTCCTGTACCTGTCAGACCTTAATTAATCAAATAGTCAATCAAAGATCCAACAATTGTCTGTCTAATCTCTAATTTCTCAGACCTACCTTCTTGGCACTTGTTCGATTCTCAGGCTATCTGTAGTTTCAGGTTGGTAGTTAAAACCGATTGCTGCTATATGCTATTTGATTGGCACTGATTTATGGTGGTTTCATGTATAATAAAGGAAAATGATCCTGTTCTTAACCATCAGAATGATAGGTTATGCATAGAAAAATAGGATTGATAGGATTTTTACTTTCTAATTTTTCTAAAGAAGACTATTAGGCTTTATTTTTAGTCTATTTTTTGTCTGGAAGCTTTGCTGAAACTTATTTTGTATCACTGCAGAGAATACATTTCCAGTTTCAGATGTTGTTGTTGTTATGTGCCGTCAAGTCGCTTCCCACCCATAGAGACCCTATGTACAACAGCTCTAAACCCTGCTCGGTCCTGTGCCAATCTCACTGCCTTTGACACACCCATCCCGATTACCCCAGTCACTGAATCAATTCACCTCATAGAAGGTCTTCCCCTCCAGTGCCATCCCTCCACCCTCCCAAGCATGATGTCCCTCTCCAAGGACTGGTCTCTCCTTACAACATGTCCAAAGTATGTCAGATGAAGCCCAGGAATCCTTGCCTCCAAGGAGCAGCCTGGCTTATGCTTTTCCAGGATGAACTTGTTCATTGTCTTAGCAGTTGATGGTACATTCAATACTCTTCTCCAGCACCACAGCTCAAAGGCATCAATTCTCCCTCTATCCTCCCTAGCCATTCTCCAGCTCTCTGATGCATAGCAAGTGGTTGCAAACATCATGGCCTGTAATAGGCGCATCTTAGTCTCCAGAGTGACACCATTGCTCTTCAGTACTTTGGAGAGGTCCCTAACAGCAGACTTTCACATCACAGTACATCTTTTAATTTCCTGGCTGCTGGTGCCAAGAGTGTTGACTGTGGAGCCAAGCAAACTAAAGCTGTGAACAATCTCATTCTCTTCACCATCCGTCTTAATGCTGCCAATTGGCCCAGTGGTGAGAATCTTTATCTTCTTGATATTGAGTCTTAATCCATATTGAAGGCTGCAGTCCTTGACCCTCTGCAGCAAGCGCTTCGGGTCTTCCTCAGTTTCATCAAGGAGGCTTGTGTCATCTGCATAACGCAGATTGTTGATAGATCTTCCACCAATCCTGATGCCAAACTTCTCCTCACAGAGCACAGCCTCCAAGATAATCTGTCCTGCATACAAGTTGAAAAGGTATGGAGACAGGACACATCCCTGGTGTATGCCCTTCCCAATTTTGAGCCATGCAGTGTTCCCTTGCTCTGTTCTGACGACTGCCTCCTGGTCCAAGTATAGTTTTGCATTAGCACGATCAAGTGTTCTGGTATTCACATTCTTGTCGGAGTTAGCCGCAGTTTGTTATGATCCACACAGTCAAACGCCTTTGCATAGTCAATGAAACACAGATAGACGTTCCTCTGGTATCCCCTGCTTTCAGCTAAGATCCATCTAACATTAGCCACAATATCCCTAGTACCATGACCCCTTCTTAACCCAGCCTGCATTTCTGGCACTTCTTTGCTAATGTGTTGTTCCAGTCGTTTTTGGATAATCTTCAGCAGAGTCTTGCTTGCATGAGATATCAATGATATTTTTATGTAATTTCCACACTATGTTGGTCATCCTTCTTTGGAATGGGAACAAATATAGATATATTCCAGTAAGTTGTTCTCCAGATTTCTTGGCACAACTTGGTGAGCACATCCAGGGCAGCATCTGTTAGCTGAAATATGTGAATTGGTATACCATTTATTCTTGGGACTTTATTTTTTGCTAATTCCTTCAAAGCAGCTTGACCTTCTTCCTTCATCACCATAGGCTCTTGCTAATATGTTGTTTCATTAACTTCTTCTGTGTCTGCTAATTTCTTTCGATAAAGTGACTTTGTATACTCTTTCCATCTTCTTTTAATACTTCCTGGATCGTTTAATATTCTGCCTAAAGCATCCTTAATTAAAACCTCACTTTTAGATAGCCACATTTAAAGTACACTGAAGAAAAACAAGTCTTGTAAATGGAATACCAGAATCTAGTACTGAGTCACTATTGCTTCATTCATATTCCCTTAAGTTTGCCCCAGTCAATTTCCAAGAAAAATTTTCATTTTGTTCAATTAAATTCCAAATCGATCCCTAATACAATCAACCACTTGGGGATGGGAAATGTGATATTCTGATTAGATATGCTTGACTCGTGTTCCTGGCATGGTATAAGCACAGAGATGGAGATTGGTGAATGAGGTGATCCTGTACAGAGAAATCAAGATATTGATATTAGAATGAAAGTGAAAAGCAATAGCAAACAATGTTGTTGTTATTGCTGGTTGCTCACAAGTCAAACACGACTCATACCAACTCTATGAGCAAAAGGCCTTTCTTAATTCTTGTCATTTATCAAAGTTCATGGAGTTTCCAGAGGCGTGTTGTTTAGGAAGTGAATGCCACTCCTGCTTGGAAAACTAGGAATATACCCCAAGGAAATTAGAACTGAGACACAGATGTAGATTTTTACACCAATGTTCATAACAGATTTGTTCACCATGGCAAGGACGTGAAAACAGCCCAAGTGTCTAAAGACAAGGGAATGGATTGAAAGACTGTGGTACATTCACACCATGAAATACTATGCAGCACTCAGAAGCAACCATTTTAAAAACTACTATATAACTTGGGAGAGGCTGGAGAAGAATGAGCATCCTATTTATTATAACCCTTCCTTCTCATTTTTTAGCAATTGCTTTTTATTTCTACCTCAAGAGAACATATATGTAATTTTCTTTTTCCCAGTTCTCTTTATATTTATGTTGTTGCTGTTAGCTGTAATGCTGTCATGCCCAACTCAAGGCAACTCCAAACTCATGGATAATGGATGAAGCATTGTCTGGTATTCTGACATCCTTATGGTCAGTTGGGAATTGACTCTTGTGATATGATCAATGGGATTTTAATTGGCTGGTTTTTGGAGAACAATGCACAGTCTCCTCCTGTTATGATTTATAACCTTAGATGAGGGGAGTAACCATGAATCAGAAACTGCTCTATAGCATTGAGTGTGTGATTTTTTTTGGAAGTAGATGGCTAGTTCTTTCTTCCTAATCCACCATAGTCTAGAAGCTCTATTGAAACTTATTTAATATAGTAACATATGAACATCCACTGATAAAAGATACATGAAGTGCACTGATCAAGATTAGAATTCAGGATTCTTGAATAGAAAATGAGAATTCTACCATTGACTCTTTACCACTCTCTGCTGAATATACCATGGACTGCTGAGAGAATGAACAGATTCATCCTGGAGAGGGTTAAACCAGGCTGCTCCTTGGAGGCAAGGAATCTGAAGTTTCATCTGACATACTTTGGACATGTTGCAAGGAGGGACTGATCCTTGGAGAGGGTCGTCAAGCTTAGGAGGGTGGAGAGACAGTGCAAGAGAGGAAGACCCTCGATGAGATGGATTGATTCAGTGACTGGGGTAATGGTTCTTGGTTTTGCTGCTCAATATACCATTTGTTCTATCATAATTTTTTTTCAATATTTTATTGATTTGCTTACAAAGATCACATAAACTGTGCTTCACACTACTCTTCACTCATATTGTATTTCATACAATCATTCCCATGCATTGTTTTATAAAATCAATCACCATTGGACCTTGTTCATCATTACCCAGTCTTTTCAGGCTCCTGCCAGATCCTTCCCATTTTCTTCACCCCCTCCTACACCCACCAAATTGTGCAATCCTCTGGTTTTTCCCCTGTCCACACTCACTCCCTACACCACCTCTACCTTCCTTGGGTCTCCATATATGTTTTACTAGTTATCCTTCTATTTTTACAATAATGGTCTTATGTATTTGTCTTTATGAGACTGCTTTAGTTCACTCAGTGGACTGCTCTCCAGTCTCTCTCAAATTATGTAGTATTTTTCAAAATGATTGCTCCCAAGTGGTGCAAAGTATTCCATTGTGTAAATGGACCACAATTTCTTAATCTATTTAGTTGTGTTTTGACATCTGGTTTGTTTCCACGTTCTTGTAATGATGAATAACACTGCTATGAACACTGGTGTACAGATCTCCATTTGTGTTTCAGTTCTAATATCCTTGAAGTACATTCCTAGTAGTGGAATAGCTAGGTCATATGGCATGTCTATTTAAAATTTTTGAGGAAACATCTAATTGCCTTCCAGAGTGTCTGTATAATTTTAAAATCCTACCCACAGTGTATGAGAGTTCCCACCACTACACACCCTCTCCAACATTTATAGATTATTGCTCTGCTAAACTTTACCACTGTTATGACGGTGAGATGGTATCTCATTGTCATTTTTTATTTGCATCTAATTGCAAATGATTTTTTGAGCATTTCTTCATGTATATGTTGATCATCTGACTATCTTCCTCTGTAAAAGCGTTTCCATGTCTTTTGCCCATCTTTTAACTGGATTATCCGTCTTTTAGTTCTGAAGGCCCAACAGTATTCTGTAAACTTTTGTTAGGAGACGACACTTACTTGTCTGAGATAGCATTGTCAAATGTTTGTTCCCATTTGGTAGGTTTTCATTTCCCTCTGTTGGAAAAATTTTTTGATGCACACAGAAATTTAATCT